>NC_064823.1:134609494-134936637 GCF_024166365.1 Elephas maximus indicus | reverse complement strand
CAACACTCAGCTTAATGAAGTTATGTGAGTAGCACAGTAGAGGAGCCACAGCCAGCCAACATTATTGTGAGAAATAACAAACCATTGTCTTTTAAGCCATTAAATTTGTGGTGGTTTATTACACAGTAACAATTAACTGATACAGTTATCATGGCTAGGGAATGGTGTGAGGCAGGGAGAGTGATTACAGAGCAAGAAGAAGAGAGAAAAGCTAATTTTTGTGCTGTCACTTGAATTATTAAATCAAGCCTTACCTAAAATCTGCCCTACATCTACCCAGTACCCCAGTGCCCTTCGAGTCGATTCCAACTCCCTACATCTAGACCTACCATTTTTTTTTTGTTTCTTTTGTTTTGTTTTTGCTTGTTTTTTGTTTTTGTGGGGGTGGCTTAAGATAATTGTTTTTCTTTAGGTCAAAATTTAAAGAAATCTATTATCTTAATCACTATTCTGTGTTGTTGGTTCATTTTCATAAACTTTTAGATTTGAAAGTTATTTTTGCATTTCTGGGTCTACTCACAATAGGGATTCACAGGAAGGTCATTATGAATAACAAAATTCAAAACCCAGTATTATTCAAGTTTGAGTAGGGTAAAGCTCTAGAAGCTTTAGGAACATCTTTCCTTTGTTCATTTCTGAAATAAATAAGCTCTTAGCTGACTCATGACCTATTTAGAATTGGCACTGTGACACAACTGCTGAAGCCTAAGTTATTTTAATGTATAACCTGTTACGAAAGGTGTCCTGGGAGGAATGGTGGTGTTTTTTACGTAGGAGATGACTTCTAGGTCTTTCTCTATGGAGAAGAAATGGCATAGTTTTCAGTATGAAATCAAAGTCTAGCACACTACTTCATCCACATGGTGGAGCAGGCCCAACATTTAGAACAAATATCAAGTAAAAGGGAGGTGGCAGAAAAGGTAAAATATGTACTTTTTTGTTAAACCAATTGCATTACAGTTTAGGTGTATGTCTTTCTGCAATGTAATTAAAATAATTTTTAGGAACCTCTAAGACTCTAAGACTTATTATTAAGTCTTTGGTACTGAATTCTAGAAACAAGTCTTCAAATTGTTTCTAGATATTGGCTTCTAGAATAACCCATTTGCAAAAATATCTCTTTAGCTGTGACATCAAATATGAGTATAACATAATCTAAGTATTTAAAATTGATGATCTAACCATCTATGGATATTGTTGGTTCAATAACTAGATTGAATAAGGTGATGTTATAAAAACCTGCAGTTTAATGTTATTTTTAAGAAATAATCAAAATTGAGTGTGGTATATATCTTGTTCAGCCCTCTGATTTAAAGGTGCCAACCATTCCAAGGGCCATTCGTTCACTTATTAATTTATTGAGTACCTACAATATGTCAGGCCCTGTGCTAAGAGGAATGAAAAACAATAAATTTTCTCAGTAAACTCACAATCTCAGGAATGAGCCAGACAATTTTTATAGACTGTGCAATCAAGTAACTCAGGATAATGAGAAGCAGTCAACAGTGCTGAACAAAGAGACGGGGTTAATTGGGTCTTTTCTTTGAAAGAAAATGCCAGCCATGTTGCCCAGTGTTGCCACCTTGGTTAGTAGAAATAATCAGTGCAATGGAAATGTCTTATGCCACTCCTGGTGTGGATCTTCTAACTTTTGGAACAAATCTCTACAGAGCTCTCTGCATTCCCTCCAGTATGGCAACCACCAATATTCAAAATGGTGCCTGCTCTGAATTTGAGTGATAAGTTGTTCAGAGTGCCTCTTGATGATCTGCAAGGGACATGTTAGATAGAGCAAGGTATGTACTTTTTTGTACCTTTGTTGTGGTAAGTCATTGCAATTTTGGTGTTACTTATTACTGCAACATTAACTAGCACATCCTGACTAAAAATGTTTTAGTTTTTTTTTGTTTGTTTGTTTTCAGTTTTTACATTGTTTTTACAGTGGTTTTAGAATCATTTGCTTATGTGGATTGAATAATCAAGCACCAGAAAGGAAGAGTTTTGAAGGAATGGTGCTTATCTTTCCCTATTTTTTCAGACTTATATATGCAGCATTCCCAACATTGTGAACTACTGAGGAGGTCCCAAAAGTTACAAATTCACATCCCAGTCCTATGCTTTTAGGCACGTACGTGTAAGGAGTTTTGCGTTCTTCTTCTGTTTATTTAATATATAATTGTTCACATGATGGATTTGAAAGGAAGTTTATGATACTCGCTCGTTGAATGACATTTGTTGTCATGGATGTTTTAAAAAATAGACTTTAAATAAGGTTTATTTTCAGGACATTGCAAAATTCATTTCACCTCAAGTAAAGCCTATATACTAATAGAAAGGAGCCCTGGTGGTGCGATGGTTAAGCTCTCAGCTGATAACAAGGGGGTCACCCCGTGGCCCTGTGGGAGAAAAGACCTGGCAATCTGCTGCTGTAAAGTTTACTGCCTAGGAAACCCTATGGGGGCAGTTCTACTCTGTCCCAAAGTGTCCTCATAAGTAGGAACAGGCTCGATGGCACACAACAGCAACAGCAACATACTAGTAGAAGTTGATACTTACGGATCATATAAGGAAAATGAAAGAACAGGAGAACTGAAGAAGAGAAGGCATGTTGATCTAAATGTTGAGGATGGGTATACTGACTTCCTTCCAGGTACGTTGCATGGTTTTGAAAAAGGAGTTTGACTATGTGATGCCAAAATCAACTTTTCTAGAGACTTTGACATGAAGGAAGTTTTTATTTCTAATATAAGCTTCAGGATGAGAGTTTCTCTTTTTATTTCTGAAAGTTCTTGGCACTCTGTTTATGTAATGATGTTTTAGTGATATTATAAAATGCTATAGCTTCACATTATACTTATCTTTGATTAATGCTTCTTGTATTGGAGATAGGATGAGATTCTTTCCCTAGGCGTTCAACTCGCAGTTTCTGCAATATTCATCTAAAATACAATTTGACAATGGAATGCGGCTCAGAGAATAAAAAATGATGACTGTTCTAAAGGTCTCTTTAGGTGAAGAAACTAAAATAAGCATTTCATGTATAGAAAAATTAAGTCTTAAGAAGCTAAACTCCCACAACATAAGCTACTTCTTGAGAATATATAAGACATTTTAGAAGCTGTATTAATTCTTTCAAGATAAATTACTATCTGTTAGTTTTAAATAGTGCCCTAAGAGGCCACATTTTTCTCTAGTTTTTTCCAAGCTAAATATACATCTAGTTGAAATACTTGTGAGCATAGATTTAAAGGAAACCTAGAATGTAGGTTTCCATTTCCTTTTCTTAATGTAGACACTCAACAATTTGTGGTTATAATTTTACTACACCTAAATATCTGTGTACAGTCCCTGGGTAGCACAATTGGTTAGAGCATGACTGCTAACCTAGAGGTTGGTGGTTTGATCCCACTCAGCAGTACTGTGGGGAAAAAAAAAAAAAAGACCTGGAGATCTGCCTCCATTAAGATTACAGCCAAGAAAACCCTATGGAGCATTTCTACTCTGTACCAAGTGGGGTCACCATGAGTTGGAATTAACTGGACGGCAACTAACAATAAGTGACAAAAATCTGTATAATTCAAATATAAATACGGATGCAGTTTAATGATATAAACATTTCACTTTACTATTAGGTTCTGTTTGTCTCTCTTTGATCCAGCAGGTGACATTGGGATGGCAAAGATAATTAAAACATGGCCTTTCACTCAAGAAATGCAGTTCCATGAACAGGGGGTTTCGGTACCAAGCAGAAAGATGGTGGCTGTGCTACCTTAATGCCCTGTGTACATTTCTGGGAAGGCATTCTGTCCTCTTTATTTAGAGGTTTGTGCATGTACCATTTTTCAGTATTCTTGCATAGAAAGAATTGGAATTTCACAAGATTGCTACTTGGGAGGCAAAAACAGCACAGAAATCTCAGTTATGGTACAGAGTAATTATGTCAGAATTTATACCTAAAAATTTCTTTGTACATGCATTTGAGCTGATTGTCACCTGATCTTTTCTGAAAGTGTTAACAATCAAAACAGTATATGATGAAATAATAATAACTTCTGTTCATTCTTATATACAAAATATTAATCAGTGTGGCTGCCATGACATAAATACATAATGATTGATTCTGAAATCGTGAAATATAAATTTCTGGAGCTCCTGTGCTTGTCTAAATTTTTTAAATCTCTGATTGGAACAAATTGTCGTGTATATCTTCCAAAGAACACATTACTTCTACCGTGTGAAAAACCCATATGATCTGCACTGTCAGATTTGATTATTATTGTGACAGATACTTTAGCATATAAATCTTAAACTAATGAAAAAATGTCATCTCCTTTTTGGAACTAAGTGTTCAAAGTGCATCAGCTATTTGATTTGATAGGCATTTCTTCAGAAGACTTGGGAGCAATTGCATATTAAAAATACTTTGTATTTGAAACTCATCATTTTTATCCAGCTCCACAGAGGATAAACTAATTGTAAACCACTTCTGAGAACTAGATTTGCAAAAAACTTTCACCTGTAGAAACAGAACTCTAAGAATGCCAAACAACATTTCTGTGCATTTTGTAATATGTTGAGACATTTTTTTTTTCCCCACTGGTTTAAGATTAAAAACAAGCAGAGTAAAAGATATTTGGGACCAGAAGCAATATCTTATATATCTTTGAAGTTGTTGTGGTGAGAGTACACAGGACATGGTCAACTGAACTAATGAATGAGTGAGTCTTCCATTGCCCTATACATTTGAACCTTTTTTTTTATATATAATTTTCATTTTGCTTTAAGTGCAAGTTTACAATCAAGTCAGTCTCTCACACAAAAACCCACATACACCTTGCTACACACACCCAATTACTTTCCCCCCAATAAGACAGCCCGCTCTCTCCCTCCAATCTCTCTTTTCGTGTCCATTTTTCCAGCTTCTAACCGCCCCCCACCTTCTCAGCTCCCCTCCAGGCAGGAGATGCCAACATAGTCTCAAGTGTCCACCTGATCCAAGAAGCTCACTCCTCACCAGCATTCCTCTCCAACCTATAGTCCAGTCCAATCCATGTCTGAAGAGTTGGCTTCCGGAATGGATACTGTCCTGGGCCAACAGAAGGTCTGGGGGCCATGACCACCGGGGTCCTTCTAGTCTCAGTCAGACCATTAAGTCTGGTCTTATGAGAACTTGGGGTCTGCATCCCACCGCTCTCCTGCTCCCTCAGGGGTTCTCTGTTGTGTTCCCTGTCAGGGCTGTCATCAGTTGTAGCCAGGCACCATCTAGTTCTTCTGGTCTCAGGATGATGGAGTCTCTGGTTCATGTGGCCCTTTCTGTCTCTTGGGCTTGTAACCACCTTGTGTTCTCGGTGTTCTTCATTCTCCTTTGGTCCAGGTGGGTTGAGACCAATTGATGCATTTTAGATGGCTGCTTGCTAGCATTTAAGACCCCAGATGCCATTCTTCAAAGTGGGATGCAGAATGACTTCTTAATAGATTTTATTATGCCAATTGACTTAGATGTCCCCTAAAACCATGATCCCCAGACCCCTGCTCCTGCTACACTGGCCTTCAAAGCATTCAGCTTATTCAGGAAACTTCTTTGCTTTTGGTTTAGTCCAATTGTGCTGACCTCCCCTGTATTGTGTGCTGTCTTTCCCTTCACCTAAAGGGGTTTTATCTACTATCTAATTAGTGAATACTCCTCTCTCACCCTGCCTCCCTCACCCCTCTCGTAACCATAAAAGAATGTTTTCTCCTCAGTTTAAACTATTTCTCAAGTTCTTATAATAGTGGTCTTATACAATATTTGTCCTTTTGCAACTGACTAATTTCACTCAGCATAATGCCTTCCAGGTTCCCCATGTAATCAAATTTTTCACAGATTCCTCACTGTTCTTTCTCGATGCATAGTATTCTATTGTGTGAATATACCATAATTTATTTAACCATTCATCCGTTGACGGGCACCTTGGTTGCTTCCATCTTTTTGCTATTGTAAACAGTGCTACAATAAACATGGGTGTGCATATAACTGTTTGTGTAAAGGCTCTTATTTCTCTAGGATATATTCCAAGGAGTGGGATTGCTGGATCGTATGGTAGTTCCATTTCTAGCTTTTTAAGGAAGTGCCAAATCACTTTCCAAAGAGGTTGTACCATTTGACATTCCCACCAGCAGTGTAGAAGTGTTCCAAGTTCTCCACAGCCTCTCCAACATTTATTATTTTGTGTTTTTTGGATTAATGCCAGCCTTGTTGGAGTGAGATGAAATCTCATTGAAGTTTTGATCTGCATTTCTCTAATGGCTAATGATCGTGAACATTTCCTCATATATCTGTTAGCTACCTGAATGTCTTCTTTAGTGAAGTGTCTATTCATATCTTTTGCCCATTTTTTAATTGGGTTATTTGTCTTTTTGTAGTTCAGTTTTTGCAGTATCATGAAGATTTTAGAGACCAGGCACTGATCAGAAATGTTATAGCTAAAAACTTTTTCCCAGTCTGTAGGTAGCCTTTTTACTCTTTTGGTGAAGTCTTTGGATGAGCACAGGTGTTTGATTTTTAGGAGCTCCCAGTTATCTAGTTTTTCTTCTACTTTCTTTATAATGTTTTGTATACTGTTTATGCCATGTATTATGGCTCCTAACTTTGTCCCTAATTTTTCTTCCATGATCTTTATTGTTTTAGATTGTGTTTTCAGGTCTTTGATCCATTTTGAGTTAGTTTTTGTGCATGCTGTGAGGTATGGGTCTTTTTTCATTTTTTTGCAGATGGATATCCAGTTATGCCAGCACGATTTTTAAAAAGACTGTTTTTTCCCCCATTTAACTGTTTTGGGGCCTTTGTCAAATATCGACTGCTCATATGTGGATGGATTTATTTCTGGATTCTCAATTTTGTTCCATTGGTCCATGCCATGTATATCTGTTGTTGTACCAGTACCATGCTGTTTGACTACTGTGGCAGTATAATATGTTCTAAAATCAGGTAAAATAAGGCCTCATATTTTGTTCTTTATCCAGGGCCTCTTTCTCTTCCATATGAAATTGGTGATTTGTTTCTCCATCTCATTAAAGAATGTAGTTGGGATTTGGATCAGAATTGCATTAAATGCATAGATTGCTTTTGGTAGAATAGACATTTTTATAATGCTAAGTCTTCCTATCCACGAGCAAGGTATGTTCTTCCACTTATGTAAGTCTCTTTTGGTTTCCTGGAGAAGTGTACTGTGGTTTTCTTTGTATAAGTCTTTTACATCTCTGGTAAGATTTATTCCTAAGTATTTTATCAGGGCTACTATAAATGGCATTGATTTGGTGATTTCCTCTTCGATGTTCTTTTTGTTGGCGTAGAGGAATCCAACTGATTTTTGTATCTTTATCTTGTATCCCAGTACTCTGCTGAACTCTTGTATTAGTTTCAGTAGTTTTCTGGAGGATTCCTTAGGGTTTTCTGTGTATAAGATGATGTCATCTGCAAATAGGGATACTTTAACTTCTTCCTTGCCAATCTGGATGCCCTTTATTCCTTTATCTAGCCTAATTGCTCTGGCTAGGACCTCCAGCACAATGTTGAATAAGAGTGGTGATAAACGGCATCCTTGTCTGGTTACCAACCTCAATGGGAATGTTTTCAGGCTCTCTCCATTTAGGATGATGTTGGCTGTTGGCTTTGTATAAGTGCCCTTTATTATGTTGAGGAATTTTCCTTCTATTCCTATTTTGTTGAGAGTTTTTATCATGAATGAGTGTTGAACTTTGTCAAATGCCTTTTCTGCATCAATTGATAAAATCATGTGATTCTTGTCTTTTGTTTTATTTATGTGATGGATTACATTAATTGTTTTTCTAATGTTGAACCACCCCTGCATACCTGGTATGAATCCCACTTGGTCATGGTGAATTATTTTTTTGATATGTTGTTGAATTTTATTGGCTAGAATTTTGTTGAGGATTTTTGCATCTAAGTTCATGAGGGATATAGGCCTATAATTTTCTTTTCTTGTGGTGCCTTTACCTGGTTTTGGTATCAGGGATATGGTGGCTTCATAGAATGTTTGGTAGTATTCCGTCCTTTTCTATGCTCTCAAATACCTTTAGTAGTAGTGGTGTTATCTCTTCTCTGAAAGTTTGGTAGAACTCTGCAGTGAAGCCATCAGGACCAGGGCTTTTTTTTTGTTGGGAGTTTTTTGATTACCTTTTCAACCTCTTCTTTTGTTATGAGTCTATTTAGTTCTTCTACCTCTGTTTGTGTTAGTTTAGGTAGGTAGTGTGTTTCTAGGAATTCATCCATTTCTTCTAGGTTTTCAAATTTGTTTGAGTATAGTTTTTCATTGTAATCTGATATGATTCTATTAATTTCAGTTGGGTCTGTTGTAATATCACCACTCTCATTTCTTATTTGGGTTATTTGCTTCCTGTCCTGTTTTTCTGTTGTCAGTTTGGCCAGTGGTTTATCAATTTTGTTGATTTTTTCCAAAAACCAGCTTTTGGTCTTGTTATTTCTTTCAGTTTGTTTTCTATTTCATTTAGTTCAGCTCTAATTTTTATTGTTTGTTTTCTTCTGGTGCCTGTGGGTTTCTTTTGTTGCTCTCTATTTGTTCAAGTTGTAGGTATAATTTTTTGATTTTGGCCCTTTCTTCTTTTTAGATGTGTGTGTTTACTGATATAAATTGGCCTCTGAGCTCCACTTTTGCTGTGTCCCAAAGGTTCTTATAGGAAGTGTTTTCATTCTCATTGGATTCTCTGAATTTCTTTATTCCATCCTTAATGTCTTCTATAATTCAGTTTTTTTTGAGCAGGGTATTGTTCACTTTCCAAGTGTTTGATTTCTTTTCCCTGCTTTTCCTGTTATTGATTTCCACTTTTATGGTCTTATGGTCAGAGAA
The DNA here is from genome assembly GCF_024166365.1 of Elephas maximus indicus. NCBI lineage: Eukaryota > Metazoa > Chordata > Mammalia > Proboscidea > Elephantidae > Elephas > Elephas maximus. The sequence goes on along the minus strand of NC_064823.1, from coordinate 134,927,770 downwards.
GCTAACCAAGGGGTCAGCAGTTCGAATCCGCCAGGCACTCCTTGGAAATTCTGTGGGGCAGTTCTACACTGTCCTATACGATCGCTAAGAGTCGGAATCGACTTGACGACACTGGGTTTTGGGTCAGAGAAGACGCTTTGTAATATTTCAATGTTTTGGATTCTGCTAAGGCTTGCTTTATGACCTAATATGTGGTCTATTCTAGAGAATGTTCCATGTGCACAAGAGAAGAAAGTATACTTGGTTGCTATTTGGTGGAGTGTTCTGTATATGTCTAAGGTCAAGTTGGTTGATTGTGGCATTTAGATCTTCTGTGTCTTTATCGAGCTTCTTTCTGGATGTCCTGTCCTTCACTGAAAGTGGTGTGTGGAAGTCTACCACTATTATTGTGGAGCTGTCTATCTCACTTTTCAATGCTGATAGAGTTTGTTTTATGTATCTTGCAGCCCTGTCATTGGTGCATAAATATTTAATATGTTTATATCTTCTTGGTGTATTGTCCCTTTAATCATTATGTAGTGTCCTTCCTTATCCTTTATGATGGATTTAACTTTAAAGCCTATTTTTTCAGATATTAATATTGCCACTTCTGCTCTTTTTTGATTGTTGTTTGCCTGATATATTTTTCCATCCTTTGAGTTTTAGTTTGTGTCTCTAAGTCTAAGGTGTGTCTCTTGTAGGCAGCTTATAGATGGATCTTGTTTTTTAATCCATTCTGCCACTCTCTGTCTCTTTATTGGTGGATTTAGTCCATTGACATTCAAGGTAATTATGGATGGGTATGAATTTAGTGCTATCATTTTGATGTCTTTTTTTTGTGTGTTGTTGACAGTTTTTTTTCCCACTTGATTTTATGTGCTGAGTAGATTTTCTTTATATATTACCCTTACATTTTTTGTTGTTGATTTTGTTTCTGCTGAGTCTGTATTTTTCCCTTGTATTTTATTTTGATGAGTAGGTTAGTTTGTCTCCTTTGTGGTTACCTTAATATTTACCCCTATTTTTCTGAATTTAAAACTAACTTTTATTTCTTTGTATCGCCAAATCTTCCTCTCCATATGGAATGTGCATGATTACATTTCTTAGTCCCTCTTTATTATTTTAATATTGTTTTCTTTTATATAATAATATCACTGTTACCCGGTTTGGGGATTTTTTTTTTTTTTAAATATAATTTTGTTTTGTTTTTTTGGATTTCCCTGTCTGGGTTGACTTGTGGTTGCTCTGCCCAGTCAGTGTTCTAGTCTTGGGCTGATACCAGATATTATTGATTTTCTAGCCGAAGAACTCCCTTTAGTATTTCTTGCAGTTTTGGCTTGGTTTTTATGAATTCCCTCAACTTGTGTTTATCTTGAAATGTCTTAATTTCACCTTCATATTTAAGAGACAGTTTTGATGGATATATGATTCTTGGAAGGCTATTTTTTCCTCCAATTTTTTAAATATGTCATCCCATTGCCTTCTTGCCTGCAAGGTTTCTGCTGAGTAGTCCGAGCTTATTCTTATTGGCTCTCCTTTGTAGGTGGCTTTTCGTTTATCCTTCCCTGCTCTTATAACTCTCTATTTTGGTTTGGCAAGTTTGATTATAATATGTCTTGGTGACTTTCTTTTAACATCTACCTTATGTGGAGTTCGATGAGTATCTGGGATAGATATCTTCTCATCTTTCACAATATCAGGGAAGTTTTCTGCCAACAAATCTTCAACAATTTTCTCTGTTTTTTCTGTTATCTCTCCCTGTTCTGGTACTCCAATCACTCGTAGGTTATTTCCTTTGATAGAGTCCCACATGATTCTTAAGGTTTCTTCATTTTTTTAAATTCTTTTATCTGATTTTTCTTCAGATATATTAGGGCCAAGTGATTTATTTTTGAGTCAGAAATTCTAGCTTCTACTTGCTCATTTCCGTTCCTCAGAGTTTCTATTGAGTTGTCTAATTCTGTAATTTTATTGTTAATCTTCTGAATTTCTGATTGCTGTGTGTCTACGGATTTTTGCAGCTTATTAAACTTTTCATTATGTTCCTGAATAATCTTTCTAATTTCTTCAATTGCTTTATCTGTGTGTTCTTTGGCTTATTCTGCATATTGCCTCATTTCCTTCCTGATGTCTTGAAGGGTTCTCTATATTAAACTTTTGTATTCTGCATCTGGTAATTCCAGGAATGTACTTTCATCTAGAAGATCCCTGGATGCTTTGTTCTGAGAGCCTGTTGAGGTGATCACGGTCTGTTTCTTTATGTGACTTGATATTGACTGTTGTCTCCAAGCCATCTATAAGTTATTGTATTAGTTTATGCTTGCTTACTGTGTTGTAGCTTCTTGCTTTGTTTTGTTTTGGTGTACCCCTATGGGTTGCTTGAGTGAGCTAGCTTGATTATTTTTGCCTTTGGAGCTCTGGTGTCCTGTCCCCAGCTGGCTAGAGCTGTTATCAGGTATATCAGTCTAGGAGTCCATTCAGTTTTGTTGTATGAATTCAGCTCAGGTTTCCAGGTAGCTGATCATCAAGTGTGTGGTACAGGCTCTGTCCTACGGTCTTAGAGGGGCAGGGGTGATTGGCATATATACCGGTATCTGATTGTAGCAGGGGATCATGCTCTGAACAAGGCAGGGGCCTGAGAACTGACCCCCAAGTGTCTCTGAGGAAAATGAGTCTCTGTTCCCTAGAGTGTGCTGGTGGGTGGGTTCTGCAGAGGGACCATGGGCACCCAAAGTTTTTGGTTGTAAGGACTGGGAGGTACCAGTTACCTTTGGGCCCATCGCGGGTAGCTGGGTGACCTGAGTGGAGCTACTAGTCCTTAGGTCCCTGATATGGGTAGGTGAGGACCTTGTTTAATAGGTAAAGCAATGTCAAATGTCAAACACCCGCCTCTCCACCGCAGAGCTGAAATGGTTGGAGTCTGCCAGCAAGGACCTATTCTCCCAAAATAGGCCCACACAGGTCCATGAAGAAGGGAAAGCTGCTCAAGGGCCATGGACGGTTTATGCCTGGACAGAAGCTGCTTCTGTCCTGAGCTCCCCTGGTTAATGGAGCTAGTAAATTATCTTTTCCCCCCAATTGCAATTTTTTTCCTTCCCCAAGGCCAGGAGGATGGCTCTAGGTGCTCACCAGAGTCTATCTCATGCCCAGGGATTCAGCCGCTGAAGCCGGCTTGGGGGTGGGGGTGGGGGTGCGCTGTTAAATATACGCAAGTACTTAGCTTTTGCCCAGAGCGCAATTCTCCTCAAGTTCCAGAGGTGTGAGTGGGCTGTGTGGTTAGCTGCTTCTCCCTGAGGAAACAGCGGCTGAACGCAAGCACCAGCCTGCTGCCGTCGTCGACGCTTCTCCGGGAATGGTGCCTGAGGGCTCCCCTCAATTCAGGTCCGGTAACTCCTCCCCACTCTGAATGGTCTCTCCCCCACCCTGCCCCTTAGTTCGTTGTCTAAGCTTGCCTTTGATGCTTAGGGCTCCCAGCTTGTCCCAAACATACTCATTTCACATGTTTTTTTGGGCCTTTGTTGTAAAGAGAGCTCAACGGAAGCGTCTGTCTATTCCACCATCTTGGCTCCACCCCTAAACATTTTTTTAATGATAATGTCAATTATGCATTCCTACCACAAAACAAAAAGCTAGTGTAGTGTAGCTCAAAATTTCACCTAGTTGTTTATTACATTGTGGCTTCTCAAGAACATCTACAGAAATTTGTTATTAATAATTGCCTCTGATGGCATGTCCTGGGTAATTCTGATGTAGGTGGTTCAAGGAACACCTTTGGATACAAAGCTATGCCGAAGGTTCAGATTTATTATTATATGGTTCAAGAAATTCAGGTGCTACCTGAACTTCTGAATTGTATCTGAAGTTGAAATTAAGAAAACAAAGAATATGAGAACAGACATTTATTTTATAATTACTTTCTTCTTTCAAAGAAGTTACTATTGTTGTTGTTTCTGAAAGGAAGAGTTACTCAAAGTTAAATGTCTAAAGATCGTAACATTCACTTTCATTTTTCAAAATAATTTTCCTAAAACTTGGTGTGCCATGTGAGATGACAGCCTATCAGGCAATCTTAGCTCTGAATCCTTCTAGCTTAATATTCTATGTCTCTCATCACATATTGCCCTGAGCTTTTGTTACCGTAACCTGACCTGAATGTCGATATAAAAAAAAAAAAAAAGTAGGGCTTTTTTTCTGCTGAAGTGCAGGTCAAGCAATTCAAGGACAATCCAGTATGTAGTGAAATTTTCTCCTCTGGGGACTTATGTGTTTCATTCCATTGGCATACAAACATTACAAGCCCATCCTCACTGTCTTCACTGAGTGCACCACTCAAGGGTAAGAGCAATTTGACTGTATCTCTGAAGAAGGTGATAGCAATCTTCATTTTTATAATCATTCCAAGCCATGTTGATGCAGTGCTATGTGTATCTTCTAGTTCTAGTTGAATGACTTTAAGGTGAAATATTCTAAATGATATTAACCATACAGGTAATGTTTTGACCTAAGAAATCTCTATATTTAGCAGAATTTCACATTACATTTTAAACCATATTGGTTCACAAAGGTTTCCCTCTGTAAAGGGGTTTTATGACCATATGGATAATTCTGCATGCCATAATGTTGCTCTTAAAGATTCATGATGAACATGATTATATTAAAGTTCTGGAGTTGCCCTGGGAATAAGGTACTTCCTAACCTTGCTTAGTTCACCACTTCCCAAATGTATTTGTCTATACAGCCCCCTTTTTTATATAATACCTCTTGATTGCATAGGACAATCCATTATGTAGTATAATTTTCTCCTCTGGGGCACTCATGGCATATGTTTAATTCAACTGGAATGCAAAGTCCATGAGCTGATTCTCCTGGTTAACCAAGCATAAGCTCAGAAGGATGAGCATTTCTGCAAGAAAATGATAGCCATTTTAATTTTTTTAATCATTCAAAGTCATATTAATACATTGTCAATATAAGAAAGCTGTTTTTTGAAGTATTATTTGTTCACGATCTCACCTCATGCCTCTATTTACCCTACATAAAATCAGGTGCCAAATCCAGTTGATTCAATTTTACACTAGAATTCTCCTTTCAATTTCCATGCCACAATGCTAAGCTATCACTTCTTACCTGAACCATTGCAGTCTCTTTTGAAGTGTTCGCTCTGTCTGATTTTGCTGCCGTATGAATCTACCAATACATGCTACTAATCCTGCCATTATTTAAATCTTTTAAGGGTCTTCCATTGCATAAAGAAAAAAGTTCTAAGACCTTGGAATCATTCAGATTTCTCACAGCCTCATCCCAGCCAAGTTTTCTACCTTCATTATCCTTTACACTTCTACAGTAATAAGTCATCATATCTAAAATAACTCAGATGCTCATCAAATATTTGCTGCTTACATGAACCCATAAAAAAATGTAGAGGTTTTATTCCAGATTATTCCCTTTTCATAGAGACTATAGACTTTCATTCTACTTTGTTCACCTGGTTACAACCAAGGAACTCAGAGAAATGATCTTTCTTCAATGTGACTCTAATGCTTTATAAAACTTGAACTAGAAATGAGACCTTAAACAAAATGGGTCAATGACCATTTTCCCTGGAAAATTTGGAATTAAGACCAAGAAATTCCAGGCTCAATTTGTCAGTCTTTAATGAAAAAGAAATAAACTCTCGAACTCTAGGAAGCCATGTAGACCGGAAAGCAAGGAAAGCTAGTCTGGTCCTCAACAAAACAATGCAATGAAGCAGACTGTCTTAGTCATCTAGTGCTGCTATAACAGAAATACCACAAGTGGACACCTTTAACAAAGAGAAATTTATTTTCTTATAGTCTAGTAGCCTAGAAGTCCAAATTTAGGTCGTTAGCTCCAGGGGAAGGTTTCTATCTCTGTTGGCTCTGGAGGAAAGTCCTTGTCATCAATCTTTCCCAGGTCCAGGAGCTTCTCCACATAGGAACCACAGGTCCAAAGGATGTGCTGTGCTCTTGGCATTGCTTTCTTGGTGGTATGAGGTCCCCAACTCTCTGCTTACTTCCCTTTCCTTTTATCTCTTATAAGATAAAAGGTGGTACAGGCCACACCCTTTATATTGGATTAGGGATGCGACCTTAGTAAGGGTGTTACAATCCCACCCTAATCCTCTTTAACATAAAATTACAATCATAAAAGGGAAGACAACCATACAATACTGGAAATCATGGCCTAACCAAGTTGACACATATTTTGGGGGGATGCAATTCAACCCATGACACAAACTATACAGAGAAAGAGAAATATGAGGCAGAACTAGAATTTTCACAGTATTCAGGCACCTGAGTCCAGCTCAATCCTGAAGTCTTGCATGCTGTAACTATATCGTCAAAGTGTACTTTTTTTTCTCTAAGCAAGTTCATGTCAGTATCAGGTTCCTTGTGATTAAAATAGCAAGAACTAAAAAAAAAAAGTACAAAGTATATACCCATATATAGTATATATGTGCCCCACATTACTTTTCCAGTGCTGGGAATGTTTGCCCCTCTGTACTTCTGCTTGTCAAATCCTATCCTTCATTTAAAGTCTGACTCTTCCTCAAAGCCCATCCTAACTTGTGGTTCACAGGCCCTCTCTTTAAGTCCATGGTATTTAAAATATCTTTACAAAAGATATCATATGTATATATATTTGAGTGTAAGGATCATATCAAAGTAATCATGTATAACCTAATTCTTATACCTAACATGGCAGGCATTAATAATGATATTTTTGAGTTGAATTGAAGAATAAAGAAGACTACATAACTCTACCTGTATCTTCTACAGACATAAACCTCTTGATAGGAAAAACTAACTCAAAATCAACTTCGCAGCAGTCACAATGATTATTTTCTGGAGAGTGTGCTTGTTTTCCCATTGTTATCACAGTGAATGCCTCAGCCCCAAAGGTGATGAAGCTTTGAATGTTTATTTGCCACTCCCTAGGAAGAGTGAGAAATCACATCCAGATTGTTGGTATAAATATGAGAAATAACAAAGGCAAGTTTTTGAAAAGATCCCCATCATTATGGTGAAGAAGGGAGTCTGCTGGCTGAATAGAGCCCCCGACTGTGATTGAAAGACCCTTCCAATGCAGAGGGAATAAATTGCTTCTATGCAACACCTTTAAAGTGTATGCATAATGTAAAAGGGTAAAAATCAGTAGACATTAGCAAGTTGATAGATGAATAATTGTTAAGTGTGTTTTCTAAAAACTAAAGGTCATCTGACATTATCATAAATGATAGTACTTAACATCTGAATCAATTTTTGACAGGTTTAACAAAGCATTATCCAAAAGTGTGACTCATATGAAGAAGTAAAATTATTTACCTAACATAGAGACACAGCTTCTCACCTTGGCCCCTACAATAGCTCCTGCTGAGTTAGGGACTATCGGTAAATACACTCCAGAGGACAAGACTTTATAATAGGAAAAAGAGCATAGGCTAGAGGGACATATAAAATTTGTTTCTGGCAGTGTACTCTACCAAGAGTCCAACTGGTCAATATTTGCGTTTTTGTAGTAGGAATTACTCTAAAGTAGTGGAAGGACAGGACAGAGCAGGGTAGGATATACAAAAGACAAATGGTATTTTTGACCATTTCTTGGGTGCCACCAGTCAATGCACTAACTGATTTACTGGTGTCTCATTTAATGTTTTCACTATAATCCTATCAGATAGGGTTTAACTATCTCTGAAATAATAATATTGATTTTCTGATAAATTAAGCAGCTTGTCTCAATTTTGCCCAGCTTAGTGGTTGCTTGTTAATTTATACTGGGCTCTGTGTTCTTTGAACTTCACATCCCTGCCCCAAGATATGATTTTCTAACTTTTACTTTATTTACCAAGTCCTTGGTTGGTACAGTTAATGCACTCAGTTGCTAAACAAAAGATTGGACATTTGTGACCACTCAGAGGCACCTTGGAAGAAAGGCCTGACATTCTAGTTCTAAAAATCAGCCATTGGAAAACTTACGGAGCAATCAATGTGACCACAGCTGGTATGGTATGAATATGAATATTTTATTTACCTATATCAAAGGCCTTGAGTGTTCCTACCACAAACTGTGTGACAGCTGGGTTTAGGCGTGAAAACTGTTTTCACCTAGTGAGGGCAGGGTGACAAACAAAGGGTTTCCTTTCATCTATACACAAAATAAAGCAAACGACATTAGGCTATGGATTATTATTTAAGTATGTAATGTTAATATTGAAACTCTCTGATCACTACAATGATGGGTATATTCCTCACAAGGTGGTTATGATGATTCCATGACATAATGTAAGTTACAGATGTCAAACCCATTGTTCGATTCCAACTTATAGCAACCCTACAGGACACAGTACAACTGCCCCATAATATTTCTGGGGAGCAGCTAGTTGATTTGAACTGCTGACCTTTTGGTTGGCAGCCGAGCTCTTAACCACTGAGCTAAGGACCTGTAGATGCTTTAAAAACAGGCCAGGCTACTGCATTTTATATCCTCTACTTCCTGGTTTCCTATCCATGCCATTAAATGAGAGACAAGAAATCTCTTTAAAAGTAACAGATCTCCAAGAGTAAAAAAAGAACGGGAGGTGAGTCTTTAAAAGATGTTTTAACACATTCCTGGATGTAAGACACGAGTAGAGGAATGACAAAACAGATTGAGAAAAAAATTTAGGCATACCATGAAGGCAGAGGAGGCTACACATATAGCCTAGGGAGTATATGGTCCAAGAGGGGGCAGTGGTGGTTCAATGGTAGAATTTTATCCTCTCATGTGGGAGACTTGAATCTGATTCTCAACCGATGCACAGACACCACCGGTCTGTCAGTGGAGGCTTGCATATTGCTATGATCCTGAACAGTTTTCAGCAAAGCTTCCAGACTAAGACAGACTAGGAAGAAAAGACTGGTGATCTACTTCCAAAAAACAGCCAATGAAAACTCTATGGATCACAACAAATAACCCAATCTTCAATGAATCATGGAGATAGTTCATGACAGGACATTATTTCATTCAGTTGTTCATGGTGTTGCCATGAATCAGAGGCTGACACCTTGTTCACAGATGGGTCTAGGAAGGCTGAGCCCAAAACTCTGGATAAAAAGAATACAGTGGTGAGACATGGGGCTGAAAATGGAGGATTAATTGAAAATCTACAAGGAAAAATTTTTTGAACATTTTATTGTGCTTTTGGTGGAAGTTTATGGAGTATATTAGTTTCCCCTTCAAAAATATTTATACACAAATTGTTTTGTGACATTGATTGCAATAATCTCTGCAATGTGTCAGCGCTCTTTTCTGGGTTCCCCATTTTCATTCGTAGGGTTTTCCTGTCTTCCGGTGGCTTGCTTTGCCTTAGTCAAGTTGTGCTGACTTCCCCTATGTTATGTATTGCCTTTCCCTTCACCAAAGTTAACACATCTACTACACAGTTAGTGGCTTCCCCTCCCCACGCCTCCTCTCCATGGTAACCATCAAAGGTTGTTTCTTTCTTCATGTAAACCTTTTTTTGAGTTTTTATAATAGTGCTCTCATGTAATACTTGTCTCTTTGTAATTTGCTTATTTCACTCAGCACAATGCCCCCCAGGTTCATCCATGTTGTGAGATGTTTCCTGGATTCATCCTTATTCTTTATCTTTGCTTAGTATTATTTGAGCATATTTTCACGTTATTTGTTGGGCAATTGATGCCTGCTTTGATGAAGTGTATGTTCATGTCCTTTGCCCATTTTATGATTGAGTTGTTTTGCCTTTTTGTTGTTGAAGTTTTCTACATGCTTTAGAGATTAGACCTTTATCAGATACGTAGTAGCCAAAGTTTTTTTTTTTCACAGGCTGTAGATTCTCTTTTTACTCCCTTGATGAAGTCTTTTGATGAGCACAAGTATTTAGTTTTTAGGAGGTCCTTGTCATCAAGTTTATTGCCTGGAGTTTATGCATCTTTAGTTATGCTTGATATTCCATTTTTGCCATAAATTGGGGCCTCTAGCATTGCCCTTATCTTTTCTTTCATGATCTTTATAGTTTTAAGCTTTACTTTTAGGTCTTCGATCCATTATTAGTTAGTTTTCATGTATGGTGTGAGGTATGGATACTGTTTCTTTTTTTTTGCAGGACCATTTGTTGAACAGTATATCTCTTCCTCATAGATGGATGGATTTACTTCTGAATTCCCAATTCTGTTCCGTTGATCTATGTGTCTGGCTGTTTTGATTACTATGGCTGTATAGTAGGTTCATATATAGTAGGTTCTGAGATCAGGTAGTGTGAGACCTCCTATTTTGTTCTTCTTTTTCAGTAATGCTTTACTTGTCTTTTTTTTTTTTTTTCCCATATGAAGCTGGTGATTAGTTTATCCATCTTATTAAAGAATGCTGTTGGAATCTGGACGAGGATTGCATTTTATCTTTAGATCACTTTGGGTAGTCTTGACAGTTTCCCAATGTTAAGTCTTCCTGTCTGTGACCATGGTATGGTTTTTCCATTGCTGAAGGTATTTTTGGTTCTTTAAGTAGTGTTTTGTAGTTTTCTTCATCTGAATCTTTTATGTTCCTACTTAGATTTATTCCTAAGTATTTTATTGTTTTCCTGATTTCCTTTTCAGAATTCTTATTGTTAGTGTAGAGGAATCAGATTGATTTTTGTATGTTGATCTTGCAGCCTGCCACTTTGCTGAATCCTACTCTTAGTTCCAGTAGCTTTCTTGTGGATTGTCTGGGGTTTTCTATGTGTAGGGTCATATCATCTGTGAATAGAGATAGTTTTATTTTTTTCCCTACCAGTTTGGATGCCCTTTATTTCCCTTTCTTGTCTTATTGTTTTAGCTAAGGCAATGTTGAATAAGAGTGGAGACAAAGGACATCCTTGCCTAGTTCACATTCTCAGGGGGAATGCCTTCAGTCTCTTTCCATTAAGAATAAGGTTGGCTGTTTGGTGTATATGCCCCTAATTATGTTGAGGAATTTCCCTTCTATTCCCATTTTGGTGAGAATTTTTATCAGGAATGGGTGTTGGACTTCATCAAATGTCTTTTCTGTATTGATTGAGATGATCACGGGTTTCTTTTCCTTGTTTTTTTTTTTTTTTTTGTGTGGTGGATTATGTTGATTGATTTTTCTAATGCTGAACCATTCTTGCATACATGGTATGGATCCCAGTTGGTCATGATATATATATGTATATATTATGTGCTGCTGGATTCTATTGGCTAGACTATCGTTAACAAATTTTTGTGTCAGTGTTCATGAGGGATATTGGTCTATAATTTTCTTTGTCAGTGGTGTCTTTGCCTTGCTTGGGAATCAGGTTTATGCTGGCTTCATAAAACAAATCAGTGAGTATTCCTTCCTTTTCTGTGTTCTGAAATAGTTTGAGTAATATTGGTGTCAACTATTCTCTGAATGTTTATAAAATTCTCTAGTGAAACTGTCCAGGCCAGGGCTTTTTTCAGTTGGCAGTTTTTTTTTTTTTTTTTTTTTTAATGAACTCTTGAATTTCTTCTTTTGTTATGGGCTTGTTCAGGTTTTCTACCTCAGTTTGTGCTAGTTTAGGTAAGTAGTGTGTTTCTAGGAATTTGTCCATACCCTCTAAGTTTTCAAATTTGTTGGAGTATAATTTTTCATAGTATTGTGTTATGACCCTTTTTATTTCTGTTGTTTCTGTTGTAATGTCACCCATCTAATTTCTTATTCGGGTTATTTGTATCTTTTCCTTTTTTAATTTTGTCAGTTTGGCCAGTGGTTTGTCAATTTTATCAGTCCTCTCAAAGAGCCATCTTCTAGTCCTGTTGTTTGTTCCTACTGTTTTTCTGTTTATATATGCAAAATTTTTAACACACCAACACATGCAGTCACAAGAGCATCCTTCACATAGAACCACTTTACAGTGCATAGCAATCAAATGTTTGCCAAATTAAAAAAATAATAAAAATAAAATAAAATCATGAGGGCTTCCTCTTCTGGCAACATGGTCATCTAAATATTTGTAACTTACTGGATCAAAACACCTAAAAATGCTAGACAATTGCTGAGGTGGCAAAAAGTAAAGATAACCTGTAGGGCCAAATGGAAGACAGTAGTGATGTAAAAGGATAAGTAGGTTCTGCATCTGACATGTATCCTGAAAGCATCTGCTGTCCTGTTTTACTCCAATGGCCTATGTTTGCAGGGCCAGGAACAAAGCCTATAGACCAAGCCCACGGGAAATCCATGCTAGAGAGGTCACATACTGCCATAAATAACAAGAAGATACACTGTATGAATGACTTGGGAGAAAAAAAAAATTCCCCTACTAAAGGAGGCTATAATTGTGCTTGCTCCAACTTACTTTGGATGGAGGTAAAATAATATACCTTGAAAACACATAACAACAAGTTAGTCCTCTCACTGATTTGTAGCCAAATTTCCACTGTCTATATAGGGTCGCTATGAGTTGGAATCGACTTGATGGCATTGGTTTGGGATGTAGATTTAGTGGTTCAAATTGTTAAAGCACTTAGCTCCTAACTGAGAGGTTGGAGGTTTGAGCCTACACAGAGAAACTTCGGAAGAAAATCCTGCTTATCTACTTCAAAAAAAAAAAAAAAAAAAATTAGCCATTGAAGACCCTATGGGGCACAGTTCTACTCTGACACACGTGAGGTTGCCATGAGTTGAAATCGACTCGACAGCAACTGGTTGGTTATGTGGCCTAAAATTCTCAAGGCAGAAATGTAGTTGAAAGTGATTTAAGTTCGTATGTCCCCAGAAGACTTGCAGAGCAATTAAAATAAATGATCTACAGCTATATGCCACATAAAAAAAATTATGTTGTATGGAAAAAAGAAGTTACAAAAGAATATATGTACAATATGCCTTCACTGACATAAAGGTCACAAACACAAAAAACAGAACAATGTATAATTCAAGGATACATACACATTGTGTGAGATTCTTGTTTACTTCTGCAGAGCACAGATTTTGAAGTTATTATAAAAATCAATTGGATCAACAATCAACACCCACAGAAGCAGCAGTCAAAAAATCAAATGAATTATTGAATTGCTCAAATCTGCTGAGCGATCAAAAGCAAAGATGTTGCTTTGAGGACTAACATAAACTTTACCCAAGCCATGGCATTTTCAGTCACCTCACATGCATGCAAAAGCTGGACAATGAAAAAGGAAGACTAAAGAGGAATTGACATGCTTTAATTATAGTGATGTCAAAGAATATTGAATATACCCAAGTCATTCATATGGACTGCTAGGAGAACAAAGAATCTATCTTGGAGAAAGGACAGCCAGAATGCTCCTTAGAAACGAATATGTCAAGACTTCTTCTTACATACTTTGGACATTTTTCAGGAGGGACCAATTCCAGAGAAGGACATCATGTTTAGTAAAATAGAGGAAGACCCTCAATGAGATGGATTGACACAATGACTGCAACAATGGGCTCAAACATACCTACTATTGTAAGGATGGCACAGAACCAGGAAAGGTTTCATTCTGTTATACTTAAGGTTGCTATAAGTCAGAGATGACTTGATAGCTCATAAAACCAATAACATCCTAGTTACACTGGGGGCTTCATGGTAGGGTGGCACTGACATACAGTGTTCTTTTATTATTATTATTTTAAAGTATCTTTGTACTAAAAATGCTATTTTGTATGTTGGATAGGCTATAAGTAATTAAGAGTTACCTAAGAGTAAAGGACATTACAATAAAATACTGACTCCGTAGATCCTCACTATAAAGTTGGGGCTGCCAGTCAAGTAGATACTGACACATACACAGATCCTCCCAGTCAGCATGTCTTTTGCTATATCTGTAATCATGATCAAACCACAAAAGTTCCATGATACTTGAGAAAAGACAGCCACGCAATAGAAAAAGACCAAGAAAAATAAACGGAGAAAATGATTATAAAGGGAAAATGAGAGAATTAAATATAATCACGATAAAAGGTTTTACACCAAAATCTATTTAGTACCTTCCAAAGATTAAATAATAAGAGTCTCTATAAAACAAGAATATCCTAGAAAAGTAAAAATTACACAAAGTTTGAAATTGACAATATGATTGCTAAAATTAAATAAAAGTTTTATATAATGGATGTAGCATGGAGTTGAGATAATTTTATATAAATTAGAACAGAAAAACAAGAAAAGAAAATATGAAAGAAAAGTTGAAAGTCAAAAAGGGTCAAGCCAGAAATTTCATCATCTTATTTAACAGGAGAGCCAGAAAAAAGAGAAGAGAAAAACAAAACAAAGTAAAAAAACAAAGGGAATTATCATAGAAATAATAAAATTTCTCAAAGCTGAAGAAAGACATTATCTTCAGACTGGAAAGACAATTAAGCACTTATAGAAATAAAAATAAATAAAAAGATAAAAAAAAAACCAGATACAGTGTTTTGAAATTTCATAATAATACAGATAAAGAAAAGTCCCTAAAAGCACTTCAACAATAAAAAATGACTAATCTAAAAAGAAATAAAATTGGAACAGAATCAAAATTTGTTTAGCCAAACTAAAAGTAGTCAAACAATATCTTTAATATTCTGAGGAAAAGAGTTTTTTGACTTAGAATTGTATGCTTATTCAGGGTGATACTACTCTGAGAGTTTTTGTATCTTTTTTCTTAGAAGGAATATCTGAAGGCTTTCTACAAAGAAATCAGACAGGAAATCAAGAAAGAAAAAGGCAGATTATCTAAAAAGCAAGGAAGTGTGCCCAACAAGACAATGATGCAATGTCCTAGGATAACAGGTGAGAAACAGATTTAGGAATAACCAGAGCAGAAAAACATGGATTCTTTGAGGTAAGTAAGTAGAAAACAAAAAGAATTTACAGTTTTGATTATGTACTTAAATATCTGAAAAGTAGAAAATGCGAGTGAATTTGACAATGGAATAAAAACACAAAGCCATCATCGTTGTTGTTAGTTGCATTTGACTCAGATCCAGCTCATGGTGACATTATGTATAGCAGAACAAACCATTGCCTAATTTTGCACCGTCTTCATGATTATTGGTATGCTTGTGTCCATTGTTGCGGCTATGGTGTCAATCCATCTCATTGAGGATTTTCTTTGTTTTTGTTGTCCCTCTACTTTACTAACCAAAAGGACTTTTCTAGTAATTGATCATTCCTGTTGACATGTCCAAAGTCTCACCATCCTTGCTTCTAAGGAATATTCTGGTTGTATTTCTTCTAAGACTTATTTGTTCCTTCTTTTGGCAATCCACAGTATATTTAATATCATAAAGCCATACAGATAAACAAATACAACCAGAATATAATGCCTGGTTCTGTAGTAAACATTTTAATAAAGTCATAATAATATGAACATTATGTATACATTTTCCAGTATT
This sequence comes from Elephas maximus indicus, assembly GCF_024166365.1. NCBI lineage: Eukaryota > Metazoa > Chordata > Mammalia > Proboscidea > Elephantidae > Elephas > Elephas maximus. The sequence goes on along the minus strand of NC_064823.1, from coordinate 134,912,419 downwards.
AAGCAAGAACAGAATGTAAATATTAGCACCTTAATACTTAAAAGAGTAAAAGGGAATGTAATGGGGAAGACCTTTCCTCTGCTAATCTCAAGGGTAAACCATAAATCCTAGTATTTGTGTAGCCTTCAACCTCTGCATGAGATTTTTAGTTTAAGAGTAGGGGATCTTCTTCAGAGGACATTAGGCTTGACTGATTAGAATGAAAATTTCTCCCTTGTGTTGTGGTGAAAAAAAGTGAAACTACAGATTAGTAAGTATGCACAAGCAAGGCTGTGCTTATCTTGTTTACCAGGGAACCCTTCCCTGGTCTGGCACATTTCCAGGTATTGGCATACACTATTGTTCCTTCCCTATTATTTGAATATTTAATCATTTGTATGTACTGTTGTGAGCTGCTGTCATGTCAGCCCTTGCATCACAGCTACCCCATGCACAACAGAAAGAAACATTGCTTGGTCCTGTGCCATCCCCATGACTGGTTGTGGATCAGAATGTTATGATCTGTAAGGTTTTCATTGGCTGAATTTTGGAAATAGATTGCCAGATCTTTCCTCCTACTCAGTCTTAATCTGGAAGCTCTGCTGAAACCTGTTCAGCATCATAACAACAGACAAGTCTCCACTGACAGACTTACGGTGGCAGAGCATGGGGTGTGTTGGCTAGACAATGAACTAGGTCTCCCACATGGAAGGTGTGAACTCTACAAAAGAACCACCAATACCCTCATGCATGTGTTGTTGTTGTTCTTAGGTGGCATTGAGTTTGTCCTGACTCATAGCAGTCCTATGTACAAAAGAACGAAACACTGCCTGGTCCTGCACCGTCCTCACAATTGTTGCTATGTTTGAGACCATTGTTGCAGCCACTGTGTCAATAAATCTCTTTGAGGGTCTTTCTCTCTTTTAGTGATGCTCTACTTTAACAAGTGTGATGTCTTTCTCCAGGGACTGGTCACTTCTGATAACACACCCAAAGTTTATGAAATGAAGTCTCACCATCCTCTTTTCTAAAGAGCATTCTAGCTGTACATATTCCAAGGCAGATTTGTTAGTTCTTCTGGAGGTTCATGGCATATTCAATATTCTTCACCAACATCATAATTGAAAAGCATCAATTCTTCTTTGGTCTACCTTATTCTTCCTTGGTCTATGTTATTCAGATCTTACATGCATATTAAAAAAAAGGCAATTATAAATATCATGGCCAGGGTTAGGCACACTTTAATCTCAAAGTGACATCTTTTCTTTGTAACACTATAAAGTGGTCTTTTGCAGTTGATTTGCCCAATGCAATAAGTCATTTGATTTCTCGACTGCTGCTTCCATGGGCATTGATTATGGGTAAAAATAAAACAAAATCCTTGACAACTTCAACCTTTTCTCCATTTATCATGATGTTACTTATTTGTCCAGTTGTGAGAATTTTTGCTTTCTTTATTTGAGGTGTAATTCATGCTGAAGGCTGTAGTCTTTGATCTTCATCAGTAAGTGCTTCAAGTCTTCTTAGCTTGTAACAAGCAAGGTTGTGTCTTCTGCATATCACAGGTTGCTAATGTGCCTTCCCCCAATCCTGATGCCACATCCTTCTTCATATAGTCCAGTTTCTCAGATTATTTGCTCAACATACAGATTGAATAAGTATGGTGAAAGAATATTGAGATAGAATCTATACACAACTTTCCTGATTTTATACTACACCATATCTCCTTGTTCTTTTTAAATGATTGCTTCTTGGTCTACATACAGGCATACCTCATTCTATTTGTCTTCTCTTTATTGTGCTTCGTGGATATTGGTTTTTTACAAATTGAGAGTTTGTGGCAACCCTGAGTTGAGCAAGTCTATTGGCACCCTTTTTTCAACAACATGTGCTCATTTCGTGTCTCTCTGTCACATTTTGGTTTTTCTTGCAATATTTCAAACTTTTTCATTATTATTATATCTATAATGCTGATCTGCGATCAGTGGTCTTTGATGTTACTATTGTAATTGTTTCAGGGTGCCATGAACCACATCCAGATAAGATGGCAAACTTAATCTATAAATGTTATATGTGTTCTCACTGCTCTATCAACCAGCCATTCCTCCACCTCTCTCCTTCTCCTCAGATCTCACTGTTCCCTGAGACATGAGAATATTAGAATTAGACCAGTTAATAACCCTATAATGGCCTCTAAGTGTTCAAGTGAAAGGAAGAGTCATATGTCTCTCACTTTAAATCAAAAGCTAGAAATCATTAAGCTTAGTGAGGAAGGCATGTCAAAACCTGAATAGGCTGAAGGCTAGGCCTCTTAGGCCAAACAATTGTCAAGTAGTGAACGCAAAAGAAAGATTCTTGAAGAAAATTAAAAGTGCTACTCCAATGAACACACTAATGATAAGAAAGCAAAACAGCCTTATTGCTGCTATAGAGAAAGTTTTAGTGCTCTGGATAGAAGGTCAAACCAGGCACAACATTCCGTTAAGCAAAAACCTAATCCAGAGCAAGACCCTAACTCTCTTTAATTCTGTGAAAGCTTAGAGAGGTGAGGAAGCTGCAGAAGAAAACTTTGAGCTAGAAGACATTGGTTCATGAGGTTAAAGGAAAGAAGCCCTTCTTCATAACATAATAGTGCAAGGTGAAGAAGCAAGTGTTTATGTAGAAGCTGAAGGAAGTTATCCAGAAGATCTAGTAATATAATTGATGGTATCTACACTAAACAACAGATTTTCAATGTAGACATAACAGCCTTATTGGAAGAAGATGCCATATAGGACTTTCATAGCTACAGAGGAGAAGTCAGTGCCTGGCTTCAAAGATTCAAAGGACAGCCTGACTCTTGTTAGAGGCTAATACACCTGGTGACTGTAAGTGGAAGCCAGTGTTCATTTGCCATTCCAAAAATCCTAGAGCCCTTAAGAATTATGCTAAATCTACTCTACCTGTGCTTTATAAATGGGACAACAAACCCTGGATGTCAGCACATCTGTTTATAACATGGTTTATTGAATATTTTAAGCTCACCATTGAGACTTACTGCTCAGGAAAAAAGATTCCTTTCAAAATATTACTGCTCATTGACAATGCACCTGGTCACCCAAGAGCTCTGATGCAGATGTACAGTGAGATTAATATTGTTTCCATGCCTGCTAACAAAATATCCATTCTGCAGCCCATGGGTCAAGGAGTAATTTTGACTTTCAAGTCTTATTACATAAGAAATACATTTCATAAGGCTATAGCTGCCATAGATAATGATTCCTCTGATGGATTTGGGCAAAGTAAATTGAAAACCTTCCAGAAAGGATTCACCATTCTATTTGCCATTAAAAACATTCACAATTCATGGGAAGAGGTCAAAATATCAACATTAATTGGAGTAGGAAGGAGTCAATTCCAAGCCTCATGCACAACTTTGAGAGATTCAAGACTTCAGTGGAGGAAGGAAATGCAGATGTGGTTGAAATAGTGAGAGAGCTATAATTAGAAGTGAAGCCTGAATATGTGACTCAATTGCTGCAATCTCATTATCAAACTAACAGATGAGGAGCTGCTTCTTATGGATGAGCAAAGAAAGTGGTTTCTTGAGATGGAATCTACTCCTGGTGAAGATGCCGATAACATTGTTGAAATGACAACAAAGGATTTAGAATATTTCATAAACTTAGTTGATAAAGTAGCAGTAGGTTTGAGAGGATCGACTTCAGTTTTGAAAGAAATTCTACTATGGGTAAAATGCTGTCAAACAGCATCCATTGCCAGAGATATCATTCATGAAATGAAGAGTCTATTGATATGTCAACGTTCATTGTTGTCTTGTTTTAAGAAATTGACAGCAGCCATCAACGTTGAAAAGACCCTCCACCAGCAAAAATATTACGACTCACTGAAGGCTTAGACGGTGGTTGGAATTTTTTAGCAATAAAGTATTTTTAAATTAAGGTATATACATTTTTTAGCTCCCACGTGTCTGTCAGTTTGTCGTACTGTGGTGGCTTGCGTGTTGCTGTGATGCTGGAAGCTATGCCACCAGTATTCAGATACCAGCAGGGTCACCCATGGAGGAGTGGTTTCAGCTGAGCTTCCAGACTAAGACAGACTAGGAAGAAGGACCCGGCAGTCTATTTTTGAAAAGCATTAACCAGTGAAAACTGTATGAATAGCAGTGGAACATTGTCTGATATAGTACTGGAAGATGAGCCCCCCAGGTTGGAAGGCACTCCACAGATGACTGGGGAAGAGCTTCCTCTTCAAAGTAAAGTCAACCATAACAACATGGTTGGAGTAAAGCTTTTGGGGCCTTCATTTGCTGATGTAGCATGACTCAAAATGAGAAGAAATAGCTGCAAACATCCATTAATAACTGGAACCTGGAATGTACGAAGTATGAATCTAGGAAAACTAGAAATAGTCAAAAATGAGATGGAAGGCATAAACATCAATATACTAGGAATTAGTGAGCTGAAATGGACTGGTATTGGCCATTTTGCATCAGACAATCATATCGTCTACTATGCTAGGAATGACAACTTGAAGAAGAATGGTGTTGCATTCATTGTCAAAAAGAACATTTCAAGATCTATCTTGAAGTACAATGCTGTCAGTGATAGGATAATATCCATACGCCTACAAGAAAGGCCAGTTAATATGACTATTATTCAGATTTATGCATCAACCACTAGGGTCAAAGATGATGAAATAGATGTTTATCAGCTGCTGCAGTCTGAAATTGATCAAACATGCAATCAAGGTGCATTGATAATTACTGGTGATTTTAATGCAAAAGTTGGAAACAAAGAAGAAGGATCAGTAGTTGGAAAATATGGCCTTGGTGATAGAAAAAATGCTGGAGATCGAATGATAGAATTTTGCAAGACCAATGACTTCTTCATTGCAAATACGTTCTTTCACCAACATAAATGGTGACTATACACATGGACCTCACCAGATGGAACACACAGAAATCAAATTGATTACATCTGTGGAAAGAGACAATGGAAAAGCTCAATATCATCAGTCAGAACAAGGCCAGAGGCCGACTGTGGAACAGGCCATCAATTGCTCATAAGCAAGTTCAAGCTGAAACTGAAGAAAATCAGATTAAGTCCACGAGAGCCAAAATATGACCTTGAGTATATGCCACCTGAATTTAGAGACCATCTGAAGAACAGATTTGATGCACTGGTGACCAAAGACCAGATGAGTTGTGGAATGACATCATACATGAAGAAACCACAAGGCCATTGAAAAGACAGGAAAGAAAGAAAAGACCAAGATGGATATCAGAGGAGACTCTGAAACTTGCTCTTGAATGTCGAGCAGCTAAAGCAAAAGGAAGAATTGATGAAGTAAAAGAACTGAACAGAAGATTTCAAAGGGTGACTTGAGAAGACAAAGTAAAGTATTATAATGACATGTGTAAAGAGCTGGAAATGGAAAACCAAAAGGGAAGAACACACTCGGTGTTTCTCAAGCTGAAAGAACTGAAGAAAAAATTCAAGCCTCGAGTTGCAATAGTGAAGGATTCTATGGGGAAAATATTAAACTACACAGGAAGCATCAAAAGAAGATGGAAGGAATACACAGAGTTATTATACCAAAAAGAATTAGTCAATGTTCAACCATTTCAAGAGGTGGCATATGATCAAGAACCGATGGTACTGAAGGAAGAAGTCCAAGCTGCTCTGAAGGCATTGGAGAAAAACAAGGCTCCAGGAATTGATGGAAAATTAATCGAGATGTTTCAACAAATGGATGCAATACTGGAGGTGCTCACTCGTCTATGCCAATAAATACGGAAGACAGCTTCCTGGCCAACTGACTGGAAGAGATCCATATTTATGCCTATTCCCAAGAAAGTGATCCACCCGAATGTGGAAATTATAGAACGATATCATTAATATCACACGCAAACAAAATTTTGCTGAAGATCATTCAAAAACGGCTGCAGCATATCGACAGGGAACTGCCAGAAATTCAAGCCGGTTTCAGAAGAGGACGTGGAACCAGGGATATCATTGCTGATGTCAGATGGATGCTGGCTGAAAGCAGAGAATACCAGAAGGATGTTTACCTGTGTTTTATTGACTATGCAAAGACATTTGACTGTGTGGATCATAACAAATTATGGATAATATTGTGAAAAGTGGGAATTCCAAAACACTTAATTGTGCTCTTGAGGAACTTAACATAGATCAAGAGGCAGTTCTTCAGACGGAAAAAGGGGATACTGCATGGTTTAAAGTCAGGAAAGGTGTGCACCAGGGTTGTATTCTTTCACCACACCTATTCAATCTGTACACTGAGCAAATAATACGAGAAGCTGAACTATATGAAATAGAACAGGGCATCAGGATTGGAGGAAGGCTCATTAACACCCTGTGTTATGCAGATGACACAACCTTCCTTGCTGAAAGTGAAGAGTACTTGAAGCACTTACTAATGAAGATCAAAGACCACAGTCTGCAGTATGGATTGCACCTCCACATAAAGAAAACAAAAATCCTCACAACTGGACCAATGAGCAACAAACATCATGATAAACAGAGAAAAGCTTGAAGTTGTCAAGGATTTATTTTACTTGGATCCACAATCAACAACCATAGAAGCAGTAGTCAAGACATCAAAAGACTCATTTCTTTGGGTAAATCTGCTGCAAAGGACCTTTTTTTTTTCTTAAATTAATTTTTATTAAGCTTCAAGTGAACATTTACCATTCCAGTCTGTCACATGTAGGTTTACATACATCTTACTCCCTTCTCCCACTTGCTCTCCCCCTATTGAGTCAGCCCTTTCAGTCTCTCGTTTCGTGCCAATTTTGCCATCTTCCCTCTCTCTCTATCTTCCCATCCCCCCTCCAGTCAAGAGTTGCCAACACACTCTCCAGTGTCCACCTAATTTAATTAGCTCACTCTTCAGCAGCATCTCTCTCCCCCCCCCGACCAGTCCTTTTCATGCCTGATGAGTTGTCTTCGGGGATGGTTCCTGTCCTGTGCCATCAGAAGTTCTGGGGAGCATTGTCTCTGGGATTCCTCTAGTCGCAGTCATACCATTAGGTATGGTCTTTTCATGAGAATTTGGGGACTGTATCCCATTGGTCTCCTGCTCCCTCAGGAGTTGTCTGTTGTGCTCCCTGTCAGGGCAGACATCGATTGTGGCCGGGCACCAACTAGTTCTTCTGGTCTCAGGATAATGTAGGTCTCTGGTTCACGTGGCACTTTCTGTCTCTTGGGTTCTTAGTTGTCGTGTGACCTTGGTGTTCTTCCTTTGCCTTTGCTCCAGGTGGGTTGAGACCAATTGATGTATCTTAGATGGCCGCTTGTTGGCATTTAGGACCCCAGGCGCCACAATTCAAAGTGGGATGCAGAATGTTTTCATAATAGAATTATTTTGTCCATTGACTTAGAAGTCCCCTCAAACCAAGTTCCCCAGACCCCAGCCCCTGCTCCGCTGACCTTTGAAGCTTTCATTTTATCCCGGAAACCTCTTTGCTTTTAGTCCAGTCCAATTAGGCTGACCTTCCTTGTATTGAGTGTTGTCTTTCCCTTCGCCCAAAGCAGTTCTTATCTACAGATTGATCAATAAAAAGCCCTCTCCCTCCCTCCCTCCCCCCTTTGTAACCACAAAAGTATGTGTTTTTCTCTGTTTTTTCTATTTCTCAAGATCTTATAATAGTGGTCTTATACAATATTTGTCCTTTTGCAACTGACTCATTTCGCTCAGCATAATGCCTTCCAGATTCCTCCATGTTATGAAATGTTTCAGAGATTCGTCACTGTTCTTTATCGATGCGTAGTATTCCATTGTGTGAATATACCACAGTTTATTTACCCATTCATCCGTTGACGGACATCTTGGTTGCTTCTAGCTTTTTGCTATTGTATACAGAGCTGCAATAAACATGGGTGTGCATATATCTGTTTGTGTGAAGGCTCTTGTATCTCTAGGGTATATTCCGAGGAGTGGGATTTCTGGATTGTATGGTAGTTCTATTTCTAACTGTTTAAGATAAAGCCAGATAGATTTCCAAAGTGGTTGTACCATTTTACATTCCCACCAGCAGTGTATAAGAGTTCCAATCTCTCGGCTGCCTCTCCAACATTTACTATTTTGTGTTTTTTGGATTAATGCCAGTCTAGTTGGTGTGAGATGGAATCTCATCGTAGTTTTAATTTGCATTTCTCTAATGGCTAATGATCGAGAGCATTTTCTCATGTATCTGTTAGCTGCCTGAATATCTTCTTTAGTAAAATGTGTGTTCATATCCTTTGCCCACTTCTTGATTGGGTTGCTTGTCTTTTTGTGGTTGAGTTTTGACAGAATCATGTAGATTTTAGAGATCAGGCGCTGGTCTGAGATGTCATAGCTGAATATTCTTTCCCAGTCTGTAGGTGGTCTTTTTACTCTTTTGGTGAAGTCTTTAGATGAGCATAGGTGTTTGATTTTTAGGAGCTCCCAATTATCGGGTTTCTCTTCATCATTTTTGGTAATGTTTTGTATTCTGTTTATGCCCTGTATTAGGGATCCTAGGGTTGATCCTATTTTTTCTTCCATGGTCTTTATCGTTTTAGTTTTTATGTTTAGGTCTTTGATCCACTTGGAGTTAGTTTTTGTGCATGGTGTGAGGTATGGGTCCTGTTTCATTCTTTTGCAAATGGATATCCAGTTATGCCAGCACCATTTGTTAAAAAGACTATCTTTTCCCCAATTAACTGACACTGGTCCTTTGTCAAATATCAGCTGCTCATACGTGGATGGATTTATATCTGGGTTCTCAATTCTGTTCCATTGGTCTATGTGCCTGTTGTTGTACCAGTACCAGGCTGTTTTGACTACTGTAGCTGTATAATAGGTTCTGAAATCAGGTAGAGTGAGGCCTCCCACTTTCTTCTTCTTTTTCAGTAATGCTTTGCTTATCCGGGGGTTCTTTATCTTCCATATGAAATTAGTGATTTGTTTCTCTATCCCCTTAAAATATGACATTGGTATTTGGATTGGAAGTGCGTTATATGTATAGATGGCTTTTGGTAGAATAGACATTTTTACTATGTTGTCTTCCTATCCATGAGCAGGGTATGTTTTTCCACTTAAGTATGTCCTTTTGAATTTCTTGTAGCAGAGTTTTATAGTTTTCTTTGTATAGGTCTTTTACATCCTTGGTAAGATTTATTCCTAAGCATTTTATCTTCTTGGGAGGTCCTGTGAATGGTATTGATTTGGTTATTTCCTCTTCAGTGTTCTTTTTGTTGATGTAGAGGAATCCAAGTGATTTTTGTACGTTTATTTTATAACCTGAGACTCTGCCAAACTCTTCTATTAGATTCAGTAGTTTTGGGGAGGATTCCTTAGGGTTTTCCATGTATACGATCATGTCATCTGCAAATAGTGATAGCTTTACTTCCTCCTTACCAATCTGGATACACTTTATTTCTTTGTCTAGCCTCATTGCCCTGGCTAGGACTTCAACTATGATGTTGAATAAGAGCGGTGATAAAGGGCATCCTTGTCTGGTTCCCGTTCTCAAGGGAAATGCTTTCAGGTTCTCTCCATTTAGAGTGATATTGGCTGTTGGCTTTGCATAGATGCCCTTTATTATGTTGAGGAATTTTCCTTCAATTCCTATTTTGGTAAGAGTTTTTATCATAAATGGGTGTTGGACTTTGTCAGATGACTTTTCTGCATCTGTTGATAAGATCATGTGGTTTTTATCTTTTGTTTTATTTATGTGATGGATTACATTAATGGTTTTTCTGATATTAAACCAGCCTTGCATACCTGGTATAAATCCCACTTGATCAGGGAGAATTATTTTTTTGATGTGTTGTTGGATTCTTTTGGCTAGAATTTTGTTGAGGATTTTTGCATCTATGTTCATGAGGGATATAGGTCTAAAATTTTCTTTTTTTGTAATGTCTTTACCTGGTTTTGGTATCAGGGAGATGGTAGCTTCATAGAATGAGTTGGGTAGTATTCTGTCTTTTTCTATGCTTTGAAATACCTTCAATAGTAATGGTGTTAAGTCTTCTCTGAAGGTTTGGTAGAACTCTGCAGTGAAGCCGTCTGGGCCAGGAGTTTTTTTTGTTGGAAGTTTTTTGATTACCGTTTCAATCTCTTTTTTTGTTATGGGTCTATTTAGTTGTTCTACTTCTGAATGTGTTAGTTTAGGTAGGTAGTATTGTTCCAAGAATTTATCCATTTCTTCTAGGTTTTCAAATTTGTTAGAGTACAATTTTACGTAGTAATCTGAAATGATTCTTTTAATTTCATTTGGCTCTGTTGTGATGTGGTCCTTCTCGTTTCTTATTCGGGTTATTTGTTTCCTTTCCTGTTTTTCTTTAGTCAATCTAGCCAATGGTTTATCAATTTTGTTAATTTTTTCAAAGAACCAGCTTTTGGCTTTGTTAATTCTTTCAATTGTTTTTCTGTTCTCTAATTCTTTTAGTTCAGCTCTAATTTTGATTATTTGTTTTCTTCTGGTGTCTGATGGGTTCCTTTGTTGCTCACTTTCTATTTGTTCAAGTTGTTGGGACAGTTCTCTGATTTTGGCTCTTTCTTCTTTTTGTATGTGTGCATTTATCGATATAAATTGGCCTCTGAGCACTGCTTTTGCTGTGTCCCAGAGGTTTTAATAGGAAGTATTTTCATTCTCGTTGCTTTCTAAGAATTTCCTTATTCCCTCCTTGATGTCTTCTATAACCCAGTCTTTTTTCAGGAGGGTATTGCTCATTTTCCAAGTATTTGATTTCTTTTCCCTAGTTTTTCTGTTATTGATTTCTAGCTTCATTGCCTTGTGGTCTGAGAAGATGCTTTGTAATATTTCGATGTTTTGGATTCTGGAAAGATTTGTTTTATGACCTAACATGTGGTCTATTCTAGAGAATGTTCCATGTGCACTAGAAAAAAAAGCATATTTTGCAGCAGTTGGGTGGAGAGTTCTGTATAAGTCAATGAGGTCAAGTTGGTTGATTGTTGTAAGTAGGTCTTCCTTGTCTCTATTGAGCTTCTTACTGGATGTCCTGTCCTTCTCCGAAAGTGGTGTGTTGAAGTCTCCTACTATAAATGTGGAGGTGTCTATCTCACTTTTCAATTCTGTTAAAATTTGATTTATGTATCTTACAGCCCTGTCATTGGGTGCATAAATATTTAATATGGTTATGTCTTCCTGATCAATTGTCCCTTTTATCATTATATAGTGTCCTTCTTTATGCTTTGTGGTGGATTTAAGTCTAAAGTCTATTTTGTCAGAAATTAATATTGCTACTCCTGCTTTTTTTTGCTTATTGTTTGCTTGATATATTTTTTTCCATCCTTTGAGTTTTAGTTTGTTTGTGTCTCTAAGTCTAAGGTGTGTCTCTTGTAGGCAGCATATAGATGGCTCGTGTTTCTTTATCCAGTCCGTGACTCTCTGTCTCTTTATTGGTGCATTTAGTGCATTTACATTCAGCGTAATTATAGATAAAAGTTTTTAGTGCTGTCATTTTGATGCCTGTTCATGTGTGTTGTTGGCCATTTCATTTTTCCACATGCTTTTTTGTGCTGAGAAGTTTTTCTTAGTAGCTTGTGAGGTCCTCATTTTCATAATGTTTAACTGTGTTTGTTGAGTCGTTACGTTTTTCTTGGCTTTTTTCTTGAGTTATGGAGTTGATATTCCTTTTTGTGGTTACCTTATTATTTACCCCTATTTTTCTAAGTAAAAACCTAACTTGTATCCTTCTATTTCGCCTTGTATCACTCTCCTTCTGGCAGTTCAATGCCTCCTATATTTAGTCCCTCTTTTTGATTATTGTGATCGTTTATCTATTGATTTCCATGATTTCCTGTTATGTGTATTATTTTGTTTATTTATTTATTTTTTAGAATTAGTCTTAATTTGTTTGTTTTTGTGCTTTCCCTATTTGAGTTGCGTTGATATCAGGGCGTTCTGTTTTGTGACCCTGTATTGTGCTGGTACCTGATATTATTGGTCATCAGGCCAGACAATCTCCTTTAGCATTTCTTGCAGTCTTGGTTTAGTTTTTGTAAATTCTCTAAACTTGTGTTTATCTGTAAATATCTTAATTTCTCCTTCATATTTCAGAGAGAGTTTTGCTGGATATGTGATCCTTGGTTGGCCGTTTTTCTCGTTCAGTGCTCTGTATACGTCGTCCCATTCCCTTCTTGCCTGCATGGTTTCTGCTGAGTAGTCTGAACTTATTCTTATTGATTCTCCCTTGAAGGAAACCTTTCTTTTCTCCCTGGCTGCTTTTAAAATTTTCTTTTTGTCTTTGGTTTTGGCAAGTTTGATGATAATATGTCTTGGTGTTTTTCTTTTTGGATCAATCTTAAATGGGGTTCGATGAGCATCTTGGATAGATATCCTTTCGTCTTTCATGATGTCAGGGAAGTTTTGTGTCAGGAGTTCTTCAACTATTTTCTCTGTGTTTTCTGTCCCCCCTCTCTGTTCTGGGACTCCAATCACTCGCAAGTTATCCTTCTTGATAGAGTCCCACATGATTCTTAGGGTTTCTTCATTTTTTTTAATTCTTTTATCTGATTTTTTTTCAGCTATGTTGGTGTTGATTCCCTGGTCCTCCAGAAGTCCCAGTCTACATTCTAACTGCTTGAGTCTGCTCCTCTGACTTTCTATTGTGTTGTCAAATTCTGAAATTTTATCGTTAATCGTTTGGATTTCTACATGCTGTCTCTCTATGGATTCTTGCAACTTATTAATTTTTCCACTATGTTCTTGAATAATTTTTTTGAGTTCTTCAACAGTTTTATCAGTGTGTTCCTTGGCTTTTTCTGCATTTATCCTAATTTCATTTGTGATATCTTTAAGCATTCTGTAAATTAGTTTTTTATATTCTGTATCTGATAATTCCAGGATTGTATCTTCATTTGGGAAAGATTTTGATTCTTTTGTTTGGGGGGTTGGAGAAGCTGTCATGGTCTGTGTCTTTATGTGGTTTGATATGGACTGCTGTCTCCGAGCCATCACTGGGAAACTAGATTTTCCAGGTAATCAGCTAAAAAAAAATGCAGTTAAATCCCTATCTGAATTCTCCCTCTGGCTCCAGGTATTCGGGTGTTAATGGAGCCGCCTGGGGAGGGTGGGGGAGGGATCAGAGATCTAGGAGTGTAGCATCACAGAATATAGAGCTGATCACCGCATTCACGCTCCACCCCTGTCCGCCAAAATCTGGGCGGGATGGCTCCCCGGTTGGGACGCTACTCTCCCCACTCTGAGACCAGTCACTTCCTCCCAGGGACTTCTCCCTCCGGTGCGCGGCACTGCTCGCGCGAACTGGGTGGGCGTCTCCCACACGAACGGGTGGGCCCGCCCCCAGGGTCTATTCAGGAGAATATAATTGGACCCCGCGCTCATGCCCCACCCGCTTTTGCCAAAATCCCAGCGGGACAGCTCACCGGCTGGGACGCTGCTCTCCCCGCTCCAAGACCCATCACTTCCTCCCAGGGACTTCTCCCTCCGGTGTGCCGCACCACAGGCACGAACAGGGTGTGCATCCCCCCGCACAAATGTGTGGGCCCCGCCCCGGGGTCGCTTTAGGGAAATATAGCTGACCCCCCCCCGCTCGTGCCCTGCCCGCTTCTCGCCAAACTCCCGGCGGGATGGCTCCCTGGCTGGGACGATGCTCTCCCCGCTCCAAGATCAGTCACTGCCTCCCGGGTGTTTCTCCCTCCGGCTGCGCAGCTACGCTGCCCCCGCCAACCAGCTAGACTCTCTCCCGGGATGGGTTCGGGGGTGTAGGGCTGGGCCCCTTGTCTGTGCCGTCTGCCCCCCTGGGCTCTGCCCCAGATCCGGCTCCGAAGGTCACCTGCCTGGTACGCTGGCTCCCAGTTCTGAAAACGGTCGCTGTCTGCCTGTATTTGTTCGTTTTCCGTCTCTAAGTCTGTGCTTATTGTTCAGAGTTCGTAGATTGCTATGTATGTGATCGATTCACTTGTTTTTCCGAGTCTTTGTTGCAAGAGGGATCCATGGTAGCGTCTACCTAGTCCGCCATCTTGGCCCCACCTCAAAGGACCTTTTTGAAGTGTTAAAGAGTAAAGAAGTCACCTTGAAGACTAAGGTGTGCCTGACCCAAGCCATGGTATTTTCAATCACATCATATGCATGTGAAAGCTGGACAGTAAATAAGGAAGACTGAAGAAGAATTGATGCCTTTGAGTCATGGTGTTGGTGAAGAATACTGAATGTACCATGGACTAACAGAAGAATGAACAAATCTGCCTTGGAAGTACAACCAGAATGCTCCTTAGAAACGAGGATGGAGAAACTGCATCTTACATACTTTGGACATGTTTTCATAAGGGATCAGTCTCTGGAGAAGGATATCATGCTTGGCAAAGTACAGGGTCAACGGAAAAGAAGAAGATCCTCAATGAGGTGGATTGACACAGTGGCTGCAACAATGGGCTCAAGCATAACAATGATTGTAAGGATGGCGCAGGACTGGGCAGTGTTTCGTTCTCTTGTGCATAGGGTTACTTTGAGTTGGAACTGACTCGATGGCACCTAAGGACAACAATATTTTTTAGACATAATGCTATTGCACACTTAATAGACTACAGCATAGTGTAAACATAACTTGTATATGCACCGGGAAACCAAAAAATTTGTGTGACTCACTTTATTGTGATTTTGCTTTATTGCAGCAGTGTGGATGAGAACCTACAATATCTCTGAGGCATGCCTGTATAGGTTCCTCGTAAGCACAATTAAGTGTTCTGGAATTCCCATTATTCACAATGTTATCCATTGTTTGTTATGATTCACACAGTCAAATGGCTTTACATAGTCAATAAAACACAGGTAAACGTCTTTCTGGTATTTTTTGCTTTCACCCAAGAACCAACTGACATCAGCAGTGATATACCCTGTTCTTTGTTCTCTTCGAAATCCATCTTGAACTTTTGGCAGTTCTCTGTCAGTGTATTGTTGCAGGCATTTTTAAATTACCTTCAGCAAAATTTTGCTTGCATGTGATATTAATGATATTGTTTGATTATTTCTGCATTACATTGGATCACCTTTTTTTTGGCACAAATATGAATCTCTTCCAGTTGGTGACCAGGTAGCTGTCTTCCAAATTTCTTAGCACAGATGAGTACTTCCAGAGTTGCATCTGTTTATTGGAAAATCTCTTTGGCTATTCAGTCAGCTCCTGGAGGTTTGTTTTTAGCTAATGTTCTCAGTTTAGCTTGAACTTCTTCCTTCAGTATCATCAGTTCTTAATCATATGCAACATCCCGAAATAGTTGAAAGTCTACCAATTCTTTTTTGGTACAGTAACTGTATTTCTTCTTTCTTTGATGTTTGCAGCCTCATTCAGTTTTTTGCCCATAGAGTTCTTCAAAATAGAATCTTGAGGTTTGTGTTTTCTCTTCGATTCCTTCAGTTTGACAAAGGCCAATTGAGTTTTTCCCTTTTGGTTTTCTAACTCCATGTCTTTGCACATGTCATTATAACACTTTATCTTGTCTTCCCCAAGTTGCCCTTCGAATCCTGTTCAGCTCTTTTGCTTCGTCATTTCTTCCATTCAGTTTAGCTACTCTGTGCCCAAGAGATAGTTTTGGAGTCTCTTCTGATTTTCGTGTTGTTCTTTTTTTCCTTTCCTGTGTTTCTAATGACCTTTTGCTTTCGTCTGGTATAATACCCTTTATGTCATCCCACAACTCCTATGGTCTCTGGTCATTAGCAGACCAGTGTATGGGTGTACCAAATCTGTTCTTGAGATGATCTCTAAGTTTAGATGGGATGTATTCAAGGTCATACTTTGGGTCTTGTGGACTTTTTTAAATTTTCTTCAGCTTCAAATTGAACTCGCATGTGACCAGTTGATTTTCTCTTCCACAGTTGCCCCCTGGCTTTGTCTTAACTGATGATAAGGAGTTCTCCATTGTCTCTTTGCATGGACATAGTTGATTTGATTCAAGTCTATTCTATACAGCTAAGTCCATGTGTTTAATTATTATTTGTTTTGTTGAAAAAGTTATTTCAAATGAATAAGTTGTTAGTCTTGCAGAATTCTATCATGCAATCTGTGTTTTTTTTTTCCTGTCACAAAGACCATATTTTCATTCTTCTGTTTCCAAGTTTTACATTCCAACCACCAAGTAATTATCAATGCCTGTTTGATCAATTTCAGACTGCAACAGCTTGTACAAATTTTCAATTTCCTCATTTTTGGCATTAGTGGTTGGTGCATACATTTAAGTAATAGTCATATTAATTGGTTTTCTTTGTAACCTGTTGCCACTAAGTTGATTCCAACTTGTAACAACCCTATAGGACAGGGTAGAACTGCCTCATAGGGTTCCGAGGCTTTAATCTTTACAGGAGTAGACTGCTACATCTTTCTTTCACAGTGTAGCTGGTGGATTCAAGGTCCTTTTGTTTAGCAGCCTTCTTGGTTACCTAGTGCTGCTATAACAGAAATACCACAAGTGGATGGCTTTAACAAAGGGAAATTTATTCTCTCACAGCCTGGGAGGCTAGAAGCCCAAATTTAGGGCACAAGCTCCAGGGGTAAGCTTTCTCTCTGTGTTGGCTCTGGGGGAAATTTTTAGTCCTCAATCTTCCCCTGGTCTAGGAGCTTCTCAGGCACAGGGATACCAGGTCCAAAGGATGCAATCTTCTTCTGGCACTGCTTTCTTGGCGTATGAGGTCCCTGTGTCTCTCTGCTCGCTTGTCTGCCTCCCTCTTTCATATCTCAAAAGAGATTGACTTAAAACACAACCTAATCTTGTAGATTGAGTCCTGTGTCATTAACATAACTGCCTCTAATCGTGCTTCATTAACATCGTAGGAAAATTACATCAGATCATAAAATAGTGAACAACCACACAATACTGGAAATCATGACCTAGCCAAGTTGACTCACAATTTAGGGGGACACAATTCAATCCATGACAGCAGCCAAGTACTTAACCACTATGCAACCAGGGCTCCTTGGTTTTCCTTGTAGGTATATAGATATTATCATATCACCGACAGTGTTGTACTTCAGGATAAATCTTGAAACATTCTTTTACTAGCGGATGTTTGCAATGGTTAGTTCTCATTTTGAATTGTACCACACCAGTAAATGAAGATTTTTATCTTCATTTTAATCTTCATTTACCAGTGTGGAAGGTCCTGGAAGCTTTACTTCATCCAAGTCATTACGGTCAACTCTACTTTGAGGAGGCAGCTCTTCCCCAGTTGTATTTTGTGCCTTCCAACATGAGGGGCTTATCTTTCACACTATATGGGACAATATTTTCTTGTTATGCATAAAGTTTTCATAGGCTTTTTTTTTTTTTGAAGTAGATTGCCAGCTCCTTCTTCATAGTCTACTTTAGTCTGGAAACTCTGTCAAAACCTGTCCAACATAGGTGAGCCTACTGGTGATTGAAAAACTGGTGGCATAGCTTCCAGCATCACAGCAACAGGCAAGCCACCACAATACAACAAACTGACAGACAGGTGGTGGTTAAAGAACATATGGGAGGTGATTATGAAGAACTGAAACTTCATGGAATAAAATCTATAAAAGGTCAGTTTGATTTTGACTATTTCACTGAACAGGCCTTAGGGCCATATGAGCTTGAACTATGACAGATTAAAGGACATTGAGCCTTAGTATCTGCCCACTAAATCTTTGGAAGATTTTGAGAATTGTTACTAATTCTTCCTTAAATGTTTGGTGAAATTCACCAGTAAAGTAGTCTGTTTCAAACTTTCCTTTGTTGGTAGGTTTTTGGTTACTGTTTCAATCTTTTCCCTTAGTATAGGTCTGCTGAGATTTTCTATTTCTACTGGAGTCAATTCAGGTAGTTTGTGTGTTTCCAGGAATTTATCCATTTCATTAAGATTATCTAGTTGGCATGCAATTATTCATATTATTCTCTTCTAGTCCTTTTAATTTGAATGGATTGACCTCTCTGATCAAAAGATACAAATTGGCAGAATGAATAAGAAATTATGACTGTGAAGTGTGGAATCACCTTGTAAAAAGTGGTTTGGCATTTGTTCTCAGCTCTTCCTAGGTGTACCAACATCTGCAGTTAATAAATGGGGGTTGATTCGACCAAGAGGGATCACCTGGAGGCCCGATGCTGACTAAGCCTCATGAGGCATAATGCAATCTATCATGAACACATGGTGAGGACAATAAGCACCCTGAACTCAGAGGCTAAGAGGCTAAGAGCTTCCTGGTTGGTAACCATGCATAAAGTAGGGTAGTGCATTCTTCTATGGGACATGGAAGCTCCACATTTTGACGTCTCTCAGACCTCATCCTTCACATCTCTTCATTTGTATCCTTTGTAATAAATCTGTAGCCATAAGTATGATATATTTTCCATGATATTCTGTAAGTTATTCCAGCAAAATAATGAACTCACAGGGGCATATAGAACCAGCAGAGCCTAACCTTTGCCAGTGTTGGAGTCTTAAAGAAAGTGTCCTACTAACATGTGAGCTCTGTCCTAACTCTGGGTGACTAGGTAAAAGAAATGTTTCATGGGCAGCTGGTCTGAAAGATGGTGTCTGTATAACTTGTGAGCTCTGAATCGGCTTTGGGTGGCTAGGGTCAGAGACAGACTGTTCTGTGTGAGCAGCTGGCAACAAGGATAAAGAAGTGGGAAGCTGAGGACTGGATCCATTTCTACACTTTGGGAATCAGTTTCATGCTGATCCTTACCACACAGTTAGCAATAAAGATGGGATTTACACACCTTGCCCCTTGTTTACTGTAATTACCCAACTGTATGCTGTCTATAAGAGATAGAGTTTAAAATAAAAGACACAATAGGATGAAAATGGAACTTTGGAATAAATATTACAGGGGAATTGAAAATAAGAGAGGGCTGGAATGGCTACACAAATATCAAATAAAATGAACTTCAAGCCTAAAATAATCAAAAGAGTCAAAAAAGACATTATTTGAGGGGGCGGAGCCAAGATGGCGGACTAGGCAGACGCTACCTCGGATCCCTCTTACAACAAAGACACGGAAAAACAAGTGAATCGATCACATACATAACAATCTACGAACCCTGAACGACAAACACAGATTTAGAGACGGAGAACGAACTAATACGGGGAAGCAGCGATTGTTTCCAGAGCCTGGAGCCAGCGTACCAGTCAGGTACGGCATAAACACAGAGAGTTGCTCCACCCCCCTAAACTAACCCCGGGAAGGGGACCAGCCAGGTCGCGCGGGCGGCGTGGGACACAGCCGGTAGGAGAAGTCCCTGGGAGGCAGCGACTGGTATTGGAGCGGGGAGAACAGAGTCCCAGCCGGAACACTCGATCACGGCACAAGCACAGGGACCTGCTCCACCCATCTGAACTAACCCCGGGAGGAGGCCTAACTGGTTCTCGGAGGCGGCACGGCCACGCGGCTGGAGGGACGAGAAGTCCCCGGGAGGCAGCGACTGATTTTGGAGTCGAGAGTGCACCGTCCCAGTAGGGGAGGCTTGAGGCTGGGCGTGGGGCTGGAAGCGGAGGATCTGACCGTGACTCCAGCGGGCCAGACCCCCCGGGGGCAATCTCCACACTGCCAGCACACATAGACGACGCACCCCACGGGAATCTCAGATATAATAGTCATTCCAAGCAAGACAAGCAACTCTGGCTATATTCTGAGGTGCTACTCTCCTATCTCTCTGTTCCCTTCCCCACCCTCCCCAGGCGGCTTCATTAACATCTGAATAGCCTGAGCCAGAGGGAGAACTCTGATAGGGATCTGACTGCATTTTTTTTTTTAGCGGATTTTCTGGAAAAACTAGTTTCCCAGTGATGGCTCGGAGACAACAATCCATATCAAACCACTTAAAGAAGCAGACCATGACAGCTTCTCCAACCCCCCCAAACAAAAGAATCAAAATCTTCCCCAAATGAAGATACAATCCTGGAATTATCAGACACAGAATATAAAAAACTAATTTACAGAATGCTTAAAGATATCACAAATGAAATTAGGATAACTGCAGAAAAAGCCAAGGAACACACTGATAAAACTGTTGAAGAACTCAAAAAGATTATTCAAGAACATACTGGAAAAATTAATAAGTTGCAAGAATCCATAGAGAGACAACATGTAGAAATCCAAAAGATTAACAAAAAAATAACAGAATTAGACAACGCACTAGGAACTCAGAGGAGCAGACTCGAGCAATTAGAATGCAGACTGGGACATCTCGAGGACCAGGGAATTGACACCAACATAGCTGAAAAAAAATCAGATAAAAGAATTAAAAAAAATGAAGAAACCCTAAGAATTATGTGGGACTCTATCAAGAAGGATAACCTGTGGGTGATTGGAGTCCCAGAACAGGGAGGGGGGACAGAAAACACAGAGAAAATAGTTGAAGAACTCCTGACACAAAACTTCCCTGACATCATGAAAGACGAAAGGATATCTATCCAAGATGCTCATCGAACCCCATTTAAGATTGATCCAAAAAGAAAAACACCAAGACATATTATCATCAAACTCACCAAAACCAAAGATAAACAGAAAATTTTAAAAGCAGCCAGGGAGAAAAGAAAGGTTTCCTTCAAGGGAGAATCAATAAGAATATGTTCTGACTACTCAGCAGAAACCATGCAGGCAAGAAGGGAATGGGACGACATATACAGAAGACTGAAGGAGAAAAACTGCCAGCCAAGGATCATATATCCAGCAAAACTCTCTCTGAAATATGAAGGCGAAATTAAGATATTTACAGACAAACACAAGTTTAGAGAATTTGCAAAAACCAAACCAAAGCTACAAGAAATACTAAAGGATATTGTTTGGTCACAGAACCAATAATATCAGGTATCAGCACAACACAAGGTCACAAAACAGAACGTCCTGATATCAACTCAAATAGGGAAATCACAAAAACAAATTAAGATTAATTAAAAAAAAAAATACACATGACAGGGAATCATGGAAGTCAATAGGTAAAAGATCACAATAATCAAAAAGAGGGACTAAATACAGGAGGCATTGAACTGCCATATGGAGAGTGATACAAGGCGAAATAGAAGGATACAAGTTAGGTTTTTACTTAGAAAAATAGGGGTAAATAATAAGGTCACCACAAAAAGGTATAACAACTCTATAACTCAAGATAAAAGCCAAGAAAAACGTAACGACTCAACTAACATAAAGTCAAGCACTATGAAAATGAGGATCTCACAATTTACTAAGAAAAACGCCTCAGCACAAAAAAGTATGTGGAAAAATGAAATTGTCAACAACACACATAAAAAGGCATCAAAATGACAGCACTAAAAACTTATTTATCTATAATTACCCTGAATGTAAATGGACTAAATGCACCAATAAAGAGACAGAGAGTCACAGACTGGATAAAGAAACACGATCCATCTATATGCTGCCTACAAGAGACACACCTTAGACTTAGAGACACAAACAAACTAAAACTCAAAGGATGGAAAAAAATATATCAAGCAAACAATAAGCAAAAAAAAGCAGGAGTAGCAATATTAATTTCTGACAAAATAGACTTTAGACTTAAATCCACCACAAAGCATAAAGAAGGACACTATATAATGATAAAAGGGACAATTGATCAGGAAGACATAACCATATTAAATATTTATGCACCCAATGACAGGGCTGTAAGATACATAAATCAAATTTTAACAGAATTGAAAAGCAAGATAGATACCTCCACAATTATAGTAGGAGACTTCAACACACCACTTTCGGAGAAGGACAGGACATCCAGTAAGAAGCTCAACAGAGACACGGAAGATCTAATTACAACAATCAACCAACTTGACCTCATTGACTTATACAGAACTCTCCACCCAACTGCTGCAAAATATACTTTTTTTTCTAACGCACATGGAACATTCTCTAGAATAGACCACATATTAGGTCATAAAACAAACCTTTGCAGAGTCCAAAACATCGAAATATTACAAAGCATCTTCTCAGACCACAAGGCAATAAAACTAGAGATCAATAACAGAAAAACTAGGGAAAAGAAATCAAATACTTGGAAAATGAACAACACCCTTCTGAAAAAAGACTGGGTTATAGAAGACATTAAGGAGGGAATAAGGAAATTCATAGAAAGCAACGAGAATGAAAATACTTCCTACCAAAACCTCTGGGACACAGCAAAAGCAGTGCTCAGAGGCCAATTTATATCAATAAATGCACACATACAAAAAGAAGAAAGAGCCAAAAGCAGAGAAATGTCCCTACAATTTGAACAAATAGAAAGTGAGCAACAAAAGAACCCATCAGGCACCAGAAGAAAACAAATAATAAAAATTAGAGCTGAACTAAATGAATTAGAGAACAGAAAAACAATTGAAAGAATTAACAAAGCCAAAAGCTGGTTCTTTGAAAAAATTAACAAAATTGATAAACCATTGGCTAGACTGACTAAAGAAATACAGGAAAGGAAACAAATAACCCGAATAAGAAATGAGAAGGACCACATCACAACAGAACCAAATGAAATTAAAAGAATCATTTCAGATTATTATGAAAAATTGTACTCTAACAAATTTGAAAACCTGGAAGAAATGGATGAATTCCTGAAAAAACACTACCTACCTAAACTAACACATTCAGAAGTAGAACAACTAAATAGACTCATAACAAAAAAAGAGATTGAAACGGTAATCAAAAAACTCCCAATAAAAACAAAGCCCTGGCCCGGACGGCTTCACTGCAGAGTTCTACCAAACATTCAGAGAAGAGTTAACACCACTACTACTAAAGGTATTCCAAAGCATAGAAAATGACGGAATACTACCCAACTCATTCTATGAAGCCACCATCTCCCTGATACCAAAACCAGGTAAAGACATTACAAAAAAAGAAAATTTTAGACCTATATCCCTCATTAACATTGATGCAAAAATCCTCAACAAAATTCTAGCCAATAGAATCCAACAACACATCAAAAAAATAATTCACCCTGATCAGGTGGGATTTATACCAGGTATGCAAGGCTGGTTTAATATCAGAAAAACCATTAATGTAATCCATCACATAAATAAAACAAAAGACAAAAACCACATGATCTTATCAATTGATGCAGAAAAGGCATTTGACAAAGTCCAACACCCATTCATGATAAAAACCCTTACCAAAATAGGAATTGAAGGAAAATTCCTCAACATAATAAAGGGCATCTATACAAAGCCAACAGCCAACATCACTCTAAATGGAGGGAGCCTGAAAGCATTTCCCTTGAGAACGGGAACCAGACAAGGATGCCCTTTATCACCGCTCTTATTCAACATCGTGTTGGAAGTCTTAGCCAGGGCAATTAGGCTAGACAAAGAAATAAAAGGTATCCGGATTGGCAAGGAAGAAGTAAAGTTATCACTATTTGCAGATGACATGATTATATACACAGAAAACCCTAAGGAATCCTCCAGAAAACTACTGAAACTAATAGAAGAGTTTGGCAGAGTCTCAGGTTATAAAATAAACATACAAAAATCACTTGGATTCCTCTACATCAACAAAAAGAACACCGAAGAGGAAACAACCAAATCAATACCATTCACAGTAGCCCCCAAGAAGATAAGACACTTAGGAATAAATCTTACCAAGGATGTAAAAGACCTATACAATGAAAACTACAAAGCTCTACTACAAGAAATTCAAAAGGACATACTTAAGTGAAAAAACATACCCTGCTCATGGATAGGAAGACTTAACATAGTAAAAATGTCTGTTCTACCAAAAGCCATCTATACATTTAACGCACTTCCGATCCAAATTCCAATGTCATATTTTAAGGGGATAGAGAAACAAATCACCAATTTCATATGGAAGGGAAAGAAGCCCAGGATAAGCAAAGCACTACTGAAAAAGAAGAAGAAGTGGGAGGCCTCACCTTACCTGACTTCAGAAGCTATTATACAGCCACAGTAGTCAAAACAGCCTGGTATTGGTACAACAACAGACACATAGACCAATGGAACAGAATTGAGAACCCAGACATAGATCCATCCACGTATGAGCAGCTGATATTTGACAAAGGACCAGTGTCAATTAACTGGGGAAAAGATAGCCTTTTTAACAAATGGTGCTGGCATAATTGGATATCCCTTTGCAAAAAAATGAAACAGGACCCATACCTCACACCATGCACAAAAACTAACTCCAAGTGGATCAAAGACCTAAACATAAAGACTAAAACGATAAAGATCATGGAAGAAAAAATTGGGACAACCCTAGGAGCCCTAATACAAGGTATAAACAGAATACAAAACATTACCAAAAATGATGAAGAGGAACCCGATAATTGGGAGCTCCTAAAAATCAAACACCTATGCTCATCTAAAGACTTCTCCAAAAGAGTGAAAAGACCACCTACAGACTGGGAAAGAATTTTCAGCTATGACATCTCAGACCAGCGCCTGATCTCTAAAATCTACATGATTCTGTCAAAACTCAACCACAAAAAGACAAACAACCCAATCAAGAAGTGGGCAAAGGATATGAACACACATTTTACTAAAGAAGATATTCAGGCAGCTAACAGATACATGAGAAAATGCTCTCGATCATTAGCCATTAGAGAAATCCAAATTAAAACTACGATGAGATTCCATCTCACACCAGCAAGGCTGGCATTAATCCAAAAAACACAAAATAATAAATGTTGGAGAGGCTGCGGAGAGATTGGAACTCTCATACACTGCTGGTGGGAATGTAAAATGGTACAACCACTTTGGAAATCTATCTGGTGTTATCTTAAACAGTTAGAAATAGAACTACCATACAACCCAGAAATCCCACTCCTAGGAATATACCCTACAGATACAAGAGCCTTCATACAAACAGATACATGCACACCCATGTTTATTGCAGCTCTGTTTACAATAGCAAAAAGTTGGAAGCAACCAAGGTGTCCATCAACGGACGAAAGGGTAAATAAATTGTGGTATATTCACACAATGGAATACTACGCATCGATAAAGAACAGTGACGAATCTCTGAAACATTTCATAACATGGAGGAACCTGCAAGGCATTATGCTGAGCGAAATTAGTCAGAGGCAAAAGGACAAATATTGTATAAGACCACTATTATAAGATCTTGAGAAATAGTAAACCTGAGAAGAACACATACTTTTGTGGTTACGAGGGGGGGAGGGAGGGAGGGTGGGAGAGGGTTTTTTATTGATTAATCAGTAGATAAGAACTGCTTTAGGTGAAGGGAAAGACAACACTCAATACATGGAAGGTCAGCTCAATTGGACTGGACCAAAAGCAAAGAAGTTGCCGGGATAAAATGAATGCTTCAAAGGTCAGCGGAGCAAGTGCGGGAGTCTGGGGAACATGGTTTGCGGGGACTTCTAAGTCAATTGGCAAAATAATTCTATTATGAAATCATTCTGCATCCCACTTTGAAATGTGGCGTCTGGGGTCTTAAATGCTAACAAGCGGCCACCTAAGATGCAGCAATCGGTCTCAACCCACCTGGAGCAAAGGAAAATGAAGAACACCAAGGCCACACGACATCTAAGAGCCCAAGAGACAGAAAGGGCCACATGAACCAGAGACCTACATCATCCTGAGACCAGAAGAACTAGTTGGTGCCCGGCCACAATCGATGACTGCCCTGACAGGGAGCACAGCAGAGGACCCCTGAGGGAGCAGGAGATCAGTGGGATGCAGACCCCAAATTCTCATAAAAAGACCAAACTTAATGGTCTGACTGAGACTGGAGGAATCCCGGCGGCCATGCTCCCCAGACCTTCTGTTGACACAGGACAGGAACCATCCCCGAAAACAACTCATCAGAAATGAAAGGGACTGGTCAGCGGGTGGGAGAGAGACGCTGATGAAGAGTGAGCTAATTATATCAGGTGGACACTTGAGATTGTGTTGGCAACTCTTGTCTGGAGGGGGGATGGGAGGATAGAGAGAGAGGGAAGCTGGCAAAATTGTCAAGAAAGGAGAGACTGAAAGGGCTGACTCAAGAGGGGGAGAGCAAGTGGGAGTAGGGAGTGAGATGTATGTAAACTTATATGTGACAGACTGATTGGATTTGTAAACGTTCACTTGAAGCTTAACAAAAGTTATTAAAAAAAAAAAGGACATTATTTAATAATAAAAGATTAATTCATGAAGAATAGTTGGCAAATATAAATAAACATATACGCCTAAGAGTAGAGCCCCAAATTATGTGAAGCGCACCTAGACCGAACTGAAGGCAGAAATAGACAGTCCTACAATAAGAGTTGGAGATTTTAACACTACATTCAGTCAGGAGATCAAGAAGGAAATAGAGGACCAAAGAGGCCCTGAACAGCACTGCCTCATCCTGTGCCATCCTCACAATTGCTGTTATGCTTGAGCCCATTGTTATAGCCATTATGTCAAGCAATTTTGTTGAGGTTCTTCCTCTTTTCCACTAGCCCTCTACTTTACCAAAAAAAAAAAGCATGGTGTAATTCTCCAGGGACTGAACGCCCCTCATAACATGTCCAAAGTGTGTGAGATATACTCTCGCCATCCTTGCTTCTAAGGTGCATTCTGGTTGTACTTCTTCCAAGACAGATCTGTTCATTCTTTTGGCAGTCCATGGTATATTCAATGTTCTTCACCAACACCACAATTTGAAGCTGTCAATTCTTTGGCCTTTCTTATTCATCATCTAGCTTTCATATGCACATGAGGCGATTGAAATGGCTTAGGTCAGGCTCACCTCAGAGTTCAAGGTGATACCTTTGCTTTTCAACACTTTAAAGAGGTCTGTCGCAGCAGATTTTCCCAGTGCAAAGTGTCTTTTGATTTCTTGACTGCTGCTTCCATGGATATTGATTGTGGACCCAAGTAAAATGAAATCCTTGACAACTTTAATCATTTCTCACTTTATCATGATGTTGCTTGTTGGTCCACTCGTGAGGATTTTTGTTTTCTTTCTTTTGAGGTGTAATCCATAGTGAAGGCCGTGGTCTTTGACCTTCATCAGTAAGTTCTGCAAGTCCTCTTCACTTGGAGCAAGCAAGGTTGTGTCATCTGCATATCACAGGTTGTTAACAAGTCTTCCTCCAAGCTTAATGCCCCATTCTTCTTCATATATTCCAGCTTCTCAGATTATTTGTTTAGCATACAGATTGAATAAGTATGGTGAAAATATACAACCCTGACGTACACCTCCCCTGACTTTAAACCACGCAGTATCCACTTATTCTGTCAGAACAACTGCCTCTTGATCTTTGTCCAGATTCCTCATGAACGCAATTAAGTGTTCTGGAATTCCCATTCTTTACAATGTTATCCATAATTTGTTATGATCCACACAGTCAAATGCCTTTGCATAGTCAATAAAACACAGGTAAATATCTTTCTAGCATTCTTTGTTTCCAGCCAGGATCCATCTGACATCAATAATGATATCCCTGCTTCCACGTCCTCTTCCGAATCTGGCTTGAATTTCTGGCAGTTCTCAGTTGATATATTGCAGCAGCCACTTTTGCGTGATCTTTAACAAAATTTCATATGTGTCTGATATTAATGACATTGTTCAATAATTTTCCACATTTGGTTGGATCACCTTTCTTGGGCATAGGCATAAATATGGATCTCTTCAGTCAGTTGGTCAGGTAGCTGTCTTCCAAACTTCTTGGTGTAGACGAGTGAGTACTTCCAGTGCTGCGTTTGTTTGTTGAAACATCTCAATTGGTATTCTGCCAATTCCTGGAGCCTGTTTTTTGCCAACATCTTCAGTGCAATTTGGACTTCTTCCTTCAGTACCATATGCTCCCTTCTGAAATGGTTGAACATCAATCAATTCTTTTGGCTATAGTGGCTTCGTGTATTCCTTCCATCTTCATTTAATGCTTTCTGTGTCATTCAGTATTTTCCCCATAGACTCCTTCAATATTGCAACTCAAGGCTTGGTTTTTTTTCTTCAGTTCTTTCAGCTTAGAAATGCTGCGTGTTCTCCCCTTTTGGTTTTCTACCTCCAGGTCTTTGCACTTTTCATTTTAATACTTTGTCTTCTCGAGCTGCCCTTTTGAAATCTTCTGTTCGGCACATTTACTTCCTCATTTCTTTCTTTTGCTTTAGCTACTCGACGTTCAAGAGCAAGTTTCAGAGTCTCTCCTGACATTCATTTTGGTCTTTTCTTTCTTACATGTCTTTTTAATGACCTCTTGCTTTCTTCATGTATGATGTCCTGGATACTATTCCACAATTGGTCTGGTCTTCAGTCATTAGTGTTCAATGTCTCAAATCTATTCTTGAGAGGGTCTCTAAATTCAGGTGGGTTATGCTCAAGCTCATACTTTGGCTCTTGTGGACTTGCTCTGATTTTCTTAAGTTTCAACTGGAACTTGCATATGAGCGATTGATGGTCTGTTCCACAGTCAGCCCCTGGCCTTGTTCTGACTGATGACATTGAGCTTTTCCAAAGTCTCTTTCCACAGATATAACTGATTTGATTCCTGTGTATTCCATCTGGCAAGGTACACATGTATAGTACCTGTTTATGTTGGTGTAAAAAGGTATTTGCAATGAAGAAATCATTTGTCTTGCAAAATTCAGTCATGCAACCTCCAGCATAGTTTCTATCACCACAGCCATATTTTCCATCTATCAGTCTGTCTTCCTTTTCTCCCACTTTCTCATTCCAACCACCAGTAATTATAAATGCATCCTGATTGCATATTTGATCAATTTCAGACTGCAAAAGTTGGTAAAAATCTTTAAGTTCTTCACCTTTGGCCTTGGTGAGTAAATTTGAATAATAGTCATATTAACTGATCTTCCTTGCACGTGTATGGATATTATCCTATCACTGACAGCATTGTTCTTTTTGTTGATGAATGCAGCACCATTCATCTTCACTTTGACATTCCCGGCATAGTAGACCATATGATTATCCATTCAAATGGCCAGTACCAGTCCATTTTAGCTCACTAATGCCTGGGATATCAATGTTTATGGGTTCCATTTCATTTTTGAAGATTTTCAATTTTCCTAGATTCATACTTTGTACATGCCACATTTGTTATTAATGGATGTTTGCAGGCGTTTCTTCTCATTTTGAGCTGTGCCACATCTGCAAATGAAGGTGCTGAAAGCTTGACTCCATCCATATCATTAAGGTCAACTCTACTTTGTGGAGGCAGTGCCTTCCCAGGTGTATTTTGAGTGACTTCCAACCTGAGGGGCTCATCTTCTGGCAGTATATCAATGTTCTGCTGCTATTCATGCAGATTTCACTGGCTAATTCTCTTCAGAAGTAGAGCGCCAGGCCCTTCTTCCTAGTCTGTCTTAGTCTGGAAGCTCAGCTAAAACCTGTCCACCATGGGTGCCCCTGTTGGTATTTGAATACAGGCAGCATAGCTTCCAGCATCACAGCAACATACAGGCCCCCACAGTATGAAAAATTCATAGACACATGTGAGATAGGCTCAGTGGGATTTACTCAGTGGCATCTCCTAATTATTTTTGCAAGGACTTTCCTTCTAGATGTGTGTGGATACTGAACACTGTCCTTTTTTTTAGAATCAGCATCATTCCATGTTGATTAGTCTTATTTGCTCTAATTTTTCGGGGGTAATTATTGAAATTTTTTTTTAATTATTGAAATTTTTAGTTGTAATAAATAGATGTGAGTCTAGTTATATTTACATATCTAGCATACATTAGTGTGTTGGCTTTGGGTATTTTCAGTTATTTATTGTGTTTATTTTTACAGTAATATTTATTACGCATTGGATAGAAAGCTATGTTTCCATTTTTAGAGCAAAGAATAACAGGCATGAAAAAGGGGAAAAATCATTCCATATGTGTGTAACAAAACAAAACAAAACAAAAAGCATATCTGTTGACATCGAGTTGATTCTGACTCATCCCTGTAGGACAGGGTAGAACTGCCCCATAGCATTTCCAAGGAGTGGCTGGTGGATTCTGGCTGTAGGAGAGATATGTAGATATGTCATTCCAGGTTATGGGAAGAGCATCAGTACAATCTAATAAAGGACAAAGATTATGCAACTGATAATAAGGGAAAGTGTGAGTAGGTAAAGAGACCTGCACAACAGAAATAATGGGTTCATATTGGAAAAAGAAGAAATAAGCTGTACTAAAAAAAAAAATTTTTTTTTGATTATTAATTATTCCAAAGTAGCTTGTAGATTTTGTAAATAATAATTGAAAAGTGGGATATGTTGAGAAGCAGGTTATACCAGTCTCTCAGGAAACCCTTCCTTCCTTCATAGAATTTTGAGAAAACATTTGGAAGTGGTATTTTTGGTATATAAAATTTCCTTGGAAATGTATTTCTTATACAAAATATGAATCTGTGAGTGAAAGTATTTGCTGTGTATCTTCTGTGGGAGCTGTATACGTCTGCTCAAATTGTTATTTATTAGCAGTATTGCTATGGCCAAAAATATTAATAAATAATGAATATGCAACTTTAAACAAGTCATTGAAGGATTTATGGAGTTTTTATATAGAAAAAAAGAAAATCTCTCATTCCCACACACAATTTATCCATTCATTATTTTATTCAAACATATTTATCAAGCACCGGGAACTAGTCTAGGTACCGGAGAAATGACAGTGAATAAAGTTGACCAAATCCCTGGCTTCATGAATATTATATTCCAATTGGATGAGACACAATGCAAACAAACAAGCAAATTATACAATATATTACTTGATAATAAGTGCAATGGAGAAAAAGTAAAGCAAAAAAGAGGATAAAAGCATGAGAGATCAGTTTTAAATAGGGTTGTCACTGAAGGCTCGTCTGAGAAGGTACATATTGAAGGAGAGGAAAAAACAAGCCATTCATATATTTGAGGGAAGAATGTAAAATGCTTTTTATTTAGAAGTGTGCTTGATCTGATTGAGGAAAAGGAAGTAAGCTGTTGTAGCAATTTTGGAATTTACTCTGACTGGGATAAGAAGGTATAAAGGGGTGTGTACTTTTTTTATAAGGGATTGAGGGAATGTGGCTGTTTCAGTGTGATCACTCTAGTAGCTTTTTGGAGCGTAGTCAGTTGGCAGATAAGGGCAGAAGCAGGGACAATTGGAAACCCTGGTGGCGTAGTGGTTAAGTGCTACACCTGCTAGCCCAAAGGTCGGCAGTTCGAATCCTCCAGGCACTCCTTGGAAACCCTATGGGGCAGTTCTACTCTGTCCTATAGGGTTGCTATGAATTGTAACAGACTTGACGGCAATGGGTTTTGGTGGGGTAATATTTCATGGTAATACCTATTTGAACATTGTTGTGTTGGGGATGGTAAAAAATAATCAGATTCTAAATATACTATGAAAATAGGAGTAGCATATTATTTTGAAGTATAAGATGTACAGTGTGTGAAAAAGAGAAAAAATCAAGTATATTTTGTTTATTTATTTTGCCTGAGCCACAGGAATAATTCAGTTCTCGCTAACTAAGATTGGAAGTACTATGCTAACAGCATGTTTCAAAGGAAAGATCGATGTTTACATTTTGGACATGCTAATTTCGAGACGTTCAAGATAAGATAAGTAAATGGGATTAGTAGAGCTACATATAGGCAGTTGACTATAGAAGTCTGAAATTCAAAGGGAAATACAGACTGTAGATATAATCTTAAGTGTCATCCTTGTCATCACATATTTATTGAAGTTACAATACTGGATACAATTTTCAAGTTAGCAAGTTTAAACTTGCAATTTAGGAGAAGACTACCAAGGACAGAATGCATTTGAGAGTTGGAAGAGAAAGCAGAACCAACAGAGAATAATGAGAAGAAGGAAAGAATCAGATTTCTGTTAGTCATTGGATGCTTTTAAATTTCCAAACATTTTCGTGTGTGATTTAATTCTTAAAAAATAGTTTACAGGATATAATATTATCTCCCTGATATAAATGAGGAAAAAAATTTTGAAGATCAGCTTACTCAAGGCTACGTATTTTAAGTAGTGGATGCTGTACTTGAATTCTGACATTGGCATTTAAAGTCAGGGAAAAGTTCTACTCTGTCACGTGGGGTCGCTATAAGTTGAAATCACCTCAACGACACCTAACAACAACAACAACAGCAAACTTTGCACTGTTTAAAGAGATCATGGTCACTTTGCATTTGTGTCTTTGGGTTCAATAGATGCAAACATTAACCAAAGTAGTATCTTTAAAGGAGATGTGGCAGCATGACGAATGAAGAGTTTCACTAACCCACTCCTCAATGAAACTAGTGAAATTTTTTAAAAAAATCAAAGCAACAAATAAATAAAGTCTCTGGAAATGATTCTACAGATAAAGAGTAAATAACAAAACACCTGTTTAAGAAAATCTGAAGAAATTTGACAAGAAAGTCAAATGTTTATTGCATTTGAACCAAAACTACTCTCTCCCTCCCGCCTTCCCAGCTCACCTATGCAGAAACTACACTCTATACTGCTATAGCCAAGAACACGGAGTTTCCTCTTTTTCCCCAGCTCCTAGTCAGAGGCAGAATCTTCATGGAAGGAGTAGGACATGAACATTTCTCATCCTGTTCCTAGTACCTGTTGCTTAACCTAAGTACTGGGTAAGTATAGTTGAGGGGGTGATACTTTCTTACACCCTGCCCCCACACATGGAATGGAGGCTCTATCTTGGGTATAGCACTGTGAGAATGCTGGAACCCTGATCCCCTTTCCCTGATTTATGAGGCAGTAGTCCCATGCCAGGAGAGGTAAGCTGACAGAATGTCAAACTGCTGACCACCCACTTTCACTAAGCACTCAGCTCCTAAAGTGGGGATGTCCTTTAGAAAGAAACTTGCCATTATCTCCACCTCCAAATCCAGAGTACTGGCTCAGAGATTTTGCCTGGGAGAAGAAGCAGGCAATAAAACAAATTCTGATATTTTCCTGACCACAATGAAATCAAAACAGGAAAAAAAAAAGGGGGGGGGGCAAATTACAAATATGTGAACATCAAAAAGCACATACCTAAATTATCAACCGGTCAGAGAAGAAATCAACAGCAAAATCAGAAAATATTTTGAGATGAATGATGATGAGGACACAACATACCAAAACTTATGGGATGCAGCTAAAGCAGTGTTGAACTGTTGCCATTGAGTCAATTCTGACTCATAGGGACACTATAGAACAGACTAGAAATGGCCCATAGGGTTTCCAAGGAATGGCTGGTGAATTCAAACTGCTGACATTTTGGTTAGCAGCCAAGCTCTTAACCACTGCACCACCAGGGCTCTAAAGCATGGCTGTAAGAGGAGAGTATATATGAATGAGGAACATACATAGCTGTAAATGCCTGTGTTAAGGAAGAAGAAATATCTCGAATCGATAATCTAAACTTTTACCTTAAGACACTGGAAACAGATGAGCAAACTAAACCTAAGGTAAGCAAAAGGAAGGAAATAATAAAAATTAGAGTGTAAACTAATGAAATAAAGAATAGAAAAACAATAGAGAAAATCAATGAAACCAAAAGTTGATTCCTCGAAAAGATCAACAAAATTGACAAATCTTTTGCTAGATTGATCAAGGTAAAAAGAGATAAGATTCAAATTACAATACAGAAATGAGAATGGGAACACTACTACCAATCTTATAGAAAAAAATATATAAAGAAATACTATGAACAAATATAGATCAAAAATTAGATAACCTAGATGAAATGGGAAATTTTTAAGAAAGACAAACCACCAAAACTGACTCAAGAAGAAAAAGACCATTTTGAATAGACCTATAACCAGTGAAAAGATTGAATTAGTCATCAAAAAACTACCCATCCTCTACCACACATACAGGCTCTCACCATTCCCATATTATATGGACATTACCTATATGTGCACCGGAGATAGTATGCACATTTATTGAGTTTATTGGAAACTTGCCTTTTGCCAGGCTTTGTACTGGGTGTTTAAGGATGATGATAATATGGACCAGATATATATAAAAAAAAAAAGATATATATATATATATATGTTTTATATATATATAAAACGTATTATCTTTGATATAATGTCCCAGTGTTATTTGTCAGTATTTCTGTGGTACTAGTATTATTCCAAACTTACAGAGAGGGAAACTGATGGACAGAGAAGTTGCATACTTTGTCCAATGCCCCATTGTCTCACAGCTACTAAACGGCAAAGCAAAGATTAGAACTCAGGTATTCTGGCTCCTGAGACAGAATTCTTAGTCATTATACCTTGCCACCTCTCCTAAATCTCCTAAAATCATTCAAAGATTTAAATTACAATATTAAAAACACTATATATAACTTCAGGAGTCCTTGGGTGGCTCAAACAGTTAAGCTCATGACTACTAGAGGAAAGGTTGGTGGTTCAAACCCACCCAGAGACTCCTCAGAAGACAGAGCAGGAGATCTTTTTCCAAAAGGTCAGAGCCTTGAAAACCCTATGAAGCAGTTCTACTCTTCACACATGGGGTCACCATAAGTCAGAATACACTCAATGGAAACCAACAAAAATAAAAACCACAATATATGACTTTCATTTATTATATCAAATTTCCAGTTGAAGAATCTTTCCATAACATAATTCTCAGGGCACCCTTGGGGATTCCACGTAGATGGGAAGAGAAAAGATGGGGAAACATATTTATCTGTATTCGTTTTCTGTGCACTTCCCTGGGCACTTTTATATGAAATTTCTAGGAAAATTAATATTAGTACCTAGATTATCTGAAATATCCTTAAATTTACTGGTGCATGAATAGTCCAGATTTATTTTTGCTCCATACGTTCTAGAAGTTTCCAGGACAGATCGTTACCTATACAAAGGAAAATCATTCCTTTTAATATCACCCTCAAAACAGCATCTCAAAGTATCTGTGCCTTTCTTCAGATAAATCTCCAGTGTTGTAGAATTACAGTCCTAGATGTTAACTGGCCATCTTCAGAAAATGAAATGATATCTCAATCTTCTTTTTTCCCTAAGAATTGTAAAGTAATAATGTAAATTTCATTATAATAACATCGTTCAACATTGTTATTAGAAGAGGCCCTGAAAATCATATGTTCCCTTCCTGGCTTTATAGATAGAGAAACAGAATTAGAGAGTTTAGGTGAGTTGTTCAAGATTATACAGCCAATTAGTTACATAGAATGGATGAGAACACACATCTTCTGATTCTAAGTCTAGAGTTCTTCATCAGGATTATATGATATCCAACAAATCCGGCATACTTAACATAATCCTGTTTCACGACCACTGTCCATGATATGGACATATAATAATGTTATTGTTGTTGTTAGGTGCCATCGAGTCGGTTCCCAAAAAGAGGAAGACCCTAAGTACAAAGGAATAAAACACTGCCTGGTCTCGCCATCTTCACAATCATTGTCATGCTTCAGCCTATTGTTGCAGCCACTGAGTCAATCCAGCTTGTTGAGGGTCTTCGTCTTTTTCGCTGACCCTCTACTTTACCAAGCTTGATGTCCTTCTCCAGAGACAGATCCCTCCTGATAACATGTCCAAAGTATGTAAGACACAGTCTCGCCATCCTTGCTTCTAAGGAGCATTTTGGTTGTACTTCCTCCAAGACAGATTTGCTCGTTCTTTCGGCAGTCCATGCGACAGTCAATATTCCTCGCCAACATCACAATTCAAAGGTGTCAATTGTTCTTCAGTCTTCCTTATCTGTGTAATAATATATATAATAATAGTGACTAGATATTAAAACTTATTCTCTTTTCCTTTATTTTCTTAAAATAAAGAGTTGAGGTAAAAGAAAATATAGGTTTTTAAATATGACATTTTTGTTGGCTTGAATAGTGACCATAAAGCAGTGAAAGAAGCTCTTCTTATATTTAATTATAGATACACCAGTAGTTCTTTATAGTCGGCTCTTCATTTGCATGTATTATCTTTTCACATTTAAATGCAATAAAGGAAACAAAAAAGATTGTTGAAAAAGTCTGCATATATTAAGCAAGGGTTTCCCCCTTATGCTTTGAAAAATACATCACCGTGCGATGGGGTTTAAATAAACTACAATATTTATTAATGCACAAAGAACTTGTGATTACGTACAGGGAAAAGTATGAGAAAAGGCAATGTTAGCAAATAATAATAATAAAGTAAGCAAAAACTCCACATCAGTCAAAAAGCATTGAAGCTAGGTGCTTTCAAACTCCAATTGCTAAGCCTTGGGCATTAAACAAGAACGTGATGAGGTTAGCTGAATAAAACACAGACACTCGCCAATTGTTAGCAGGTTTTGAAAAGGATACAATATGAACATTGGGCTTTATTTATAGATAAATGTGTATTTAGGCTTGTCTGTATGTATTTGAAATTATTTAGAGGTACCATTCTTCAGGAAAATTCAAAATACAAAAATGTTATTCATAGTTCAAAAATGTAATGAAAGAAACACTAAGTGCAATATTTATGACAAAATAGGGACAATTGTGATGACCATTAAGTCTCAAGATATTTAAAAAGTATGTCTCTTGACATTGAATATTTAAGTAGAATTTGAAATTTAACTTTTGCCTTTACTTAAAATGCAGAGTCATTTCCTTTTTCTTAACCAAGTGCAGAGTTCTGCCTACAAAGCACTGCAAAGACAGGACAAAGCTGTCATCAGACAGCCAATTAAAAAATGGAGAAGCTGAATTTCTTCTTGAGAGTGCCTGGTAGGACAAATGCAGGATCTTGTAGCTAGGGATTGAGAGTTGGTCTTTGAGTAAAAAGGATCATTAGGGCCATTATCAATGAAATGTCACTTTGGGATATGTCAACATTAGGGCCATTACCAATGCAATGTCATTTTGGGAGATGTCAGGTAGAACTCATTCTGGAGGGATCAATAATTTGGGACATTTATTAAACTAAAATTGATCAGGACAGCTGCAGAAAACTAGAATTTTCTTTGCTTCCCCTTCAAAGGCAAATGTTTTTTGAAACAAATCAAGAACATTGTGGAAGGTGTTCTGCTATATGAGAATACAGTAACCTACGCTGGGCTAGCCCCTCCTGATTCAGCTGCTGTTTTCCCATTCCATGTTCCTATTTTTTAATTCCACCCAATTTACTGTCATTTTTCTTCTCATACATGCCATTATTTCACCATTTCTTATTCATTCACTCGATTGTCATGGCTTCCCTTTGATATATTCTCATACTTGAACAGATTCTCTTCTTCAGTCATGTTTATATAATGCTATTAATACCACTGTCATAGGTATTCAATAGAGTGAAGAAATATAAGTTAAAAAAAGTACATCATAAATGCCCCCTAAGCTTCCACAATTTGCAAGTGGATTCAGCTGAATGTCCACTGTAATAAACTATCATTAGTGTTTCAACACATTTTATATCATATAATTTTTTATTTTATATTTCATTCTTATATTTGGCACTGGTATTTAACACATTGTAGATTAATGAGATGCAGAACTCCCAGATTTAAAAGACTCCATGTCTTTGAATTGTATTCCCTTGTAGTTGGAAATGACATTATTACTCATCTAATCTGTTCTCTCCCCAGAGCAGAAATCCTTAATAACCTCCTGAAAGGTCAGCAGCTTCTTCTTGAAGGGTAAAAATGATGGAGAGATAGTACCTCCAAAAACAATTCCAGAACGCTATCCAGGATACCTTATTACATTTGGTCACCGTGTCTCCTTAGGTTCCTCTTGGCTACAACATTTACTCAGACTTTCATCTTGCCTTTTGGAATGCCTTTTAATTTTTTGTTGAAAGCAAACATGTTGTACTAGAAATCAGGAACTGAGGTGAATTGGATTTATGTGAAGATTTATGTTAATCTGGCTAGGCGTTGGGCTTTATTAAATGCTTAACTACAGTGCATTAGATTCCTCCAGTGTCCTGGTTTTTGTCTTCTCTCTTGACTTTGGCCTTCCCTAAGTACTCACCCTGAGATAGAATCTATGTTTTTAGCTCTTGCAACTGCAATCCACCATTATTATACTGTGGTCCTGTTGATATGGTAGTAGTCTTTTAGTTGGCTATGTCTCTGGGCTGTGACCTTCACAAGTGTTTCTCATCTATGGTATATAGTGCTTCCTCCATCCGTCTCTCCTGCTTGCCGACCTCTTTTCTCTTCCAT
This sequence comes from Elephas maximus indicus, assembly GCF_024166365.1. Classification (NCBI taxonomy): domain Eukaryota; kingdom Metazoa; phylum Chordata; class Mammalia; order Proboscidea; family Elephantidae; genus Elephas; species Elephas maximus. The sequence continues at coordinate 134,874,390 of NC_064823.1, read as the reverse complement.
AGCTGCACCATTCTCAATCTATTTCATAGAAGCTTTGACTCATATTAACTGCTTTATGTTTATTTGTTTGCGTGTGTGTGTGTGTGTGTGTGTGTGTGTTTTCCTCACAGGTAATACAGTGAGGCTAGTGTGGGATGGAGTGAAGGAATGTCTTTCTCCCTAGACAAAGTTTTTGGTAAGTATTCACTCCTGGAGAGTGGGTCTTTGCTATGAAGAAGGCTCTAGGTATATTTCACAATGGTTAATCTTTCTCTTGCCTTGGCAGAACCTTGAATGGAATTTTCTTAGGTCTTCACTGTAAAAAACCTGAATTCCTGGAGATAAAGCCATGAAACTGTAGGAGAGGAGGTCCTAAGACTATGGCTGCCAAGAGTTTTTCATTGTTTTACTATGCCACATTCAGCCTCCAGCAATTTCTCACCATTGTCATTTAAATACCCCTTGGAGTTTATGGCTCTAACAGCTTTTGTTTTATGTAAGCAGATCCCAGCCATGATTCTCTTGTTCCTCTCCCTCTCCAGGTTTTAGGGGATGGTTTGCCCTGTAATCTCAGTTCGTTAATGGCACCAAAAAAATATTTCAACCTTCGGTTTGTCCAGCGTTTTCACGTTCTATGGATGGGAATGCAACTAGCAAATTCTTTATATGTTGGAGCTCTAACCATAAATGCCAATAAGGAAAATGTTAATGTCAATTTTTTTTATGTCCAGTGTTTGGGTGTATTAAACATTATCAGAAAAGCCACCATGGTGAATTATCAACAAAGGGTCTATGGTGACATTCACACTACTTAAATGGTCAGAGACAACTGCTGCATATGTAATGTGAAGACTACATGTGAGGATTAGAGATACTCTGTGTGCCCACAATAGTGTGTTTGGCAGAACCAGAACTAAATAATCGTTAGAAGTTATTCCCAAAGCCAAAAGGATAATTTCTTAAACAGAAGAGGAATATGACTCACTAACAAATTATCTCCAAAGTAATTGTAACTTCTGAATGGAAGCAATTATAACTTCAATGTTATGAAGCATAAAAATAAGAAAGCACAAGTTTTAAAATAATTTTTACATTGCTTGAACATTTTGGTTACAATATAAAGGTGTCCTAATTAAGTGTATATTATATGCTTTCAAAGGCAATAAAATTACTAAGGATTCCAGAATAGTTATCTTTAAAATCAATGAATGCACAAACTGATTTTCATTTGGAATTGGGAAAGAAAATTTGGGATATCTCTAGATTTACTGAGACACTAAAATAAATCTCATACAAGAATCTTTTTATTGCATGTACAATGATTAAACAAGTAAATGACCTATATTTCAAAAAGCAATGATTCTCAAACTTTACCTAAAAAAAACTTACAGAAATGCATATTTCAAATAACAATTCCCGAATTTCTGATTCAGTTATGTCACCAGTGTGGAGTCCTGATAACAGAGTGGTTAAGAACTTGGCTGCTAGCCAAAAGGTCAGCAGTTCGAATCCACCAGTTGGTCCTTGGAAATCTTAAGGGACAGTTCTGCTCTGTCCTGTAGGTTTGCTGTGAGTTGAAATCCACTCGACAGCAACAGGTTCGGTTTTTTTTTTTACATTACCGGTAAAGCCTATAATCCTGCATTTTTAATAAGCTTAAACAAACAAACCCGTTGCCGTCGGCTGGATTCTAGCTTCTAGCAAGCCTGTAGCTAGTTAAGGAATTCTTCTTTACATGGTCTTCAGACTAAGTTTTGAGAAACATTTCTTTATGGTTAATTTGGAGGGAAATGTTAATGTTGTAAAAGGAAGGGAAAGTGATATGGTTAAAAAAAATAATAATCTGAGTATTTTAAGTATCTTCTGTTCTGAGATCTGCCACTGGATATTCCTAAAAAAATTACCTAGGCAATTTCCGAAGTCTCTTAGGTTTTCCTCTTTAGAAGATTTGAATTCAATTATACAATCTCAAGGTCTCTAAAATTCTATGAACATAGAGTATATAGTGTGTTTGTGAAAAATTTCTTTTGCTACTTTTAGAGCCACCTATACTCTCACAAATTTTAAGTTGGTTCAGCTTTAATTGAAATAATTCTTTAATACAAGGGACACACCCAACCTTACCACCACTTGTCTGTCAGTTTGTCATGCTGTAGTGGCTTGCAGGTTGCTATGATATTGGAAGCTATGCAACCAGTATTTCAAATACCGGCAAGGTAACCCACAGTAGACAGGTTTCAGCAGAATTTTCAGACTAAGACAGATTAGAAAGAAAAGCCTGGTGATCTACTTCAAAAATTAACGAGTTAAAATGCTATGGATCACAGAATATTGTCTGAGACTTCAACTCACTTACTTTAGATACGTCATCACGAGAGGCCAATTGCTGGAGAAAGACATCATATTTAGTAAAGTGGAGGGCCAGCAAAGAGAAGGGAAACCCTCAATGAGATGGAATGACTCAAAGGCTACAAAAATGGACTCAAATATAAGAATGATCCTGAAGATGGTGCAAGACTGGGCAAAGTTTCATTCTGTTCTACATGGGGTCATTAAGAATAGGAGTCAACCAGACAGCAACTAATAAGGTAACAACAATAACACAATCTTATGTACTTAAGGGGTGTTGTTGCTGTTACTTGCCATTGAGTCAATTTCAACTCATGGTGACCCCGTGTGTGCGGGGTCCATAGGGTTTTCAAGCCTGTCACATTTCGGAAGTAAATTGCCAGGCCTATCTTCCAAGGTACCTCTGTATGGGATCATACCACCAACCTTTCAGCTACTAGTTGTGCCACCCAAGAACTCCTATGTAAGGGAGACATTTCCTGAAATGGAAGTGCTCACCACACTGTAGACTTTTTTGCCTGAGGTCATCGGATTCTGCTCCTTCTCATTGGCAACTCCCATTCTCTTTAAATCTTCTAAGGTAATGATATGCATCTACTCAGGATTTCTTCAAGCTACTCTTCATTCAGTTGTTAGTCAGTTCTCCTGGGCTGCCATCATATCAACTATAACCTTCACAAAACCAAAGAACTCATTTCTGTCCCTAATTACCTGCAATTCTTATTCTTGGTTTCATCAAGCTTTTCTTTGAGTGTACCTGTAAATCTGGCTGTTGTGAAATTTACATTTTAATATTCAAAGAACTCTTTCTTGTTTCTTTGTGACAAATCCAACCTATTACATACACATTGTCAACCAGGATTCCTCGAAGTGATTTATTAAAACCAAAAGAAATAGCAAAAAAAAAAAAAAAGCCACACATATGTACCCACACAGACAACAAACAAAAGCATGCATCTCAAAATACCTGAATTTAGCATAGAAGAATAAGCATTCATTTATCAACTCATTTTCTCAGCCATTTACTCAACAATTATTGTTATATTCACCTGTTATTATTAGTCTAAGGATATTGTGGTAGTGTTACAGTCTGGGACCTATGGACCCCAGAAAGTGAGTCGTTGTCTTGCCCACAAGAAATGAATTACTCACATAGACTTGGCTGGCTTTTGCAAGGAAAGCCTTTATTAGAAAATGAAAGCACTGCGCAGAGGGACACCATCCAAGTGTACAGCATTCTAGCAGGCTACTCCCCTGCACAAGTCTTTGTCTGGAGCTTTTACTGTTCTCTAAGAAAAGGAAGTAAATCAGCAGCTAGAATTTCAGATAATTCCTTTTTGGTATAAGTAGTCCGATGTGGCTCCTTAGTTCCTGATCTGCACGCACACTCTGCAAGTAAGAGGGAGTCCGTGACAAAGGCTTCTGGGAAGGCTGGCAGCACTTATTATGGGATGTCACACCTGCGCAGTTGCGTGTTCCCTAAGTTTGATTCCCAGCTGAGGCTGGAGCTTCTTGCTGTCCCTGGTGGAAGGTCATACAGCGGTCACAGGTGGATGTTCTGCACATGTCTCTGGGACTGGTTCCATTCGGCTGCTTCTGAAAGGCTACTTTGAGGAAGTATATTTAGGTAGCCTGAAACCCTGATAGCCTTATATAGGGTGGTTTTTCTCAGTTGTTCCAGGAAACGGTTTCGACATAGCCAGATACTACAAGATTACCGACATGGGTCCCTAGGGTGATTTAACTTGGCTGTCTCGGTAGTGTGGGTGGAGAAAATTTCATTACTATCCTCAAGACATGTATTATCCATTGAATAAGGAAGGAAATAAAGTTTTTAAATTCGGTACCATAAGGGAAATATTTTTTAAAATATCTGTTTATTTAACAAATAAAAGTGAGAAACTACTATGTAGTGAGAACAGCATTAGAAGAAGGAACAAAACGGGCACCCATTCCTGTTCCCACATACCTTAAAGTATGGCCAGAGAAGGGGACAGTAACATACTCAATTACACCTGTAATAACAAATTATTATAAATGTTGTACAGAAAATGTACAAGGAGCTATGAGGGAAATGTAAATAGGCAGTCAAAGAAGAGTTCCTTGATTAAGTGATATTTGAGCTGAGATCTACAGTATGTGTAGTACTTGAATGGGCAAAACGGTTGGGTGGGGTACAAGAAGAGAACATCACTGGCATAGGGTGAACTTGAATGGAGGAGGAAACAAGGGGCATTTGAAGAATTAGAAGAATGTCAGTGTAGCTGGAACTCAGAAAATGAGGGAAAATATGTCTAGAAGTGCGTCGATGTCGTAAGGCAGAAAATGTCAGTACAGGGGCTTGTAGGCCATATTTTAATGAAAGAACCATATGAAAAATTATTTTTAACTGCTATGGAAATGACCTTTTAAAAATAACACTCAGCTTCAGGGTGGAAATCGTATCAACGGCAAGTCAGAGAAGATGCTAGGGAACCAGTTAAAAGGTTAACCCAAACCCATGGTGAAGGAAATCAAAACAATGTTTGCCTCTGAGAAGAGGGTTGGGTGATAGTGGAAATGGCTGGGAAGGAACATGGTTCAAGTTTCTGGGGTAATGATAATGCTGTGTATCTTGATAGGGGTTGTGGTTAAGTAGATTTATACATTTTTCAAAACTCTTTGAATTGTATATGTAAGATTTGAATATTTCAATTAATATAAATTTTATCTCAAAATAACTGTACGAAAATATAAAACTCAAATTATATGCATGTTGAAGTGTTTAAGAATGAAGTGTAGTGATGTCTACCACTTATTTTGAAATGTGCCACAAAATAGATCACAAATGGATAAAGGAATGAATGAATATGATAAAACAACTGTTTGTTGTTGTGTGCCATTGCGTCAATTCCAACTCATAGCGACTCTATAGGACAGAGTAGAACTACCCCATAGGGTTTCTTAGACTGTAATCTTCAAGGGAGCAGATTGCCAGATCTTTTCTTCTGTGGAGTAGCTGGTGGGTTCAAACTGCCAACTTCTTGTAGCTGAAATCTTAACCATTGCACCACCAAGGCTCCTTAAAGCAAATACAGCATAGTGCTAACTGCAGAAACTAGAAAATAGGTATGAATATTTGCCACGCAATTCTTTCAACTTTTTTGTACTTAAGAAAATTTGCTTTGTAAAACGACTTAAAATAAAGCTATTGAAAAATATAGGCAAGGGATGATAAGAATTTAGGTGTAGGTGGCATTGGTGGAAATGGAAAGACTAGACAGATCTATGACATTAGAGAAAGTAACTTTGCCTGGATATGGTTATAATTTGTGGCTGAAATTGGGAAGATGAAAAGGGCTGCTCATAGATGTTGGGCTTATGCAACTGGCAGCTTGAAGGTACTATTTCCTGAGTCTTATGAATAGAAGGAGGATGTAGTTGGAGTATCTTATAGTTTTGGTTGCTGAAGTGTTGAATTTGAGGTACTTTTAAAATCTAAAAATGTTTAACAGACATTTTGCTATCATCAACGAAGTCTGCTTAAATGTTTAGGTCTCCACTAACACATATGGGAAAAAATTATGCATAACAAAATATTGGTAAACCATATAACTGATCACTAAAAAAAATATGAATAGTACTACAGTATTTCAAAAAAAGCTACTGAACCGAACAAACCCATTGCCGTCAAGTAGATTTCGACTCATAGTGACCCTACAGGACAGAGTAGAACTGCCCGTAGGGTTTCTAAGGAGCGCCTAGTAGATTCGAACTGCTGAACTTTTGGCTAGCAGCTGTAGCTCTTAACCACTATGCCACCAGGGTTTCAAAAAAAAAAAAAAAAAGCTACAGAAAGAAGTAAAACACTTCATTTTTCCTTTTTATAAGTAAAATTGGTTGGCTTATACTTTTTTTTTTTTTATACTTATCATTCTAGGTAATGCCAGAGAATAAAACAGCAAAGGATAGGTGGGAGCCCATGAATTAGGAGTAGGGTAAGAAGTATTAAAAAGCTTTTTTTTTAAAGAAAGAAGCAAAGGTCCCTTATTATTTTAGAAAATTTATTAGCATCCTGACCTAGTGTGCTAGCTATAAACGTGACAAGAGTTGTTTAAAAATCCCAAGTCATTGCTATTACAATAAAGTCTGGCAGACATAAGATACACATTACCTCGCAAACTCAGAGTAAGTGCATACATATAGACAAGATGATAATTTAAATTATCAAGTTAAATATTCTATAACGTAATTCACCTCTACTTATTTCAAGATGCCTTAAGTCACTTGGCTGGTAGCATTATGAACTATTTCACAATTGCTAACTTGTTTTAAATGTATTTCAATGTTGTTAATCAGGCAATACAGTTTTATGGGACGTAAACTGGTAACCTCTTTTTGAAATATTAGAAAAGAACTTTTCTTGCTGGCCCACCATCTCCAACTCTGGTTTAACGAAAGTAAAAGTTCAGTGTGGAATCGTTACCAAGAAATACAGAATTTTATCTGAACTATTTACGTATTCTTCTATACTCAGATTATTCAGGTTCCCAGTGCCTTTGGTCTTCACAAAGACTTAAGTCTGATAGACCAGATAGATACCCTATTCATCTTCCTCTACTTTAAAGTGCATAAATTTATTTGGTCCTTCCTTTATTTAGCAAAACAATTTGTGATATACTATGACTTTTTTTTTTTTTATGACTTTAGCTGGAACCATCACGTCCTTGAGCGACGAAACTTCCCACATGCTGATCATGTACTCTGCTACTGGAGAAATGTATAAAGTGAGAGCTGCTGATGCACAAGAGTAACAGTAATGGGTGACTCAGCTTCGAGCTTCTGCCAGACATCACATGGAAATGAATTCTAAGGAGCTTCTGTCATCGCCATGAGAAGAGCATGCCCTGGGCAAGCAAATCTGGACTCAGTCTGCAGCTTGGAGCCTGACCTGCCTGTAGACACAAGAATGAGAATAAATGATGGTTCTTAAAAAAAAAAAAAAAAAAAAAATTCCTGAAATCACAACCATTGTGGTGATTCAGTTGAGGATATGTTAGGGGACGCTGGAGGGTGAAGACACCTAATTCATTAGTAGCCCACCAGGTATCAGGCCACTCCCGGTCAGCTTCCCACTGTGTCATTCACTTCCTCTAAGTTGTTTCTCAGGCCCTCTGGAGAGCCCCTGAAGGATCCACATCTAACTGGCTCAGAGTAGCCTGACATGCGCAGAGCAGACCACGATGACTGACAAATGACCTTGGGCTGCCACCCACGCTCTATAACGCAAGAAAACTTCTGTGAAGGAACCAAAAGACTCATGCCAAGAAGCCAGAATCACCGGAAATGCATCATCGACAATAGTCGAGCCCATTTTAAAAGCATTTGGTCCGTCGGCCACTTCTATGCCGAGTCTTAGCCCCGCCTCATAATACAAAATCAGTAGAAATTATGAATAGGGAAAACTTCTGATCCTGCCCACCATTTTCCGCCACCCCTAAATGAATATGTATAGGTATAAATTGTACATTGCTCGAGCAGATCAGGGAAGTCAATCTGAGGTCGATATCTCTGGGTTCCCTCTGGCTAATCTGCAAAATAAACTCTTCCTCTCAAAGACAGCGTCTGAGAGTTTGGCTTCTTGCAGGCTGGGCTGAGACCCATTGGTTCGGTTTCAGATACAAAAATGTGATCCCTTAATACAGTTAAGTAGGCACAATGAGATTTAAACGCAAGTTCCTTGGGGTCCTACAAGAAAGAGTGATCAATATGTTTGGAATTGATATTGGAAACGGGTATGATTTTACCCACCCCAGGATAAGAGGAGATTTACCAACCCAAGTTGGAGGTTTGGGAGAATTTGGAAGTAAGGATTGGAGATAAGAGAAAATAGGAATTGAATATAATACAGCCCAGGATGAGATGGGACTTCTTTCTAAAGAAATCACATGACGTCATCATAGTGATGGATCTGGAAATAACTATTGTGTTTGTGGGATTTCAAAATTCTAGACTTAATGTTTAATTTCAAAAGAGGTAGAGGGTAATGAAAGAATAAAAATAAACTTTTCTTTCAGTGGTTGGGAACCATCGAAGACTAAAAAGAAGACTGACAATCAGAATTGTGTTTTAGAAAGATCAACAGCAAAGATGCTATAAAAATAGAATGGAGGAGGAGTCTGTCCTCTTCTAACTTCACAAGGCCGAAGAAGAATCAAGATCAACAGCCCAAGGCTGATTGCTATGTGGCAGCAATCAGACATGCCTCCTCCCTCCACCATGTTTACAAACTCTGACGCCAATCACCAATCATCCTTCCCATAGCACTCTTTACTGAGTTCGATAAGTCATTGAAATGGCCACACAGAACTCACAGTCAATACTCATAATTATGTTGTTTATTAGGGAAGTAAAAGATTACAATTCAGGTTCAGGACTGCTCAGGATACAGTTCTTCCATCAAGACAGCCTCTTCCCATCTGTGTTTGCGGGCACACCTCTCCCTGGCCCTCTTCCGCTGCCCAAAGGCACTCAGCTCTCTTGCTTCTCAGGCCAGGAAACTCACTCTATCGTCTCCTGCTGCTAAGTGTCTGCTTCCGGGTCTTGCCACCCCCAGTATTACAGCTCTCTCTCTGCCTCCTGTTTCCAAGAGCTTCTCAGTGTAGGGCTCCCGGGTCCAAAGGACATGCTGGCTTCTGGCTGTTCTTCCTTGGTGGTGATGGGTCCTCTTTCCCACCTCTGGCGTTACTCATTTCAAGCGGGGAGGGATGACAAAACTGACCAATCCCTTTGGTGGGCTACAATCATCCTATATCACAATTCCAACCAGTCACTTGGGTGGGAGTTACAAAACCATGGCTAAAAAGGCCACACGAAAGTGATACATCCACCCCCTGGCTTTTCTAGCCAGGATTTTTTCATATTTGGAGGATAAGATCTCCCTCCCAATCATTTTACCAGGCCAAACAGTCATTAACAATTAGGCCTTCAGTAGGGCAAAAAGTACTAACGGTGGGTTACTCAGGTACCAGCCATTCAGGTCTGTGCAGGTATCCATCTGAATTGGTCAGATTCTCCAATTGTCGCCTCAGCTTCACTCTGCTTGGTGCCTGATAAAATTTAACTGAGAGGATTCTTCCCTGCTCTGAGTCTCACAAGGTATCGGCATAGCAAAACCCCTAAGGGACTTTAGGTTCTGCCTCTGTACTTGAGTCCAGCACTGCCTCCCCCTTAGTTCACGCTTTCACAGTTACAGCTTCTACAATTACAGTATTTACAATCACAATTCATCCTCCTCCCTCATCCCCCTCATTTTGTTTAAGATGATGTTGCTTCCTGGTGTAAAAATCTTTCAATACATAGCATTTTCATTCATGGTAAAATTTATAACCCTCACAATTGCTTTATATTCTTGTTCTTTATCTTTATTTTCACCACCTTTAACAACAGAGATTGTGTTCAAGCCATATGGAATTACAGTGTAGTCACATCTTCTATCATTTGGTTCTAAAGACGAAATCAGTGTTAGAGCAGATAGCTGTTTCTTTCGCCAAGCACTAGGTACAGTAGTTTTCTTGCACTTAATGATATGAAAAATACCTGTCTTTAAGTATAGTAATCCTATAGCATCATGCTCACATTCTGACATGTATATGGGAATTGAGACTGACAAAGTAAAAGCAGATTCAAGTCTCCCATTTTAGGCTCACTCATTCCCAGAAAGTGCTCATCATGTGGTAAATAAAATGTATTTTTACTATTGTAATTCTACTCCTCTAGAAATATCTAGAATATACTATGCTCTCTCATGTCTTTGTGCCTTACACATACAGCCTTTTATCTAGAAAAAGGGTCAGCAAACCACGGCTCTCCAAGATCAAAGGCCAAATATATCTAACCTTCTATTTTTGTAAATAAAGTTTTATTGAAGGATGCTCACATACATTTATTTACGTATTATCTATGACTGCTTTTGCACTACAATAGCAGAGTTGAGTAGTGGCAACAGAGATGATAAGGCCTAAAAAGATGAAAGTTTATAGCAAAAATTTGCTAATTTCTGGTCTAGAACACACATCTTCCCCTTTGTCTGGTTAAGTCCAATTTACCCTCCAAAATTATGCCAAGATATCACTTCATCAAGAAAACGTCAGTGTCCTCATACTCATGGTTAGATTCTTGGACAACTTACTCTAAAACAGGGAATGAAATGATAATTGTTCAGTGATTAGGAAAAAAATACTGCATTTTTTCCCTAATCTTGAGGTGAGGTATTAGGATGGACTGTGCTATTATCATTCACAATTGAGAGTCATTCTCTCAAGAAATGAAATAGAAAAGAGTTTCTTAAGCTTTATTGTACATACATTCATCAGAAAACCTGGTGTGGGGCCTATGAGTCTGCGATTCTAACAAATTTCCTGTGATTACAATGCTGCTGGTCCACAGACCACACTGTGGGTAAGAGAAATGTATATTATATGTATATTAATGTAAATGTATAAATGTATATTAAGAGCTCAGTATTACCTTCTTCCGTAACTCTAGATCCTTAGACAAAGGAAAATCCTTTTGGTTTTCTTGTATATTATTTTCATTGCATATTCCTACATTTTGTTCTGCCACCCTGATGTAAACCATATACACTCTTTTAGTGATCAGATGTCTTTGATAGAATCAGCTTAAGTGTAGTCAGTTGGCTTAAAAAGTTTACTCTTGGGAGCTGAAATAGTTGTTGTCATTGTTAGCTACCATCAAGCTGTGCCCTGACTCATTGTGACACTATGCACAGCAGAATGAGACTCTGAGCAGTTCTGCATCATCCTCGTAATAAATTGTAGATCAGTTTATTGTGATTCATAGGGTTTTCACAGGATGATTTTCAGAGGTAGATTACAAGGACTTTTTTGCTAGTCCAGTTTAGTCTGGAAGCTCTGCTGAAATCTGTTAAGCATCACAGCAACACTCAAGCTTCCACTAACAGTCGAGTGGCAGCTATGCATAAGGTGCACTGGCTGGGCATCAAACCCAGGTCTCCCACAGGGAAGGTGAGACTTCTACCACTGAACCATCAATGCCCCCAAAAAATGAAAAAAGGGATAAATGAAACTGGGCTTTCCTCATCATTGACACCCTAACTAAATGTTGTATATTGGAAAGAGTTCTGTACTGGGCGTCATCTTGAGCAAGTTGTTAAACTTCTCTAAATCACTTGATTCCTGATTTTTTAAATGATAGATTTGTAGTAAAAAAATCCCTGAAGTCCTGTATTAGTCTCACACATTCTGCTTTCCTCAGTTTTTAGAGTTAATAGCTTATTAAATATGGTGGTCTTCTGGGAACATATGATCATTTACTAACAGCTTCAGACATAAAAATAACATTGAATCAGTGCACATGAACAATTATATAACTGGATTTTTTTTTTTAATTTGTGTTTAGAAGAACAGCAAATTCTTAATTTATTATTATTTGTTTTGGTAACATTCAAACTTCACTGGAATCAGCCTGATTCCTTTATTGAATGACCTATCATGATAATTCATATTCATTGATTTATGTATTACCTACAAGATTCTATTTTTAATTACTTTTGATAAGAAGGGAGAATATAATAATGGCAAAATATGACATTTTAGTTAATTCTTATGTAGTATGTGTATGTATAAATATGTAGACACATATACCTATATATGCATACATATATATATGTATATAGTATGCGTACTTATAGTATAGTCTCATGTACTTTGGACATGTTATCAGGAGGGACCAGTCCCTGGAGAAGGACATCATACTTGGTAGAGCAGAGGGTCAGTGAAAAAGAGGAAGACCCTCAACAAGATGGACTGACAAAGTGGCTGCAACAATGGGCTCAAGCATAACAACAATTGTGAGGATGGTGCAGGACTGGGCAGTGTTTCCTTCTATTTTACATAGGGTCACTATGAATCAGAGCCAACTTGACAGCATCTAACAAAAACAACATGTAGTATGCATGTGTGCTTTGTAAATGTACATACAAAACACAGAATGTTGCATTTTAGAGTGTTCTTATCGATGAGGCTACATATTTTGTTTTGGTTACGGTCAGTTGGTAGAAACTGTCACTATTCTTGGAAGGTTTCAACTGATGGGCTAGTATAAATAGAAACCCAATATTATTAAAGTAATGCCAGCCTGATAAACAGAAGACATGTTCTGATCATGATTTTGATAAGGTCTGTATGACTTTGAACAAATAACTTCACTTCTCTGAGATTTGATTTTCTTACTCACAAACTAAGGGTGTTAGAAATTAGTGGCTCAAAATAGATCTTTTTCCTGAAGTCCTTTTCAGCTTATTTTGTCTAAAAAGCACTACTATAATTTTAAGAGTTTCAAAGTAGGCTATACATTATTTTTAAATAAAGTTTTCCAGGTAAGATGTAAAACAATACTTAGTGTGTGGGAGTCATAAAGAAGTCTAAAGTTGCCTTGAAAATTTTAAAACAAAGAGCAGGAGTTTAAAAATGCTGCAGAAATTTCAACAGATGACATTACCGTGGGAGGAAGAGTAAATAATAAAGAAAAATACAGCAAGATACATGAAGACTTAGATCATTTAAGTGCTAAAAGATGAAAGCTAGTTCAAAATAGCTCTAAGTGAGAACAGTGACACATCTCTGCAAAAAGGAATACCAAATAATTGCATATAATTAAGTCTAAGATTTCAGAAAGTAAAAGTATAAAGGTGATTCTGTGTACATCATTAAATATGAGTAATCAGTAATACTAACAAGATTTTTTAAAAGTTGCAACATAAAAAAAGACCAACTATGATTAAGTAGGGCAGAGTCTAAAGAATCACTGAACACTGGTAATCTCAATAAGAGAAAAAATATGGAGAAACTAGGAGAAAGAATGTCAGAAGTGCTACTACCAATAAAATTATATGCAGTATCATTTATTTAAAAAAAAAAGAATATTTTGCCTATTTGCACCAAGTAAAAGAACCTTCTTAGAAATTATTTTCCATGCTTTCCTTTAATCTCAGACTAATTGAGTGGGTGGAAAAAGTAGGAGAGCTCTGCCTCCTCTGTTTTGACACCAGACATAAATTTATCTTTTTCCAGTATGGACCATCAACAGAAAATTGCTTGCTATTAATCAATGGGAGGTTGTGCCTCTATCATCCTTAATGTTCACTCATGCTGTCAGCACCTAACACCTTCCACAGGATAACCCTCCACAAGACGTCAAAGAATAGACTCTACTAGAGATGACAAACACCTTGTTCAGGCTACAGATCTGTAATTTATTTTCTCCCATAATTTTTTAGCCTGTGTAACTTCTACTGATCTATTTTCTAGGTTAATAACATTTCTTCTGCTGGATCCACAATCGACACCCATGGAAGCAGCAGTCAAGAAATCAAAAGACACATTGCATTGGGCAAATCTGCTGCAAAGGACCTTTTAAAGTGTTAAAGCAAAGATGTCACCTTGAAGACTAGGATGTGCCAGACCCAAGCCATGGTGTTTTCAGTCACTTCCTGTGCGTATGAAAGCTGGACAATGAATAAGGAAGACTGAAGAAGAATTGACACCTTTGAATTGTGGTGTTGGAGAAGAATATTGACTATATCAAGGACTGCCGAAAGAACAAATAAATCTGTCTTGGAAGAAGTGCACCCAGAATGCTCCTTAGAAGCAAGGATGGTGAACACTACATCTCACATACTTTGAACATGTGTCAGGAGGGATCAGTCCCTGGACAAGGACATCATGCTTGGTAAATGCTTGATAAAGTAAGGGGTCAAAGAAAAAGAGGAAGACTCCCAATGAGGTGGACTGACGCAGCGGCTTCAACAATGGTCTTAAGCATAACAATGATTGTGAGGATGCTGCAAGACTGGGCAGTGTTTCCTTCTGTGGTACATAGGGTCGCTATTTGTCAAAACTAACTCGATGGCACCTAACAACAACAACTGCTGTGTTAAATCTGTAGTTTAACCCATGTGTTATTTTCAGTTGCAGATTTTTGTGTTCCTTTTGGGTATTTGATTTAATTAATTTGCTTTTAAGAAGATTACAGTTATTCATTGAAAGTTCCATCTTGTCATTTATTCTCTTAAACATATTAATCACTGCTATTTCAACAAATTGTGTCTTCTAAGTCCAAAAAGTGGGCCAGTCACTTATGGGTTTCCTTTGTTTTTCAGTTTTTTTATTCATTACTTTTAGTATGCATAACAGATTTTATTTGAATGTTCAACATTGTGTATGAAAAAATAACTACACTCTAGATGTGCAATGCCTTTCAAAAGATGGTTTATCCTACTGTTTGTTAGGAAGGTTGAGTGGAAGAAGAGGATGTTAGTCTAGTAAGAGACTGAAATGACTTGTGAGTTGGCTAAATTTTTGTAATGCTCAATCCAGTTCTACTTCCTATATTCTACATTCTCTCTGGCTCACTGTCTCCAAACCGAGAGAAATCATTAACAGTTTTAGATAAGGGAGCTACTTTAAAGATCATTAGCCAGGCACCTTCATTTTTATAGCAGAAAAAATGTCAAGGAAATGTATGTACCTTGCCAGGATTTCATGCAGAAACTAAGTGAAAGTTCCAGAACGGGAACCCTATCATCCCGGGCTTTTGTACACTGCTCTTAAATCTCCTGACGTGGTAAACTTTTTACTCTCTTTGTGCACCTGTGAAGATCACGTTGCCTACCAAAAAATCAACCCTGGGCAAAAGCATCCTATTAGCCAAGCTTGGGTCACACGACTTTTCCATAGTAATTGAGTGTGCAGAAATATAAGGAAATCTCTGGTGGAAGAAAAAGAAAAAGAAAAAGAAAAAAAAAAAACGAGGTTATGAATCTCATAATGGTGGTTACAAAAAAAAAGTTTCAACTACCGATTTAGTGTGGAGTACAGAGATCTTTCACTAAAGTCTTCGTTTCTTTTCTCTTGCCTGGAATCTAAATTGTTAAAAGTTTAGACAATTAGTATGGCCTCTGTAATCCTTTCTTTTCCCAAGGCTGTAAATCTTTCTGAAGGCAGACTGCCACATCTTTCTCCCACAGAGCAGCTGGTGGGTTCAAACCACCAACCTTTCAGGTGGCAGCTAAGTTCTTTAACCACTGTGACAACAGGACTCCATCTGTAACGTAGGGATAATTCTTGCCTTTTCTTAACTGAAAGAGATATCGTGGTGATCTTAGAAATCTTACAAAGTAAACAGAATATATAACCAACATTTCTGATACAGGTTAAAAAAAAACAAAAACAAAAACACGTTGCTGTTGAGTGGATTCTGACTCCTAGCGACCCTATAGGACAGAGTAGAACTGCCTCCTGCCTCGTAGGGTTCTCAAGGAACAGCTGGTGCATTCGAACTGCTGACCTTTTGGTTAGCAGCCAAGCTCTTTAACCATGGCGTCACTACGGCCCCTTGAAATATGTAACTACTAGGTAATTGTAATCTTATTAAAATGAGGACAATGGTTAAAAAAAAAAAAAAAAAGGAAAGCTATCGTCATTTTCTTTCCCTATAGCTGTCTTACCCATAAATTAAAAGTAAACTCAAAATCAGCAAAGCTTTCATGAAAACTCTAGTAATAGATTAAAGCAACTATAAAGCTGATTTTACAAATACGTTCAATACACCCAAAAAGCCATGACCTATGATTAAACTGAACATTATTTGTGTCGAATGAGATCTATATTTTTAGTTTTATTTGAAGCCCTGTGTCCAAAAACCTTTCTATTATTAAAGAGGCAGTATTATCAATTTTTGGATTTCATTTTGTCCCATCAATTGCTAGTAAGAAATTTTAGTTTCTAGGCCATCATTCTTAAACCTCCAGTACATTGTCCATTATAAATATGTCTGTGTGACCAGTTACAAAGCAGAGTACATCTCTGTGGCAATGGGATATATATTAGACAAGAGATTCTATTCATTCTGCAGACAGTTTCAGCAAAGAGGTCAATGGGTAATTGAGTGTTAGACTGAACTCTCTTTTTCCCATTAGGTGTTTGCTCTGTGTCTAGACTGAGGTTCATCAACATTGTTGTGAAACAAGACTGCAGTACCATTACTATAAGTTGTTTGATAACTTCTTTTCAAATTCTTGGATTGAAACCCATTGTAAATCAAAACATCTTCATACAAAGTCATAAACACATGTAATAAGGTTATATTCTGGGTCAAAGTTTTCCCCTGTTTTTAATCAACCTATTATAACCATTGGAATGAAATGATAAGTTCATCTTCCAAAAAGACATTAATATGATAAAACAGAAGGTAATTTTAGATAAACAGTTTTTAAATCAGCTATTACAATGGTAACATTTTAATTCATGAATTCTGTTGTTAGGTGTCCTCAAGTTGGCTCCAATTCATAGTGATCTTAGACATAAGAGAATGAAACATTGCCCAGTCCTTCACCATCTATGAATTCTGCAAGAAAACTTATATTTCAAGAAATGAATTTCCATATAGACGTTTAAAGAAATCAAGAAATCATAGATGATAAAGAGAAAACATTTAAAGAAATCAAGAAATCACAGATGATAAAGAGGAAACGTGGCTAAATTCCTTCCTTTGGGGCCCTGGTGGTGCAGTGGTTAAGAGCTATGGCAAGCTACAGCTGCTAATCAAAAGGTCAGCAGTTTGAATTCATTACCTGCTCCTTGGAAACCCTATGGGGCAGTGCTGCTCTGTCCTATAGGATTGCTATGAGTCAGAATCAACTTGAAGGTCTTATATTATTATGCAGCCCTGCTGGCACTGTGGTTAAGAGCAATGGTTGCTAACCAAAAGGTCGGCAGTTTGAATCCACCAGCTTCTCCTTGGAAACCCTATGGGGTGCAGTTCTACTCTATCTAATAGGGTTGCTACAAGTCAAAATCAAATCAACTCAATGGCAATAGGTTTTATATTATGATGCAAAAAAGAAAATAGAAATAGTGGGATGATAATGTACTTATTTTCATAGGTAACAAAAGTTTTAAAGTTTTTCTGTGTAAAACAATTTTCAAGAACACATTGAAAGCTGTCACTTCAAATTACCCTAACATGAAAAACAAACAATTAGTGACTTTTTTCTTTGCATAATGAGAGTCATTAAAATGACGGAAAGACAGAGTGATATAGTGAAATTCACATTGTATTAACAACCTTGTTTTCTATTTGACATGATACCAGCATACTAATGTATTTTATGTTTATTAAAATGTTAAAACATTCTACCACAATTTATGAACAACATATATAAAATCATTGATACATTTAATTTGTTATAATAAAACATTGGCAATTTCTTACCTAAAAAACCAATATGAAGCAGGTTTATTGGAAAAACTGATGGGATGTGAGAGAATGTTTTTAGAGTGTAGAGGTAATATTATTTTTAACAAATCTGATTGTAATATTTACGTCTGATTTATCTCATAACACATAATATGACACATGAGTCCAAGATCCTAAGACATAAACTCAAGGCACAATTACCATGTCTGTGTTGTAGTTTCTCACGCATAAGCTAAAAGTTTGCCTTCAAAGTCTCACTGCACTGAATTTACCAATTCCCACACCTGCCATTGGCTAGTCATTTGAAACATTCATTTTAATTTGCTTTCTAAGTCTGCAAAACCATGTAGAGAAAAAGAATTCTAAAATTATTCAGCTTGAAAAGGCACGTTGTAACAAAGACTGGATGAATTTCAAACTCTTCAGTAAAACAGCTAACTGAACTTTAAGACGAAAAGCCACCAAAAGTCCAGAATTCATCGCTAATCCTAAATTTGGTGTACTACATGCAACGCCAAGCAATTGTCTCTCTTTCTATCATATGTTAAATGACTTTATGAGTAAACAGAGTTGAGGATTTTATATTGATATTTGAATTGGAAGGAGTAGCTCTCCCCCACTGAGTTAGTTTTGATAACATATTGAAAAGTATTTTGGATGATATCTGCTCACTGCAGGACCATAGCCTCCTCAGTGGGACAGTTTATCTTAGTCATTGCCTTTAATTATAACTTTTCGTATGTCTTGCAAAGTTTTGGGGATTATGCTCTGAGACGTCTTTAAAATGTCACATACCTATGAGATAAAGAGACTTTTAAAATGGTCTCATGGAATTTTCCTGACGGATTTTTTTTTTTTTTTTTCCAAACAGGGTAATGAGGTTGTGCTGGAGGTACTAATAATACAAATCTCTGCAAGTGGCCAGCTGCTGGGTTCCAGGGATCCTCAGAAAAAGGAAGATTTCTGACAGCAACTTGACTGGAGATTAAGCAGTACATGTTTAAGATGAAATATTAAATCATGATTGACCTGGCAGGAAACTTGCTTCAAATTTTAAGAAAATTTCCTGTCTTTCCTATTTTTTAACTCAATGGTTGGTGAAAAATTAGGACTGGATGAATTTCAAATGCTTTAGAGAAGTTTCTTAGCCAATCTGAGCTTCTGTTTTGTCATCTGTTCAAAGGAGGTAACACTCACCTTGTTGAGTTAATACAAGTACCAGGTAAATTGACATACATTGTCACTGATAAGCAATATATGGATACCACTAGTGCAGCCATGGAAAATGAACTTTGAAAATACTAAAACCTTATGATGGGTATCATTACTGCTTAGCTATTTTTTTATTCAATCATCATTAGGATTAAAATTTACTTAAAATCCATAGTTAATCTTCTGAAATCTGGGTAGCAACACTGATAGCTTTTGGCTTTTTGAGTTTTGGGAGCCTTCTCATTCATTTTGATTTAACACCTATTTATTGAGCATTTACTATGCACTAAGCTTAAACTAAGGAGCCCTGGTGGCACAGTGTATAAGTGCTGGCTGCTAACTGAGAGGTCGGTGGTTTGAACCCACCAGCTGTTCCAAGTCTGCTTCAGTAAAAATTTCCAGCCTTGGAAACCCTATGGGCATTTCTACCCTGTACAGGGTTGCTGTAGGAATCAACTCGATGGCAATGAGTTTTGGTTTAAGCTCTAACTAAATACACAGAGAGAGAGAGAATACAAAAGGAGAGATGTTTCTTAGTCTGAAAATATCTGAAGACATAGACCCCATAAAATGATAATGATAATATGGTAATACCACCAATTTCCATTTATTGTGTACTTAAAAAAACAAGAAAAGCAGATCCATTGCTGTCGAGTCTATTCCGACTCATAGCAACCCTATAGGACAGAGTAGAACTGCCCCATACAGTTTCCAAGGAGCGCCTGGTGTATTCGAACTGCCGACCTTTTGGTTAGGAGCCACAGCTCTTAACCACTACATCACCAGGGTACTTAGGTCCAGGAAAATAGCTAACTACACTTTATATTTATTATATCACTGATTGCTTGTGGTAAACCTATGCAACAGGCACAATTATCCCTACTTTCTATAAGAAGAAACTCAAGCACATAAGTGATTGACTAAATTGTTATTTGTCACACAGATAGAATGGTTAATTAAATTTTAGTGGATCCCATGTTGTAAGTGGCAGAACCTGAGTCTAATCTCCAGGGTGACTGGCTGCTTCAGTAAAATATGGGTTGAAAGTGCTAAGGATGAGGTTTTAAAACCAAGTCAGGAAAGATTTTTGAAGAACTTGATAACTAAGTTTGATTCTTAAAGAAAACAAAAAAAGGCTAGCATGTATGAGGGTGCAGTTTTAAGCTTGGAAAGTTTATGAGAAAGGGCACTGACCATAGGACAAATGGCTAAGTGCTCAACTCCTAACCAAAAGGTTGGCAGATAGAACACACCTGCCACTCCTCGGGAGAAAAGACCTGGCAATCTGCTCCTGTAAAGATCTCAGCCTAGGAAATCCTATGAGCTCTACTATCTGAGTTCCTACAGGATCGCTATGAGTGGGAATCTATTCTGATGACACACAACTACAACAACAACAACAACACAAGCTCTTTGGTGTGCTGAGTGAGAAATTAGGAAGTCTTGAATAGTAAAAAAGATTACTAATGCCAACTCACAGAGGCTGGGTGTGCCCTATTAGGAAGCTTCAACTTTATCTTGAGAATAATTAGGAGTTAATCTCCTTTAATAGGAATTTTATAAGAAAAGGGGACAGTTGAATATGAATAGTTAGATAACTCACTGGCTATGTTAGAGAAGAGGAATTCAAGGATGATGAGATTGGAGTCAGGGAGATGAAATATGAGGATTTTGAAACTCTCTGGTGGAGAAATGATAGTGATAGTAGAAATGGAAAGAAACTAATGATTTTGAGAAATAGGAAGAGAAGCCAGCAAATATTGGTGATCGTGATGAAGAGGATGGGTACACAGCAAAGGAAAGGGAGGTCTATGATGGCTCCCAGTTTTCACGCTTGCATTACTTAGAGTCATGCCTTCAAAGGAGACAGATTGTTCTGGGAGGATGATGAGCTTGTGGGGCCTGTAAACCAACAAGTTGGAGTTGTTTTGCAGCCAAATAAAGTAAGAATCTAAAGCTTGGAGGAGAAATCTCAGCTGAGATTTGGGAGTCATTGAACATGAATAGTCATTAAAACTGTGGGAATGGATGAAAGAGCTCATGAGCAACTTGGGATAATGGAACTGAGAAACTCCTTTGCAATGATGTTGGCGCCAAAGTAACTTCACTTCCTAGGTCACCTGAATATGTCTCTCTTCACACACCCAAACATTAATGAAGAATTAAGCCTAGCACACTGCCCAAGTACATTCTGGACATCATCTACTCTGAAATGACCTGTGACACTTGTTGAACACGATACTTGCTGAGTCCTGCCCCAGACATAATGAATTAAAATCCTCTGAGAGTAGAATCCAGGAGCATGCATTTTCAACCAACTCTCCAAGTGATTCAGTTTATTCCAAACATGAGAAAGATCTACTTTAGCCAAACCAAACCAAACCTGTTGCCGTCAAGTCCATTCCAACTAATAGCGACCCTACGGAACAGAGTAGAACTGCTCCAAAGGGTTTCCAAGGCTGTAAATCTGTAAGAAAGCAGGCAGCCACATCTTCCTCCCACAGAGCAGCTGGTGGGTTCAAGCTGCCTACCTTTTCAGTTAGTGGCCAAGCACTTAACCACTGCCCCACCAGGGTTCATTCTAGTTTAGCCAGGACATCTCAATTATTAATGAGGAATCGAATCACCTGGGGTCATGTTAAAAGGCAAGATCAGATTTCACAGGTCTGGGGTGAAGTCTGACAGTCTGCGTTTCTAATAGGCTACCTGGTAATGATGAGGCTACCGGTTCAGACAAGGCCTCAGAGCACACAGTATATATCACTACACTTTTGTTATTATTTCATTATTACTATTGTTCTTATTACTATCTAAAAGGATACGATAGCTTCTACTCCATTGATTAATTCTGGAGCACTATCCATGTTCTTTTGAGTCTGTTTCCACAAATTAAAAGAGCAAAATATTCTGCTGGTTACATTGCTGGCTTATAAAATTTAACCATTTTAATTTATTTAATAATTTTTAAAAAGAAATTTTCACAACCTAAAATATGCAATGCAAGTACCTCAAAAGGGAGAAATAGTTACATTGTAAATGTATCTGACCACAGGACTTTTTTGCAAGGAGTACTTACGAAGTTGCCTGGAGAACTTTTTGTTTGTTATTTTCGGTTCATGGTGATGTATCTATGCGTCAGCTATTGTAAAGTAGGCTCTTTGAAGCGTTATGGTTATGAGGCTAATCTCAGGAGCAAGACTATCTGGCTTCAAATCCTGACTTCACCACCTAATTTTGTGTGGGCTTTAATGAGTTGCTTAGCTCTTAGGAATTCCTCTTTTCTCATCTGTAAAAAAAGGATAACAATAGTTCCTATCGCAAAATGTTGTAAGGTTTCAGTAAGGTAATCCGGGAGAAAGCTCTTAGCATGATGCTTACTTAGGGCATACTAAGAGTTCACTAGGTGCTACCTTATAACTTTTGGGAATTTAGTCACTTCCCATTAACTCTGCTTTTGTATCCATGAATTCCCAAGTTTCTTTTAAAAAAGTCATATATATGTGTATATATATATATATATGAATGTTTGGGCACTATCTGAGTATTATATTGGGGCTTCTTATAATTAGAAAAGAAACAGAAAATAGAAATAGTAAGTGACAGTCCTTCCAGGACCTTGTTTGAGTGTAGACTACCATTTGGCCCAACTGCATACTCACTCCCATCCCATGTGATACACTCAGTACTGGGTGTTCAGCTCTGAGTACTTGTGGAGGTTATCAACATTATTTATATTATTTTTATTTCACTATACTCATTTCTTTTTACTAGGTTACTGCTTATAGTTATTTATTTAATTTAAATAAAAGTATGCCTTTCAATTAATTTATAAACTTCTTTAATTCAGGGATAATGTCATCTTATTCTTTGGTATGTATTCATAACTTAAAATTTAAAAGGTGATTAATAAATCTAGATGATTAAATACCTTTCCAAATAATGAAAAATAAATCTTCAAAAAAAGGTCCACATTGAATTTACCTATAAAAGCTGTTTTGCATAACTGTACATTTTCTGATTTTTAGTAAAACTGTCAAATGCAAAAAGGACTTGAATTAAACTACATTTAATTTGATTCTGTGCCCTAAAACATTATACTATAATGGGAGAGCCATTAGAATCGAATTGCAATGAGATATGATATGGCTTGAGTTAGGGTTTTAGAAATAAAGATGGAGTAAAGTGCACCAATTCTGGGTATATTTTGGATCTCAAATCTTAGGGTTTTTCTGATAAATCTGATATAAGAGGTAAAAACAAGAGGTTTTTTTCTAGATGTTTTGCTTGAGTGATTTGATGGACTTTTATCCCTCTTACTGAGACAGGAAAACTAAAGAAGCATTTGGAGGTGGGGAGGATGGATCAAGTGTTGTTTTGGGTGTTGTTTTGCATTGCCTAATAGATACACAAGTAGATATGTCAAGTAGATAAGTACATTGGTGCCTGTAGTTCCAAGCAAAGCTTGCCTTGTTGTTAGTAGTCATCAAGCCACTTCCCACTCCTAGCAACCCTATCTACAATACAACAAACACTGCCTGGTCCTGTACCATCTTCACAATCATTGCTATGCTTGAGCCCATTGTTGCAGTTACTGTATCAATCTGTCTCATTGAAGTTCTTCCTATTTTTAGCTGACCCTCTACCGAGTATGATGTCCTTCTCCAGGAACTGGTCCTTCCTGATAAACATGTCCAAAGTATGTGAGATGAAGTCTTGCCATCCTCGATTCTAAGGGGCAATCTGGCTGTACTTCTTCCAAGACAGATTTGTTCTAAATCATTATGCTCTAATGGGGAGAGCCATTAGAATGGAATTAAAATGAGATGTGAGATATAATATGACTTGCAAGCCTTACGGCTGGAAATTCAGCTTTTGGGGTTATTGGCATGTAAATGACACTTAGTGCTACCGGATTGAATAGAGTCACTTAAAGAGATTTTATTGTATAAAGGTTTCCAGAACAAGGCCCTACGTTGGTATTCTCCAAAACAGAGACTGAGAAGCAGAAAAGGCACCTGCAAAGGAAATTGGAAAACCACAGGCAATAAAATGGGTAAAACAAACAAAAATTGGAGAGTATGGTGTCACAAAGGTTAAAAAAAATTGGAGAGTATGGTGTCACAAAGGTTAGGCGAGAAAATTTTCAAGAAGGAGGGTATAGGGCCGTGTATGGAATGCTTCATCAAGGTCAGTGAAATTTGAACAGAAAGGTGACAACTGGATTTGATGACATTCACATTCATATCACTGGTTATCTTGAAAATGTTGTTTTATTGGAATGTTGGAAAATGAAGTCTGTTAGCAGAGGTGTGCAGAGAAAATGTAAAGTGAAGCGTGGACAGAACAATAAAAGACCCTTTTCTCAAGCTTCACTGTGAATGTGAGTTAGTACGGTTTCTGGATAAAATGCAACATGCCGGTTTAAATTTACATTTTAAATAAACAATGAATTGGTACAGTGGTTAAGCACTCAGCTGCTAACCAAATGGTCAGTGATTCAAACCCACCAGCTGCTCTGCAGGAGAAAGATGTAGTGGCAGTCTGCATCCATAAAGATTTACTGTCTTGGAAACCCTAGGGGCAGTTCTACTCTGTCCTATTAAAAAAAAAAAAAAAAAAAGTCCTATATGTTTGCTATAAGTTGGAATGGACTCGATGGCACTGGATTTGGTTTGGTTTTATATCCCATAGTTATTTCTATATTTTTGTTTGCTAAATCTGACAACCCTGAATTAAAGGCAATTTTTTTTTTTAAGACAGAAAATAATAAAGTATGTCACATGGCTGAAAGACCTTGCAGAGATAGATAATGATCAAAGAGTAGACATAATTGCAGAACTGGGGTTGTTTAGAGAGTTACATTAAACACAGGAAGTGAGATTGACTTTGGGAGAAAATGGAACATTTCTTTCACAGTAATTAAAGTCAAAGACATGGGTCCAGAAGTAAAAAGATTAATCTGGGTGGTGAGAATGTATCTACCTAAGTGCTTTATTTTTAATTAAAGTATGACCAAGTTTGTAAGTCATCTAGTGCTGCTATAATAGAAATACCACAAGTGGATAGCTTTAACAAAGCGGAATTTATTCTCTTACAGTCTAGGAGGCTAGAAGTCCAAATTCAGGGTGCCAGCTCCATGGAAGGCTTTCTCTCTCTGGTGGCTCTGGGGGAAGGTCCTTGTCATCAATCTTCCCCAGTCAAGGACCTTCTCAGCTCAGGGACCCTGGGGCCGAAGGATACACTATACTCCTGGCTCTTGTTTCTTGGTGGTATGAGGTTCCCATGTCTCTCTGCTTGC
Organism: Elephas maximus indicus; assembly: GCF_024166365.1. Classification (NCBI taxonomy): domain Eukaryota; kingdom Metazoa; phylum Chordata; class Mammalia; order Proboscidea; family Elephantidae; genus Elephas; species Elephas maximus. The sequence goes on along the minus strand of NC_064823.1, from coordinate 134,849,273 downwards.
TTATCTCTTTTATATCTCAAAAGAGATTGATTTGGACAGAGTCAAATCTTGTAGATTGAGTCCTGACGCATTAACATAACTGTTGCTAATCCCACTTCATTAACATCATAGAGATAAGATTTATAACACATAGGAAAATCACATTGGATGACAAAATCACACAGTACTAGGAATCATAGCCTAGCCAAGTTGACACACATTTATGGGGGACACAATTCAATCCATAACACAGAGGTCATAGCTAACCTTGTTTTAAGCAATAATATTCATAAAGTTACCGGTGTGTTATGTTGGTTTAGGTAATCAAAACACTTTACAATAAATGTTAGATGGTTATATTTAATTGTACACAAACATTTTTTAAGGGTTTTAACACTTGGACATTTATTTGAATGTATTTCAGCCATGTAATCAGAATAATATACTGATGACTTCATGGAAAACAGCCTGTATATCATTATGATGTGCTCAAGTTAATTTTTATTACTATCATTGCTATATATATTATACATAAATAATAAGGCCATCATCACAGGTGAACATGGGTTCACCTAATCACTATGCATAGGCTAAAGAAAAGGAATTCAAATAGATTATATTTATTGATGGCCATGGAAGCAGCAGTCAAGAAATCAAACAACATATTGCATTGGGCAAGTCTGTTGTAAAAGAACTCTTTCAAGTGTTAAAAAACAAAGATGTCGCTTTAAAGACTAAGGTGCACCTGACCCATGCCGTGGTATTTTCAATTACCTCATATGCATGTGAAAACCGGACAATGAATAAATAACTTGAAAGAAGAGTTGATGCCTTTGGATTATGGTGTTGGCAAAAAATATTGAATATACCTTGGACTGCCGCAAGAACAAACAAGTCTGTCTCAGAAGAAGTACAGCCAGAATGCTCCTTAGAAGTGAGAATGGCAAGACTTCATCTCATATACTACGGACATTTATCAGGAGGGACCAGTCTCTAGAGAAAGATACCATGCTTGGTAAAACAGAGAGTCAGCGGAAAAGTGGAAGACTCTTGAGATGGATTGACACAGTGGCTATAACAATGTGCTCAAGCATAACAGCGATTGTGAGGATGATGCAAGAAAGACCAGATAGTGTTTTGTTCTGTTGTACATAGGGTTACTATGAATTGGAACTGACTCAACAGCACCTCACAGCTACAATAACAACATGTTTACTGAAGGAAAGAAAACATGTTTGCTTTAACTAAACATGGGGCTTACCAAATTTTCCCATTGGTGACTTTCTTTCCAGATTGGATGGATGTCATTATATACTGGTAAGGCATTAAACAGACCTGGACTTGAAGCCCAGTTCCAGTATTTCTTTTTGTGTAACTTTACGGAAGTATTTTCTCTGAACCTTGGTTTTGCTATATGTAGAACAGAGGTAAAAAGTGTTGTATGGGCTCCATTTGAGGATTAAAAAGATAAAAAAAATGAGGAACTAAGCAGAATGTCTGGAACTTAAATGGAAAATCAGTGTAATAAATAACAATGTTGCTGTTGCAACATTGAGTCAGCTGCGACTCACGGTGACTTTATTTTATAACAGAATGAAACACCGCCCAGTCTGTGCTACCACCATGATCTTTGATATATTTGAGCTCATTGCTGTAGCTACGAGACAGGTAACCCTTCTAAGAGCTCAGCCCTTCTAAAAATAACCTTCTCTGGCTTATCTTCCTGCAGAGAGCAGAATAGGCCACACTTTTTTCTGAAATTGTCCTTGAGAAGACAACAACACAACAAGCCATAGCTGGCCTCAACTGGTTTTAGCAAGTTTTCAATCCCATCTTGGCACTTTAAGTGATCTGTTAGCTCATTAAATGTAAAATGCATGCAAGTAGCCTGCCTCTGGGTGGAGGCTTAACATACAAAGGAAGGAAAATCAACCCCCCTCCATCCTGGAGAATCAAACTCATGTCTAAAGAAAATGCATAGTCATCCTCAAGTTCTGGATGCCTGCAAGAAGGCCAAATCTGAATATTCATGATAAATTTACATTTCCATATCTGCTCTCTGTAAAGCCCCCTTCCCCAAGTTGCCTGTGAGAAGTCTTGGAGGCAGCATCCCCGACTCGGCTGTTCCTTTCCTTGAGCAATGAAATAAAGGCACCTTTCTGAACTCCCACAGTGGCTTCCTGTTTATTGGCTATGACTAGTCGTGCTGAGCAAAACCTTGGATTTCCACCAGGCAACAGCTATGGTATCAATCCATCCCACTGAGGATTTTCTCATTTTCACTGACAGTCCACTTTAACAAACATGATGGGCTTTTCTAGACATTGTTTTTTTTCTTGATAACATGTCCAAAGTAAACAAGACTGAGTCCTGCCATCCTAGCTTCTAAGTAGCATTCTGGTTAAATTTCTTCTAAGACTGATTTGTTTGTTTTCCAGCAGTTCATGGTATATTCAATACTCCTTGTCAACACCACAATTCAAATGCATACATTTTTCTTCTGTCTTCTTGTTTCATTGTTCAGCCATCAAATGCATATGAGGCTATTGAAAAGAAAGTGGCTTGGATCAGGCACATCTTAGTCAACAAGGTGACAATAAATAAGAATACAAACTATATATTAGAGGCTACTATGGGACATAGGCACCGAACATACATTAATTTGGAGTCTCTGAGTGGTGCAAACATTAGCTCACTGGACTGCTAACCCAAGGGTTGGAGCTTTGAATCCACGGAAGCCCTTCAGAAGAAAGGCCTAGCAATCTACTTCTACATAGTTTCCTCCACAGTCTGTCTTTTGTCTCAACTTTCTAAAAGATCGTGAGAGGCAGTGGGAGTAGCACAATGCTCACAGCGTGTAAGCTGTAGAGTTACATACATGAGGGTACCAAATTTATTATCTTTTATATTGATAATGGGAAGCATATTCTAAAGTACAGGAGAAATGTTCTTGTTTTCAATAGACATGTTGTTGTTAGTTGCCACTGAGTCAATTCCTACAACTGCAAAAAAGAATATCAACATTTTTCGGTTTGGCTATCTATCCATTGATCTATCTGTACAGCCATTTGAAAACAGCATTTTAGAGTGCATCAGGATTTGGCATTTACTCCTAAATATCTGTTTCTTAAGCTCTTAAGAGAGATTGCAAGGGCACTGTCGTAGAGAAAATATACTGTGATTACATATAATTGGATCTCAACCAGCAATGCCATTCCCCAGATATGCCAGGTAAAATTATTTCTGTTACTCTTAGAAGACATTGTTAAATATCTCATGTAGATGCTACCTTGTCAAGGAGATAGAGGTCATGTTTACTTATGTGTACACACTACATGCACACACACACACATGTTCACACACACCAAATTAGGGGAAGAAAATTAACAAGGTCATTTAAGCAATGGGTTACTGAAAATCACTGGGTTATTAATTGCCCTTTCACCAGTTGTTTGGCTGAGTTAAACTGATTATCTACAAAGTAAACATTTAAAAGTAGATTTCCATTTTTGTCATGGTGATTTGTGTGTCAAGACAAAATCAGAGTGCACAATTAGTAGTCAAATTTGACTGAATTGGCTACCTGATTGCTTTCTGACTTTGGGTCACCTTTAACCTTTCTAATAACTAAGGTACTCAAATATTGTACCAAAATGTTTGTGACATGTTCTATAGTATTTTCGCAGGGTGAATTGGCCAATAAATCAATGTAATAATGAGTATTACTGACTTAAGCTTAACACTGTACATGAGATAGCACTGATTTATTTAAATTCTCCAAAAAGATCATCAGAGAAAAAAACAAGAGCTCTGAGGTTTTGGCCTAATTTTTCTACTAAGTATCTATGTAATTTTCATCCAGTCATTTATCTTTGCATGATAATGATTACGAGCAAGACAATGGTGTTTTTGTGGAGTGCCTTCTAGTTGATTTGGACTCATAGCCATCCATCCCACATGACAGAGTAGAGCTGCCCTATAGGGTTTCCTAGGCTATAATCTTTATGGGAGCAGATCTCCACCTCTTTCTCCCACAGAGCTCCTGAACGGGTCTGAATTGCCAACCTTTTGGTTAGCAGCTGAGTGCTTAACCATTGCATCACCAGGGCTCCTTGAGCAAAATAATAATAGCAACCAATATATACTGAATGTTTACTACTTGCTGGATTTGTAACTGTCTTTTAATTGTGTTATAACATTTATTCTGCACAAAAATCTCAGGATGTAAGTATTGTTAGTTTTCTCATCTTAGAAATAAGGAAACTGAATTTGAAAAAAAAAAATCATTAATAATTTAACAAATTTTCACAGTTTCTAAGTGCCAGAGCTGGGGGGACTCAAACCAATTTCTACTTTCCCAAAGTCTGTACTCCTCTTTCTCTATTGAGTCAATCCTCACAAATCTCATATACTACGTTTTCCCCTGGTTATGAACATCACCACAGAAGAACAAACAAATCTATCCCGGAAGAAGTACAGCCAGGGTGCTCCTTAGACATGAAGATGGCAAGACTTCATCTCACATACTTTGGACACTTATCAGGAGGGACCAGTCCCTGCAGAAGGACATTATACTTGGAAAAGTAGAGCGTCAGTGAAAAAGAGGATGACCCTCAACAAGAGAGATTGACACAGTGACTGCAAGAACAGGCTGAAGCATAACAACAAGAAGATAGAGCAGGACTGGGTAGTGTTTTGTTCTGTTGTGCATAGGATCACTATGAGTCAGAGCCAACTTGATGGCACCTAAAAACAGCAATGTGAACATCAGTGAAAACATAGGCCATCATCTCTTTAGAAATTTAGCAAGGAAAAGCAAGTCTACCATGACTCCACTAACCTCTTGAGCAAGAGAGCAGTCACTATGCAATCAGGATGAGAGGGTATGGAAACTCTCAGATGCAGGATAGGACTTTCCTCTGTGCTCAGCTTTTGTCAAATGGGCATTATTAAAAAACGATAACCACCTAGATAATCGGTAGGGCTTGGAAAACTAGAAATCCAGATGCAATTGCAGGAATGAAATTCATTTAACCTAACTACTTGAACTAACTATGTTGATAGCAGCTCCTTCTTGAAACTTAAAATAATTAGAACATGAGGTTTCTTTACAAAGAAGGGTTTCTCTACTGTTCACTGCTGACCTAGAATTTGAAAGATGCTTCAACATAGTGGCTCTCCAGAGGAAATTCGGTTCCACCGGTACATTTTTTCTACATTTGCCCAGGGAGATCAACATAAAGCCTAGAACTTTTGCTAATTCCCAAAGGAGCAAAGACACCTGGAAGAAAGATGATTTTTTAACATCTACAGGTTTCCACCGGGACGATTAGAAAAGAGAGATACACTGAGACCAAGAGGAGGGAAAAGATTAATAGGTGTGGCTGTTACTGCAGGAAAAAAAAAAAATAGATTTTTCAAAACAATAACAATAAAAAAGTGCCTCTGGTACAGCTGTGCAATATTCTCTTCTGCTAAAAAGGAAAAACAGAGAAGCTAAAAAGGAATGGAGAGAGAGATAAATGCAATAAAAGGTCAAGTTCTTAGAGTTGTACATAAAGGAAAGGTGAAAGGAGAAGATAATTTAGTTTTTTATTTTTCCATGTATCATATATGTGAAGGTATTCGATATTATGTATCTGTGTAGAAAACAGCCCTGGCTATAAAAATAGATAATGTACATAGGAGTCTATGCACTCCAAGTCATTTGTGTGGTACAGGCTGTCAAGTGCAGGCACTCTAAAATACAGATTCCAAAGCAAGACCGTGAAAAGAAAACAGTAACCAAGTAACTGATTAAAAAAAAAAAAAAAAAAAAACAGAAGGTGATCCTTCTGACTGCTGTCTACTAACGATCCAATTTTTACATATACTTCTCTGGCATGTGTTCTTTTTTCCTCAAAATATGTTTTTTTTTTGTTTGTTTGCTTATTTCTTTGTATGAGTGTCTTAACTTAAAAATTGAGGGTGATTCATTCTATACATTTTTCTAGAAGCATATTCATGTGAAAATGACGTAGCCTGAGAATTGTGACATTCATTTTAAATATAAACAATCACAGGAATGTGTTTCCATTCTGCACTTTTCTTTTTTTGTTTTTGCATTTTTTTTTCTTTCCTTTTTAAAGAATATTCAAAAAGCTCTTTAGGAATTTTGTGTATGTCTCCCAGAATCTTGTTTTAAAAAATCATACACTCATATTAATACACTTAAAAAAAATAAGATTTCTGTATTTAATATAAAATCATAAACTTTTTCTTTCATTAACCCATAGTGATAAGATCTTTATGATGAAAATTAATCTCTCTGATGACATTTTAATAATCAGAGAACTATGCTGACTCCGTTTGTACATCTTTTAGTTTTAGACATTATAATTACTTGATAATATGTTTCTTTTATTAAAAAATATGAAGTAGCTAAATAATAGTCTTAAAAAAAAGTTGCTGTCAACTGGATTCCTACTCATAGAGAAATGATAGTCTTAGATGCTTCAAGTAATGATCTGGGGAAAAAAAAAAAAGTCTCACTGCCTGCAGCCTCAGAACTGACTTTTGTCAGTTTGCCCACGGAAGCAATGGGGCAGAGAGAGAAAAGTGACACTCCAGTGATTTAATTATTGCTCCACTCTTCATTACATAAAAAAAAAAAAAAAAACCCAGTGCCAGTGCTTCATTACATAGGTGCCTTAATATAGCCTACAGAGCAGCAAAGATGACAGCGTAGTCATCTTCCTGCAGTTGAAATCTATAGCATACTCATAATCATAAACAAAGCTTTCGATTTATTGTTGTTGCTACAGAAATGCTCCCAGGAAGGAGAAAGTCATTTTCAGATACTATGTTGCCAGTTTTACCAACATGCGGTGCACTGAGAGAATGCCCACACATTTCCGTGATATTTTAAGTATTTGCATAATGTGTCAAACTGTATCCTTATTAAATATGTCCCTCAGAATTATCAGAGCACTGTAGAGTTTCGTATTTAATCTCTTTTATTTTTACACAGTTGAATGGACTGTGACTATCCCTTCGGTAACTGATTTCAGTTGTTAATCACCGTTCCCAATTATGATCAGTGGAAACCGTCGTGGCCTAGTGCTAACCAAAGGGTCGGCAGTTTGAATCTGCCAGGCACTCCTTGGAAACTCTGTGGGGCAGTTCTACTCTGTCCCGTAGGGTCGCTATGAGTCGGAATCGACTCGACGGCACTGGATTTTGTTTTATAATCAAAATTTCTCATGTTGCCAGCTTAAAACTTCTTTCTTGACTTCTAATGTTTGAAAACGATTGGCCAGTCTGCCCCAGGTTCCTCTGCTATATTCATCTTCTTAACACAAAGTTCTTATCATGACCCTACATTTTTCGAATAAGATGTTGTATGCTTCTCAGTGCCTGTCACATGGAGTATGACCACTTTTGGGTTTGGTTTCAAACCACAGCTCATCTTTTCTGCACTCTTTCTCATAATCCATGTACTTTGATATGTAACCAAATCAGGCAGCTTATTATCCTTTTTGGTCGCCACATGTACTTCTGTGTGTGTTTTACAATGATGAAGCTCTTTCACTGGCCTAGAATTTTCTTCTCCTGTCCACTTCCACCCCTCTTCATGTGAGTTAATCCAGTCTTTCCTTCAAGAGTTTTCTAAAATTCAGCAGCCTTAGGTTAATTATTGCAGGCATTCATTTAAATACTGTTCATAAGCATCTATCTTATGGTGGGCAGAGCAATAGATATGACAGAAATAGTGATGGATCCGATGGACTCAGCCCTTGTTCGTATGGTACTTTGTATTCCTCTAGCACTGCATTTATATCCACTATGACTTTTTATTACTTTCCTCCTAGAGTCCACATTTCTTTCTATCTCGTGTGTGGATATAACATGTATTTATACTAAATTTATGTTTATATTCATATTTAATACTTTTCCAGTTATCTTTTGTTGTCTACAAAAACTACACCAAAATTTCATGTATTAAAATATCAATTTCATGATTTCATTAGGGCAAAACAGTGACGTCTTGTCCGTTTTCTGTGATATCTGGTGACTCAGCTGAAATGGTTCAAATACCCAGGAGCTGGAAAATTCAGGGACCAGCAAACTGTCTTTCTCTCTCTATATCTCGTCACATAGCCTCTCTACATGGCTAGTTTGGGCTTCCTAATAGCATGGTGGCCTCCTGGAAGCTGAAGTTCATATGTAGAAGCTCAGAGCTCCAGGGATGAGAGTTCCAAAGGTTCAAGTAGAACCAGCTTTCCAGCCACCTAGCATCTAAAATCACTTCTTTCACATTCTATTGTTGAGGCAAGTCAAGAAGTCTAGCCCAGGTTAATGGTGAGGGGAATTAGACTTGATCTCTCAATGATAGGAGTATCAAAGAACTTTTGTCCATCCTTCAACTACAATTACTGTAAAAAATTCAAAGAGCTGGGCTGCTTCTGTCTCCTAGTTAGGACTCCCAGAGCACGTGATGTCTGCATAACTGCAACAGGGGAGGAGAGAACCAGGGGACCGTTCAGGGCATTTCAGGGGGCACACCTGGACATAGCTTAAATCATTCCTACTTTCATCCCATTAGCCAAAATGCCATCCTATGGTCTCAATCTAAGTGCAAAAAAGGCTGGAAAATGCCAAGGAGCACATGATCCTTTGAACTAGCAATCTCTCACAGTTCTTTCCTTTTGGTGCCTTTTGGTATACATACATTTATATACATATTTTATTGTTTAACAAAAAACCAAACCCATTGCTATCAAGTTGATTCCTATTCGTAGCAACCCTATAGGACAGAGTAGATCTGCCACGTAGGGTTTCCAAGGAGCAGCTGGTGGATTGAATCTGCCGATGCTTTTGGCTAGCAGATGAGCTCCTGACCACTGTATCACCAGGGCTCTCTCTCTCTCTCTATATATATATATCCCACTGCCTTCGAGTCGATTCCAACTCATAGTGACCCTATGGGGCAGAGTAGAACTGCCCCATAGAGTTTCAAAGGAGCACCTGGCAGATTTGAACTGCTGACCTCTTGGTTAACAGCCATAGCCCTTAACCACTATGCCACCAGGGTTTCATATATATATATATATGTACATAAAACCTTTGTTCTCTTCTTTCTGTACAGGCACTGTGTCTTGCCTTCATATGTCTGGGTGATTCACAGTCCTTTGCATCAGCATGATCAATATGTGAAAGTTTGTTCCTCCTCTTGATCTAGTGACTTCTGAACTAAATGAGGGACAAAATATTGCTCACCTTCCAAACCCAATACACACAGCCAATATGTACTGGTGGAGCAGAGACATGAGGACTGTAATAAACCCTCCCATTTGGAAAGAGAAGAATGAGATACATGCAAGAGTGAGCTTGTTCCTCTTCTCTGAAAAGGCCTTTGGTTCCTTGTTTACAGAGTAGCACTTAGTTCTAGTCTCTGAGCTCTTTCTTTGCTACAATTCTTTTGGCCAAATCTGGAGTGAGAGAGGGAGGTCATGGCAGAAAGAATTTCATAATCATACTGCCCCAGCTTTGAAATCAGTCCTTTTTCCAAAGAACCCTGGTTCTTTTTGGTGGAGAATGGTATTTAGAAAACAATATCTGGACTCTAGGCATGCTCATTGTTTTGCGGTTCATGGTTTGTTTGTGCAATATATTTTACTCAATAACTGAGTATACTTATGATCTCTTTGTCTCCGTTGAGTTCCACTTGTTAGAAACATTAACCAAAACTACTTTTAAGAAATACTTCTTAAGCCTTAATTTTATTTATTTATTTGCTTGAACAACCCCAAAACTCTCTCCAAACCTAACAGAGGCATTTTTAAGGCCATCTAGTTTAAATGCAAAGGTCACATCCATAATCTTATCTTTGTCCTAGTACACTCTTAACAACTGAAGAATTTTAGGGACTTTTTGCTCAAATGTGTTTTAAAATAATTTCTAAAAGCAATAACATTTTCCAAATTAGAAATCCTTTGAATTATCTATCTGCCTATGTATCTATGTATCTTTGTATCTATCTGTCTTTTACCTTCAATTGAATTATAATAATCATGAAAAAAAAAAAACTACTGGTCATAAGTGTGCTGCTCAATCAATTTTCACAAATTGACCACACCTGTGTTATTAGATGCAGCATCAATAAATAGAACATTAACAGCTCCCTCAAAATATGTCCTCATGCCACCTTATGGGCATTATTTCAATCCCACCCCCAAGAGTAACTATTGTGTAACACAACAGATTTATATTGCTGAATTTTGAACTTTATTTGAATGGAATTCAACTATATGTATACTCTTCAGTCAGGCTTCTTTTGTTCGACTTTATGCTTAGGAAATTCAACTATGCTTTTATATACAGTATGTGGTTCATAGCTGTATAATATTCCATTTTGCTAATATCCTACAATGTAATTATCGGTTCAAATATTGATGAGCATCTGGGTTGTTGTTGCTGCTGTTAAGTGTCTTCAACTCAGTTCCAACTCACAGGACCCTACATACATCAGAATGCAACACTGCCCAGTCCTGTGCCATCCTCCCATTTGTTGCCATGTTTGAGCCCCTTGTTGCAGCCAATGTGTCAATCCATCTCATTGAGTTTGGGGGTCTTCCTCTTTTTCACTAACCCTCTACCTTACCAAGCATGATGTCTGTCTCCAGGGACTGGTCCCTTCTAAAAAAATGTCCAAAATATGTGAGATGAAGTATCTCCATTCTTGCTTCCAAGGAGCACTCTGTCTGTACTTCTTCCAAGGCAGACTTGTTCATTCTTCTGGCTGTCCATGGTATAGTCAATGTTTTTTGCCAACACTATAATTCAAAGGCATCAATTCTTCTTTGTCTTCCTTATTCATTGCTCAATATTCACATGCATTTGAGGTGATTGAAAATATCATCACTTGGGTCAAGCACAGCTAGTCTTCAAAGTGACATCTTTGCTTTTCAACGCTTTTAAGAGATCTTTTACAGCAGATTTCCCCAATGCAATATTTTGCTTGATTTCTTGACTGCTGCTTCCACGAGTGTTGATTGTGGATTCAAATAAAACCAAATCCTTGAAAATTTCAATATTTTTTCTGTTTATCATGATGTTGCTTATTGGTCTAGTTGTGAGAATTTTTGTTTTCTTTATGTTGAGGAGTAATCCATACTGAAGGCTTTAGTCTTTGGTCTTCATCAGTAAGTGCTTCAAGTCCTCTTCTCTTCCAGCAAGCAAAGTTGTGTCATCTACATATGAAAAAAAAAAAATTCCGGTAAGTCTATTAAAACTCATTGTGACCCTATGGAACAGAGTAGAACTGCCCCCATAATGAGCCTTCCTCCAATCTTGATGCCGTGTTTTTCTTCATATAGTCTAGTATTTCAGATTATTTACTCAGTTTACAGGTTGAATAAGTATTGTGAAAGTATACAACCCAGACACAAACCTTTCCCGATTTAAACCACATAGTATCCCTTTGTTCTGTTCAAAGGTCTGTCTCTTTGTCTATGTACAGGTTCCTCAGGAGCACGATTAAGTGTTCTGGAATTTGGATTCTTTGCAATGTTACCCATGATTTTTTATGATCATAGTTTCTAGTTTTGCTATTGTGAAGAGGGCTGCTATGAATATCCTTGTACATGTGTTTTGGTGAACATATATGCATATTTCTGTTGGGCGAGTCATAGAAATGCATATATCCAGCTTTAAAATATATTGCCAAAAAATTTCCCAAGGTGGATGTATCAATTTATACTCCTTCTATCAGTGCGTGTTTTCAAGACTCTTATTTTCTTTTATTTCTGTTTGCACACAAGACAATTCTTTCTTGTACTTGTCTGTTTTCTTCCATATCTTGCCAAATATAGTTAAAACACACAACATCTTTCTGCTTCAGACCTAGTTCCCTAATTCTGCTATCTCAGAAAAGATGGGACTTATCTCCTCAGAGGGAACAGGTAATGGATTTTCCAAATAATTTGTCCACGTTTTACCATAAATGACCATTTTCTTGCTGCCGGTATCAGTTTCCTCACTGCCTGCTGCCTGGCCACTAAGTTAATGCCACATGTTTCAGTTTTTAAAACAACACCTCACTTGAAGAAATAATTTTAGTACTGAGCAGTAAACTAACATTTGGTACTGCAATAAATGAAGCCTGAAACCTTAATGGATTAACAAACAAAGTTTTACTTCTTGTTCACATCCTAGTCTGTTGCAAAACATTTGGTGCTCCATCTGGAGCCGTGTCATCTTGGACTTATGTGGCCTCAATGATTGCCTCAGCAAAGGAAGAGACAATTGAAGGTTCATTTGAGATTTTTAGGGCTTTTAATAGAAGTGGCTTACATAACTTTCACCCAAACCCTATTTTCCAGAAAATACTCACATGATTTCAACCTGAGAGCAAGTTGAAAAGATGAGGGGCATATGGATAGTTGTTGAATAATAACAATATCTGCCCCAAGGTGCCTTGTCAAAAACTCCATGAGCATGAATGGAATGAATGAACTTTAAAGAATTAATGTGCCCTCTATGCTATACCTGGAGCTCTGGTGGCACAGTGGTTAAGCGTTTGAGTGCTAACCGAAAGGTCAGCAGTTCAAATTCACCAGGCACTCCTTGGAAACTGAATATCATATAGAGTTGCTTTGAGTTTTAATCGACTCGATGACAAATGGTTTGGATTTTTTTTTTTTTGGTATTTACATATATATTATATATAAAACAAATACATATATTACTTTGTTTTTGTTGTTAGGTTATGTTGAGTTAATTTTCAACTTATATGCATATATAGATATAAAAACACAAAACAAATACATGCATTACTCTGTGTGTGTGTGTGTTTAGTGTGTGTGTGTGTGTACAGAGCACAGGTCTGGTAGTCAGCAGCACAATAGAAGTATCTAAACGTTAAATGACAACGTCATCTTGACTTTAGTGTTTTTCTACAAAAGCATCCATTTATAGTCAGAATTCCTCAGATACAGGAAATCAAGGCATGTTCTGGTCTCTTACCAAGAAACCCCATTGCTATTGAGTCAATTCCGACTCCTAGCAACCCTATAGGACAGAATAGAACTGCCCCATAGAGTTTCCAAGGAGTACCTGGTAGATTCAAACTGCTGACTTTTTGGTTAGCAGCCGTAGCTCTTAGCCACTACACCATCAGGGTTTCCTGGTCCTAAATCTTACTAAGAAGTCAATGTGAGCTCATTCCAAATTAACGAGATAGATTCTTCTGAAAATTTTTCTTTATATGCTACCTATTAAAATTAATCCCTGCTCCCCAATTCTCTACAGAAATCAGCAGAGCACATCGCAGTTGATGATTCTTCTGAGAGCACCATTATAATTTATTAATTATGCTTTAATCACTAATAGTAAGTGCTCAAGCACTTTGTTTAAAAAAAAAAAAAATATAAGACCTTCCAAAGTGCTGCTTTTCATGATTTTCATTGGCTTTCTTTATGAGGTCTTCATTATTATTGACATTGCTTCAGTACTGCTGTGTTTCATTATTAGTTATCTTTTTTTACCCTACAAGAATTGTTTCTTTCTGTAAAGTACTGGTGCTTTTCTCTGTTTGCCATAGTATTAACCACAGTGCTGTTCACCCAGTGATCCTTTGGTAAGTATTGGATTGAAATGAATGTGAATTTAGGATTATTTATATATTCAACAGTTTGCAACCAGAAGTGGGAAAAACTAACAATGGATTGAGCACACATTTTTATTTTCTCTTGTAAAAGGTGGCAGGGATAGATAATCTGGGTTCCTTTGGCACTGTGATACATTTTTCAAGGTCTCAAGCCATTTCCTTCTTTCTGTCCCACTGTTCCTAAAGTGTGGCTCTTGTTTTTTGGGGCTAAGATGCTTGTTAGATCACCAATCATCACATCTGCATTCCAGGTATCAGCATGGAAGAAGATACAAAGAAGAAACTGGCAAAAGGCATAGTATATAAACTCTCTTGAGATTATCCAGAAAAGACCACACAGAAATTCTACTTTAGTCTTTCTGGCAAAGCTTATTTGTGTAGTCACAGCTACTTCCAAGGGAGTTTAGAAAATGTAGTGTTAGTCCAGGCAGTCGACATGGGCTAAAAGTGTGTGTGGTATGGGGGTTATAGCTGAGAAACAATGTTTAGAACAAGAGTTTTATTGTTAGGTGCCATTGAGTCAATTCTTTCTCATAGAGACCCTACAGACAACAGAATGAGACACTGCTCATTCCTGTGCCATCCTCACAATCCTTGCTATGTTTGAGCCCACGGTTGAGGCTACTGTGTCAGTGCACATTGTTGAGGGTCTTACTCTTTTTCATTGACCCTCTCTTTACTTTACCAAGCATGATGTCCTTCTTCAGGAACTGGTTCCTCCTGATAACATGTCCAAGATATATGAGACGAAGTCACTATCCTCACTTATAAGGTGCATTCTGGCTGTACTTTTTCCAAGACAGATTTGTTTATTCTTCTGGCAGCCCACGGTATACTCAATATTTTTCACCAACACCATAATTCAAAGGCAACAATTCTTTGGTCTTGCTCATTTATTGTTCAGTTTTCGCATGCATATGAAGCGATTGGAAATATTATGACTTGGGTCAAGCTCATCCATCTCTGCTTTTTGACATTTTAAAGAGGTTTCTTGCAGCAGATTTTCCCAATGCAATGCATTGTTTGATTTCTTGACTGCTGCTTCAGATATAGATCTAGGAAAACTTCAGTCTTTGCCAAAACCAGAATCAGATAAGCCAGAATCCATGACAAAAGAATGAAGTGCAAAATAAGAGTCAGTGGTCACCGACTTAGATGTCAGGATGACTGAGGTTTGAAACCCATCTTGATTGTTTTTTTGCTGCATGGACTTGTATATTTAACTAACCTCCTTAAGCTTTGTTTTTCATATCTGTATATTGAGGATAAAATTTATCTTTTAATTTTATTTCATTTCTGTTTGTGAGATTTTAATGAGATTCTGTAGGTTTTTCCAGGCTCTAGTCACTCAAATAAAGTTTCTTCTCAGTATCATTATGATTTTCTCCTTTGTTTTTCCAACAGTTGCTTTATTTATAAAGAAGAAGAAGGAAAAAAAAAAAAGACTTTTAGTTAGAAGGCATGCTTGTATTCAATCATTTATGAGTCCTAAATTCATTTTAAGCTTTCTTATCTGTGAAATAGGTTACTAATACTCTCTCTCTTATTGTTGTGGTAAGAATTAAATGAAATATTGCACATGGGAAGGGTTAAATTAAGTATTGTACATGGTATTGGTCCAATAGAGGACTTGGTGCAGAGTACTTGCTGTAATAACTATTGATTTATTATTTTCCCTTATTTAAAATCATATCATTTTTACTCTTTTATGTCTGTGTAAATGGATATATTGAGTCCAAAAACCCCCAAAATATGCTGAGATATTGGCAGCTGCTACTTACTTGGTTGGTGTGCAAATATTTAGATTGTGGATTAGAGCTATCAAAAATGTACTGTTCAATTGGATTTTCCATTGAAATACAGCAATATGGGTCTTAGAAGAGAGTAAATGAGTTACTCCTTAGCTTGCCTTTGAGTTAAATGCTTATTCGAGATCAAGAGATAACCTATACTGCCCTAAATTATTATATAGAAGAACAAACAACAACAACAACATCAACAACAAAAAGTTGCCATCGAGTCAATTCTGACTCATAATGATCCTGTAGGACAGAGTAGAACTGCCCCATAGGGTTTTCAAAGCTATAATCTTTACAGGAGTAGAACGTCATATCTTTCTACCACGGAGCAGCTAGTGGGTTTGAGCCACTGACTTTTGGGTTAACAGCTGAGCACTTAATCACTGCACCACTAAGGCTCCTTCTAAACTAACATAAACATGCAAAAATTGGAAGAGAAAGATGGCTGGTCTGACACATGGTAGGAGCTGAATAAATATTTGATGAATGAATGAATTAATGATAAAAACAACAAAAAAAATGATAGGATGGATAAATGGATATATTTATGTCCTCATCATCCTATTGGTCTTTTTTACCAAGAAACCATCAAGAACTGATGAGCTGGCTTCTGCATGGTTGCAGTTATGATTCGTGTGTTTATTAGATCCTAAGTCACAGTGGCAGGCCTTCTCTTTACTGTTAGGTTTGGTGACTGTTAGAGATTCAACTAAATGAACCACAGCAAATATAAAATAAATCTTTGCCAAGGGGACAGTGTAAATTGAAGCAATTTCTTTTTAGTTACATCAGTTTCTCAGTAAAAAACACATAGCATTGGCAAACAGCATTGCAATAAAAAAGCTTGTTTTCCAGAGGACTATCGAAGTAACTTGGCCATCACTGGATTGTTCATTAAATGGAGTTGAGAAATCTGTATCTTTTCTTTCAATTTAATGATTTATTTATGATTCTGCTAATGAAGATTCTGATTCATATTAGGTTGGCGAATTAACTTCTATGATCCTAGTTCCTCATCTTTAAATGAGAGGAACACAAGAGAACTATCCAAGTTTTCTTTCATCTCTAACATTCTTTGAGACTAACAATTTGGTTGGGCAACCCTGTTCAAACAAAAAACCACTGCCGTTGAGTCGATTCCAACTCATAGCAACCCTATAGGACAGAGTAGAACTGGCCAGTAGGGCAACTGTCCAAGGCTGAAATCTTTAAGGAAGAGGCTGCCACATCTTTTTTCCACTGAGTGGGTGGTTAGTTCAAATCACTGACTTATTAGTTAGTGGCCAAGCTCTTTAACCACTGTGTAACCAGGCCTCCAGAGAATCCCATTGTAGCCCTTAAATCCAATCTTCTACTTACTGCAGGGATCCCTTTTTCATGAAATCTCTGCCAGAGGATCATGCAGTTTTAACTTGAAAAATCTACTATAGAATACTTCTTGGGCAAGACAACTCAAATGCCAGGTTCTTCTAATTATGAGACAGTTCCTCATTTTGAGACACAGCTTCCTTGCATGTAATTTCTACTCAATTGTTCCAGTTCTGTTTCCTTGAAGAGAAGTATAATACCTGTTTACTCTGGCAGTCTATCAAATACCCATGGCTATCATGTCTACCCTATTCTTCTCCAAGCCAAGTTTATTTAATTCCTTTAGTCATAACTTACATGACAAGATTTGAAGACCTCCAAGATTTAACATTTTCTCCCAAATGTGGCATCTAGAAAGAATGGCTTTCAATAAATTTGCTGTGTATCTGTGCCAAAACAACAAATAATACCTGAAAACATGCCACTAAGGTGTGGACAGAGAAGATGGATGGTGGATTATTCATATGCTTATTTCTCCTATTTTGCCAAGAGGATATATTGTGTTTTTGAAATTAGAAAACTAACTCTCAATTTTGCTTTTTAAAACGTTAGCTGTGGTTTACAACTAGATGGTGCCTGGCTACTACCACCCACTGTTCTGACAGGGCTCACAATAGAGGGTCCCAGACAGAACAGGAGAAAAATGTAGAACAAAATTAAAATTCACAAACAAAACAAAACACCAGACTTGCTGGTCTGACAGAGACTGGAGAGATTCCAAGAATATGGTCCCAGTACATCCTTTTGACTCAGTACTGAAGTTGCTCCCGAGGTTCACCCTTCAGCCAAAGATTAGACAGGTCTATAGGGCAAACAATAACACACAAGGAACACATTCTGTAGTTCAATCATGTATACAAGACTAAATGTACACACCACACCAGCCCAAAAAACAAAGATGAGAAGGCAGGAAGGGACAGGAAAACTGGATGAATGAAAACAGGGAACCTGGGGTGTAGAAGAGGGGAGTGTTGACACATCCTAGGGTTGGTAACCAATGTCACAAAATAATCTGTGTATTAATTTTTTAATGAGAAACTAGTTTGCTCTGTAGACTTTCACCTAAAGCACACCCACACAAAAAACATTAGTTGGGGAATTTGTCAAGTCATTTAACCTCTCTGAGAATGTTTGCTAAAATGTAAAATATAATAATAATATCTATCATATATGGTCATTCTTATAACAATGTAAAATGCTTTGAAATTTTTAAGTTCTATGCATCTACAACTGTATAGCTTTTACAATAACTTTTTCTTACTTTTATTATAGTAAAAATATACATAAAGAAACTTATGCCAACAATTCCCTTATGTATAGTAACATTGACTATATTCTTCAAGGTGTAGAACCATTCCCTGGATTCTTTTCCAAATGATTCCACCACCATTAACATAAACTCAATGCCCACTAAACAAAAATCCCCCCTTTCCTCTTCTCCTCCCCCATCCCACCCCTGGTAACTGCTAATAATCTTTGGTGTCTACATAATTGTTTATTTCATATAAGTGAGATCACATAATATTTGTCCTTTTGTAACTGATTTATTTTACTCAGCATGATGTATTCCAGGTTCGTCTATGTTGTAGCATGCATCAGCAGTTCATTTCTCTTGAAGGTTAAGTAGTATTCCATTGTGTGTATATATCACATTTTGTTAATCTTTTCATCTGTTAATGGATATTTCATTTATTTCTACCTTTTGACTGTTGTGAAAAGTCTGCAGTGAGCATTGGTGTGCAGTGCTTATGATGGTTAAGATGGTGTGTCAACTTGGCTGGGCCATGATCTCAGTATTCTGGCAGTTATATAATGTGATCACTTTCCTTTTGAAATTTGATATGTGGTCACCTCCATGATGGAATCTGCTTAGTGGTACCAGCATGGGTGGGGCCTGTGGCCGCTCACCGCCCCCTCAGCCTTCATCTCTCCACCTTCTGACATCTACTTCCTTCCTGCTCATCTTGCAAAGGTTGTTGGTTTGTTCTGGATCCAGCAGGTATTTCTTGTCTGACCTCTGGTTCTTGGGACTTGAGCTAGTAGCTTACCTGTCCATCTTGGGATTCGCTGATCTTCACAGCCTGAGAGCAAGAGTCCTGCTCCCTGACCTGGGTTTGCCTATCTTGGGTTCACCAGCCCCTGCAGCTAAGTGACTCAGGAGAAACCTTGCAGTCTTGCCTGCAGACCTTGGGGATTCCTCGACCATCACAATCTGTGAGCAGGATCCCTTCTCTCCAACCTGCTCATCTTGGGTTCACCAGCTTCTGTGGCTCCTTGAATTGGGAAAGGATTCTATCCTGGTCCAAGAACTTGGGACGTTCCAACCCCTACAATTGCATGAGCTGTTTCCTTAATATAATTCTCTCTATATATTTACATGGATTACTGGTTTTGCTTCTCTAGAGAACCCAGACTAAGGCAACTGGTACTGAGAGTGGTTCTAGAGAAACAAACTTGTAAGGACAAATATTCTAAATTGGTTCTTAAGTCTGGATAGTCTTAAAGATGTTGATGACTCTGCTTCCAGCAGTAAAGAGGGCACTGCTAGCCCATGGGCTGAGGTAGCAATACAAATACGCAAAATACCATCACCAGTAGATCAGGTATTGGTGAAAGGCAAGGCTCTGGGTGAACACAAGTGTGAAATCTTTCTAAAGTTTTGTCAGAATGAGAAGTATAATGAAGCTGGTTGGCGGGTCCTGCTTTCACTAGACAAAGTGGTGAAAGAAAGAAACGTGCTCACGGCTTCAGAGTCAAAGCTCAAGTGCCGTGTTAACTACCTCAAATCTTCCATTTGAGCTTTGAAAGAAAGTCTTATTTCTTGAAGTGACAGAGCTGATATTGCCGAAAGCCAAGCCCAGACTCTTATTGTAAGAGTGGCTGAATTACAATGCCAGCTTAATTGCCAACCTACAGCGGTGTCTGAAGTTAAAGTGAGGACATTGATTGGGAAGAAATTGGATCCTGACTTGGAATGGGGGGACATACTGGCAGATAATCAGGAAGCTGGAGACACTGAGCCCCCAGGTTACGTTGAAGTTGAATCCATCATGCCTGTCAACAGAACCATTCCCACCTGAAGAGATTACTTCATGTTTGTCTGCTACACCATCCTGCCCAGAAAAACCAATAGCCCCTCCACTCCCATCTAATGAGATTAGTGCTAGCCCAGCTGCCTCCAAAGAGCCCTTACCAGAGTCATTGCCTGAGGCATCACCTGAGGTAGATGCTTTACAAGACAATGTTGGATGTTTTCAAAAACAATTCCATACTACTAATTCTGGCTTCTAGATCTATAACTAGACCTAAGTCCCAGGGAGTCCCAAAAGGTGAAGTACAAAGTGTGACCCAGGAAGAAGTATGCTACACTCCAAAAGAACTACTTGACTTTTTTTAATATGTACAAACAGAAGCCTAGAGAATATGTGTGGGAATGGCTATTAAGCGTGTGGTGTAATGGTGCAAGGAACATAAAGATGGATCAATCTGAGTTTATTGATATGGGTCCACTAAGCACAGATTCTTCATTCAATGTTTCAGCTTGAGAAGTTAGGAAAGGATCTAATAGTTTGGCTGGGTTGCTGAAGCAAGAATTACATGGTCGCCTACACTAAACCGAGTTAAAGTACCAGGCCTGCTTTGGTGTACTGTAGAAGAAGGTATCGAAAGGCTTAGGGAAATTGGCATACAAGAGTGGATTTATCAGGTTAGACCCACAGGACCACACATGGAATGCCCAGAGGACACAGCTTTTACCACAAACCTGAGGAACAAATTTGTGAAGGGGCCTTCAGCATCTTAGAAGACTACTGTGATTGTTATTTTATGTAAATCAGATTTGACTATGGGAACTGCCCTAACTAAATTAAGACACATAACTACAATGGGGCTGATTGGACCCCATAGTAGTAGGGGCCAAGTGGCTGCCCTCAATCGACAAAGACAAGGTAGGCGTGGCTACAGTAATGGACAGTGGAGTCAAAGCAGTAATCAGGATAGTCTGATTCTTATGGACTTATGGCTTTGGCTACTTGGTCATGGTGTCCCCAGCAGTGAAATAGATGGGGAACCTACCAAACATTTACTTGGTCTGTACGAACAGACGAATTACAGATCAGGTGAACAGCAGTCTAACTCGAATCTCCAGTATAGAGAGTCACGGTTTCTCAATCAATTCCTAGACTTGAGCGAGTTTAAAGACCCACAACACCTTGAACAAAAGGGATGTTGGGTCCCCTCGAGGAAGGGCTCCAATACACTGCCAAAAGTTTATACAGTCGATCTCTCTCCCAGTCTTCCCCAAAGGGATCTATGGCCATTTATGAAAGTGACTGTTCTTTGGGAAAAGGGAAATAATCAGACTTTTTGGGGATTACTGGATACTGGCTCTGAACTGACATTAATTCCAGGATACCCCAAATGTCACTGTAGCCTACCAGTCAGAGTGGGAGTGTATGGAGGTCAGGTTATTAATGGAGTCTTGGCTCATGTCCATCTCACAGTAAGTCCAGTGGGTCCCTGAACCTATCCTGTAGTGATTTCCCCAGTTCCAGGATGCATAATTGGAATAGATATACTCACCAATTGGCAGAACCCCCGTATTGGATTCCTGATGAATGGAGAAAGGGCTATTATGGTAGGAAGAGCCAAGTGGAAGCCATCAGAACTGTTCCTACCTAGGAAAATAGTAAATCAAAAGCAATACAGCATTCCTGGAGGAATTACAGTGATTACTGCCACCATTAAGGACTTGAAGGATGCAGGGGTAGTGATTCCCATCACATTTCCATTCAACTCTCCTGTTTGGCGTGTGCAAAAAACAGATGGATCTTGGAGAATGACAATAGATTATCAAACTTACAAGGTGGTGACTCTGATTGCAGCCGTTGTTCCAGATGTAGTTTCATTGCTTGAAAAAATTAATACATCTCCTAGAACCTGGTATGCAGCTATTGATCTGGTGAATGCCTTTTTCTCCATACCTATTTCAAAGGACCATCAGAAGCTGTTTGCCTTCAGCTGGTAAGGCCTGCAATACACCTTCACTTGCCTACCTCAGAGCTACATCAATTCTCCAGACCTATGTCATAATTTAGTCTACAGGGACCTTGATTGCCTTTCCCTTCCACAAGATGTCATACTGGTCCACTACATGGCAACATTATGCTGACTGGAACTAGTAAGAAAGACATGTCAATGACTCTGGACTTGTTGGTAAAACATTTGCATGCTACAGGGTGGGAAATTAATCCTGCAAAAATTCAGATGCCTTCCATCTCAGTGAAATTTCTAGCGGTCCAGTGGTGTGGGGCATGTCAGTATATTCCTTCTAAAGTAAAGGATAAGTTATTGCATCTGGCTGCTCCCACAACTAAAAAGGAGGCACAGCACCTAGTGGGCCTCTTGGGTTTTAGAGGCAATGCATTCCTCATTTGGGTGGGCTTCTCTGGCCTATTTATCAAGTGACTCGAAAAGCTGCCAGTTTTGAGTGGGACCCAGAACGAGACAAGGCTCTACAACAGGTTCAGGCTGCTCTGCCACTTGGCCATATGATCCAGCTGATCCAATGGTGATTGAAGTGTTGGTGTCAGATAGAGGTGCTGTTTGGAGTCTTTGGCAGGCCCCTATTGCTGAATCCCAGTGTAGGCTCTTGGGATTTTGGAGCAAAGCCCTGCAATCCTCTGCCGATAACTACTCTCCTTTTGAGAAACAGCTTTTAGCTTGTTACTGGGCCTTAATAGAGACTGAACGCTTAACCATGGGCCACCAAGTCACAATGTGGCCTGAGCTGCCCATTATGAGCTGGGTGTTGTCTGACCCACAGAGTCATGAAGTTGGATGTGCACAGCAGCACTCCATCATTAAATGAAAATGGTATATACAAAATCGGGCCCGAGCAGGACCTGAAGGCACAAACAAGTTGTATGAGGAAGTGGCTCAAATGTCCGTGTTCTCCACTCCTGTCACATGACCTTCCATCTCTGCACCTATGGCCTCATGGGGAGTTCCGTATGAACAGTTGACTGAAAAAGAGAAAACTCGTTGTTCTGTGGGATATCCAGGCACTACACGAAAATGGACAGCAGCAGCACCACAACCCTTTTCTGAAACCTCCCTGAAGGACAGTGGTGAAGAGAAATCCTCCCAATGGGCAGAATTTAGAGCAGTGTACCTGGTTGTTCATTTTGTTTGGAAGGAAAAATGCCCAGATGTGTGATTGTATACTGATTCATAGGCTGTGGCCGGTGGTTTGGTTGGATGGTCAGGGACTTGGAAGGAACATGATTGGGAAATTTGAGACAAGGATTTATGGGGAAAAGGTGCGTGGATAGACCTCTCTGAATGTGCCAAAGAAGTGAAGTTGTTTGTGTCTCATATGAATGCTCACCAAAAGGTGACCTCAGCAGAGGATGATTTTTAACAATCAAGTGGATAGGATGATGCATTCTGCAGAAACCACTGACGTTCATTCCCCAGCTACTCCTGTCATTGCCTAATAGGCTCATGAACAAAGTGGCCATGGTGGCAGGGATGGAGGTTATGCATGGGTCCAGCAACATGGACTTCCACTCACCAAGATTGACCTGGCTACAGCCACTGTTGAGTGCCTAATCTCCCAGCAGCAGACACAACATTGACTCCCTGATAGGCCCACCATCTGTCAAGGTGACCAGCCAGCAACTTGGTGGCAAGTTAATTACATTGGACCACTACCATCATGGAAAGGGCAGCGTTCTGTCATTACTGGAATAGACACTTACTCTGGATATGGATTTGCCATCATTGCACGCCATGCTTCTGCCAACATTACTATCCATGGACTTACAGAATGCCTAATCCACCATCATGGTATCCCATACAGCTTTGCCTTTGATCAAGGGACTCCCTTCACAGCAAATGAAGTGCAGCAGTGGGCCTATGCTCATGGAATTCACTGGTTTTACCATATTTTCCATCATCCTGTAGCAGCTGGTTTGATAGAACAATGGAATGGTCTCCTAGAGACACAATTATGACGTCAGCTAGGTGGCAACACCTTACAGGTTTGGGGCAATGTTCTTCAGGAGGCTGTATATGCTCTAAACCAGCATCCAATATGAGGTGTTGTTTCTCCCATAGCAAGATTTATGGGTCCAGGAATCTAGGGATGAAAATGGGAGTGGCACCACTATTACCCCTAGTGACCCACTTGCAAGATTTTTGTTTCCTGTCCCCAAAACCTTATGTTGTACAGGTCTAGAGGTCTTAGCTCCAAAGGTCGGAATGCTCCCACCTGGACTCACCTCACTGATTCCATTGCACTGGAAGCTAAGAATACCACCTGACCACTCTGGGTTCCTTATGCCTCTGGATCAACAGGCAAAGAAGGGACTTACCATACTGGCTGGTGTGATTGATCCAGACTACCAAGAGGAAATTGGACTGATATTATGTAATGGAGGTAAAGAAGTGTATGTCTGGGATGCAGGAGATTGCTTAGGACATCTCTAAATAGTACCATGTCCTGTGATTAAAGTCAATGAAAAACCACACCAACCCAATTCTGACATGACTACTAATGGCCCAAACCCTTCAGGAATGAAGGTTTGGGTTACCCCAGCAGGCAAAGAACCATGACCAGCTGAGGTGCTTGGTGAGTGCAAAGGGAATACAGAAAGAGTGGTGGAAGAATGTAGTTCTAAATACCAGTTATGGCCACGTGACCAGTTGCAGAAATGAAGACTGTAATTGTTATGAGTATTTCTGCTTTGTATGTATGCATCATATATTTTTGTTTTCTTCCCTTTTTTTTTTCCACTTAAGAAATTTAAGATGTAAATGGGACCAGTGCATTTTTGGTTTACGTATGTTAGTTGTATCATATGAGGCACAAGTATAACTTTGTAGTTGTGTTTGTTCAGAGAATATGTATGGTTTGGGGAGATATGTACAGATGCCAAGTTGACAAGTGGTGGACTGTGATGGTTAAGATGGTGTGTCAACTTGGTTGGGTGATGGTTCTTGGTGTTTTGGCAGTTGTATAATGCTGTGATCACTTTCCTGTTGAAATTTGACATGTAATCACCTCCTTGATGGAATCTGCTGAGTGGTACCAGTGGGGGTGGGGCCCGTGGCAGCTCACCACCCTCTCAGCCTTCATCTCTCCACCTTCTGCCACCTAATTCCTTCCTACTCATCTTGAAAATGTTGTTAGTTTGTTCTGTATCCAGCAGCTATGTCTTGTCTGACCTCTGGTTCTTGGGACTTGAGCTAGCAGCTTACCTGTCCATCTTGGGATTTGCTGATCTTCATGGCCTGCGAGAAAGAGCTCTGCTCCCCGACCTGCTTCTCGTGAGTTCACCAGTCCCTGCAGCTAAGTGACTCAGGAGAAACGTTTCAGTCTTCCCTGCCGACTTTGGGGATTCCCCAACTGTCACAAACTGTGAGTGGGATCCCTGCTCTTCAACCTGCTCATCTTGGGTTCACCAGCTACTGTGGCTCCTTGAATTGGGAAAGGATTCTCTCCTGACCCAAGGACTTGGGACGTTCCAACCCCTACCATTGCATGAGCTGTTTCCTCATTATAAATCTCTCTATGTAGATTTATACACTTTACTGGTTTTTCTTCTCTAGAGAACCCAGCCTAAGACAGTGCTTTTACAATAATTTTATATTTGGATTTGTGTATGATAACCTCTGTGTATGTGTGATGATTAAGATTGTGTGTCAACTTGGCTGGGCCATGATTCCCAGTGTTTTGGCAGTTGTATAATATTGTGATCACTTTCCTGTTGAAATTTGATATGTTTTCACCCCCATGATGGAATCTGCTGACTGGTATTAACAGGGGCAGAGCCTGTGGCAGCTTACCACCCCCCTGAGCCTTCATCTTGTTGCTCTCTGACACCTGCTTCCTTCCTGCTCACCTTGCCAAGGCTTTGGCTTGTTCTGGATTTGGCAACTGTCTCTTATTGTCTGACCTCTGGTTCTTGGAACTTGAGCTAGCAGCTTACCTGTCAATCTTGGAATTTGTCGATCTTCACATTCTGCAAGAAAGAGTTCTGCTTACTGACCTACTGATCTTGGGTTCACTAGCCCTGTAGCTACGTAAATCAGGAGAAAGCTTGCAGTCTTGCCTGCTGATCTCGGTATTCGTCAACTTTCACAGTCTGTGAGTGGGAGCCCTGCTCTACAACCTGCTGATCTTGGGTTTGCCAGCTTCTGCAGCTGCATGAATTTGGAGAGACCTCTATCCTGATCCACAGACTTGGGACTTTCTAACCTCTACAAACTTGTGAACGGTTTTCTTGATATAAATCTCTCTCTATATATATTTATACACTTTACTGGTTTTGCTTCTCTAGAGAACCCAGCCTAAGACAGCATTCTTATTCGCTTATATAGAATTGAGACTTATTTTAAATTATTAACACCAAAATTAACCTGGCCATAAAAATAGTAATACTTATACTTACCTTTGAAAGTTATCATGACGACATTGAGACCACTAAAATAAACTTGGGAATATTCATCAAATATATTTATATTTTTTAATTCATATCTACATATCTATATAGGCAAATTTAAAAAATCAGAAAATTATGCAGGTGACACTTCATGTATATTAAAAGAAAAGGTTAATAAATTCTGTGTGTGAATTCATATAGAAAGTTAAAATATATTCTATATTTTGTACTTAAGCACCTTTAAGAGAGTTTTATATTACTACTCATGTCAAGTTTGGTTAATATTCTCACATGCTCTGTATGACTTGGCAGTTAATTCATAGTGCAATGAGGGAATAAAAAAAAGACCTGTTTCAAATTCATCTCTAGATTTTGTATTGAAGCGACATATAGTTTCTAAAGGAGAGAACTTTGGTTCCTGCATATTAAATCAGCATACAGAATAGCAGATAATGACTGGAATACTGCAATACATGTAGGAATTACATTTACTGATAATTCTGGTTTGACTGCAAAATTCTGAGTAGAATACATTTCATTATTTTTATTCTATGTGAAAAATTTTCTTTCATTTATAAAAACCAATTAGATTAGAAAAAAAGTCATTCTCTGATTTTGTCTCATTGTACTGAAACTATCAACTAAACTTTAAATGCACTGAACAATTTTCTTTAATGTATAAAATGAACTGTGCCACGCATAAAAAACCCACTGCCATCGAGTCAATTCTGACTCATAGCAACCTTATAGGACAGACTAGAACTGCCCCATAGAGTTTCCAAGGAGCACCTGGTGGATTTGAACTGCCGACCTTTTTGTTGGCAGCTGTAGCACTTAACCACTACTCCACCAGGGTTTCCCTACCACATATAGTTATGATATTTAAGTTATTCGTAGTATATTCGAAGGATCTATGCTGTTTTGCCATCTGGTCAGTATGGGAGTTTTCTGTTCTAACAGCAACAAAAGAATTCCTCCATTTCAGACAAGAGTCAATCAGTTCAATGATAAGGGATGGAAGGAAAATGGGGACATCAGGGTATTCGTAAGTCCAAATAGGTAGTGGGTTGAATTTTGTCCTCCTAAGAGATTTTTTTTTTTTTTTTTTTTAAGAGATACTTTGAAGTTCTCAACCTTGGCACATGTGAAAGTGATCCTATTTGGAAATAGGGTCTTTGCAGATGTATCTAGTTAAAATGAAGTCACGTTAAATTAAGATGTATCTTCATCCAATATGACAGGATATCCTTATTCTTATAAGGATAGGAAAAGGAGAAGACACAGAGACATGGAGTAAGACACAAGGGAGAAGGTCATGTGGAGATGTAGGCAGGGACATGGAGTGATGCAGCTGCAAGACAAAGACCCCTAAGGATTGCCAGCAACCACCAGAAGTGAGGAAAGAGTCAAGGAAAGATCCTTCTTTAGAGACTTCATAGAGAACATGTCCTTACTGGCACCTTGATTTTAAATTTTTAGCATCCAGAATTGTAAGACAAAAAATTTCTGTTGTTTTAAGACACCTCATTTGTGGTAATTTGTTATGGCAGCCCTAAGGATCTAATACAGATAGTTATATTTTTTCTTCAGAAAATTTGAACAACATTACCATTTTAAACCAGTCAGCCCTTTCTAAGGTGTCAGCAACTGACATTTACTACATTTGCCCATAACACCCATAATATTGTTCGTGTTGTAATAAATGGCATCACCAAGGTGATTATCTAGTCAAACTCTGACCCAACACCATTTTGTCTCAGCAACTGACCTTATAAAGTCTCCCCTTTCCTTCTCCAAGAATGGCATCAGATGAAGTATATCTAGTTTTGGTATATACTCTGGCTCTTGCCCAGAGGCTTAACCATTCCAGTGCAGCACTTTTTTCTCTCAGAATCACTGAAGAAAATCTGTTTCTGGTTACCAATGTTGAGGTATACCTTTTGTCACGTGTGAATGAAGTAATAAAGGGGGTCATACATTAGGTTCTACTGATCATATCACATAATGCTCTCTCTAGAGATGTCAACCTGATATAGTGTTGGAATAGCCTACTAAAGGTGTGGTTGAAGGACAAACTCAGAGCCAATACTCTGTTGATAGAAGGTGTCACCTCCAAAATGCAGTATGCACACTAAAGCAGAGACTTCCAGAAGATGCTGCGTCCTCAAGTGGAAGACCTACATCCAGGTACCAAGAGCTAGATTCAGGAGTAACCCCAGTGACCCACTGGTGACCTCTGTGCTTCCTGTCCCAGAAATTCTGGGCCCTGCAACAGGAGCACACTTGCCAGTTTCCACACAACAAGCTGCTGATGACCCTGAGAACTTTGGTCTTTTTGTGCCAGAGGTTAGCATAAAAAAGAGGATTGGCAGAAAGAGATAGGGCTGCTGTTACATGGTGAAGACAGGATGGAATAAGTGAAAAACTCAAATGATCCCCTTGGGAGTCTTTTGGTACCCTTTGCTCAGTTGTTATGGTGAATAGACAAGTGTAACAATTCTGCTCTGGGAAGTATGTGGTTATTAGTGGCTCTGGCACCTAAAAAATGAAGATTTGGGTCATACCACCACATAAACCATCAAGATTGGCAGAGTTGATAGCTGAGTGTGAAGGGTATTCAAAATGGATAGTGGCGGAGGAAGAAACTGAATGCCAGTTGCAGTCCCATAACCAACTGCAATGATAAGAGCTGTAGTTCAACTTATTAACCTTTCTCTTCTATGCTTCCTCAGGAAGAGGCCACTGGGATCCTTACAGCCATGGAGGTGTTCCACTAATATCTCTGCAAGGAGTGCCATTAGCTGACACCCCCAACTACTTTCAGAAACTGCTCCAGCTTTCAAATCAAAGACGCCTTTTTTCTAGGGCAGCACCAGCCTATGACTGAGCATGGTGGACATACTAGAACTTGTCCATTTCTATTCAACAGAGGTCTCTTCTAATGGGCCATCTTTGCTCTGGCACTCCACATTGGATTGACTGAGACTTTGTTGTACCTGCCTCATGATTTAAGTATTGTCTTACACAGACCTCTTCCTTTCTCCATTTCCTTTCATACATGTGAAATCTGTATCAATGTGTGAAGGCTTTCATTGCTCAGCTTGCTTTCTTCCACTTTATCTTTCACAGATAAACCTCTTATCATCAAATTGGAAAACTTATACTACCTGCGTTTGTTATACTAAAGAAGATAAATCCATGTTAATGGACAGGGAGATGTCAATACTACCGGTTATAGCTTGAATTGTGTCCCCCCAAAATGTGTGTCAACTTAGCTTGGCCATGATTTCCAGTATTGTGTCATTATCCACCATTTTGTCATCTGGTGTGATTTTCCTGTGTGTTATAAATCCTGTCTCTGTGATATTAACAAGGCAGGATTAAAAGCAGTTCCTTTAATGAGGCCAGACTCAATCTACAAGATTAGGTTGTATTTTAAGTCAATCTCTTTTGAGATATAAAACAGAAAAATGAGCAGAGAATCATGAGAACCTCCTACCACCAAGAATGAAAAATGAAAAGGGGAGAGTATCATTTGGACCAGGAGTCCCTGCGCTGAAAATCTTCTAGACCGGGGGAGGATTGATGACAAAGACCTTCCTCTAGAGCTGATAGAGAGAGAAAGAATTCCCCTGGGGCTGGCACTCTGAATTTGGACTTCTAACCTCCTAAACTGTGAGAAAATAAATTTCTCTTTGTTAAAGCTGTCCACTTGTGGTATTTTTGTTATAGCAGCACTAGATGACTAAGACATTATCCAAAACAATGTATACATTCAATTCAATCTCCATCAAAATTCCAATAGCTTTTTTTTTTTTTTTTTTTGCCATAATGGTAAAGTAAATTCTTAAGTTTATAGAACTGCGAAGACCTCCAAATAGCTAATGCAATCTTGGAAAATAAGATCAAAATAAGAGTACACAGACTTCCCAATTTTAAAAAGTACTGTATTGCTGCAGTAATCAAAACAACCTGGTACTGGTATGATGATAGACACACCGACTGCTGCGGTAGAATTGAGGGCCCAGAAATAAACATCTATGGTCATTTGATTTTCCACAAGTGGGTTAAATTCACTCAATAGAGAAAGAATAGTCTCTTCAATAAATGGTCCTGGGACAACTGGATTTCCACTTGCAAAAGAATAAAACTCAACTTCTATCTCACATCATATATAAAAATTAACTAAAAAAGAAAGAATAAATGGCTTAAACTTAAGAACTAACATGATAAAACTCTTAGGATGGAACATGGGGTAATGACTCAATACCTAGTGTTTGCCAGTTAATTCTTAGATATGACATCAAAAGCATGACCAACGAAAGACAAAATAGGTAAAATTGGACCTCATCAAAATGAAAAACTTTTTGGCATCAGAGTGCTTTATCAACAAAGTGAAGAGGCAACATAAAGTAGGAGAAAAATGTTTGGGAACCATATATCTGATAGGGGTTTAATATAAAGAGTATATAAAGAACTCCTATAACTCAACAACAAAAATACAAACAGCCCAATCAAAAAATGGGAGAAGACTTGAATGAACATTTCACCAAAGAAGAGATACAAATGGCCAACAAGCACATGAAAATATGCTCAACTTTCTTAGTTATTGAGAAAATCAAATCAATGCCACAATGACATACCACTTCACACCCACTAGAATGGCTACTATCAGAAAAATTGAAAACTAAAAATAAGAAAACTGAGGATATGGAGAAACTGGAGCCCTCATCCATTGTTGACTGGGTTGCAAAATGGTGCAGCTGCTGTGGGAAACAGTTTGATGGTTCCTCAAAAAGTTAAACAAAGAGTTAACATATAACCTAGCAATTCCACTACTAATATACCCAAAAGACTTGAAAGCAAGGACACAAACAGATACTTATTAAACACAAATGTTCCATGCAGCACCACTTAAGTAGTCAACAGGTGGAAACAACCCTAGTGCCTGTTAATAGATGAATGGATAAGCAAAATATGGTATATCCATACAATAGAACAGTGTTCGGTCATAAAGAAAAATGAAATTCTTGTACATGGGTGAACCCCAAAAACATTATGCTGAGTGAAACAAGTAAAATAAGCCAAAACATTATGTTGAGTGAAAAGAGAACAAACGTTGTATGATCCCACTTACACGAAATATATAGAATAGGCAAACTCAAAAAGACAAAAGTGTTTTAGTGGTTACCAGGGGTGGGTAAAGGAGGGAGACAAAGGGAGTTATTGCTTAACGACACTGAGTTTCTATTAAGGGTGATGAAAAATTTTGAAAATGGAGTGGTGAAAGTTGCATAACATGAGGAACATAAATAATGCCACTGATCTGTACATGCAGAAATGATTGAAATGGCAAATGTTTTGTTACATAAATAGGATAAGGGGTGCCACTCAATAAATGTTGAATTTTACCTTTCATTTTAAATTATATTTAATAAAAAAAAATTTTGTAAACATACTGCCAAAACCTTTTGATTTTCTTATACTTGAAATCTATTGTTTGGATTATAACCTAGAAAGGATTTTTTGTCTTAGTTTATCTTTGAAAATGATGTCTTGGATAAAGTGTAAAGCGAGGGAACTCAGGATTTACTTTTCTGCTATAAAAAATATTACCTAGTTTATAAAAATAATTATTTTCAAGTTATAGAGGACAATAAATTTGTGTTTGTCTTAGGCTGGGTTCTCTACAGAAGCAAATTTTGTTTTAGTTATCTACTGATGCTACAACAGAAATATCTCAAGTGGGATGGTTCTAATAAAGAGAAATTTATTCTCTACAGTTTAGAAGTCCAAATTCAGGGTGCCAGCTCCAGGGGAAGCCTTTCTCTCTCTGTCAGCTCTGGGGAGAGGTCCTTGTCATCAATCTTCCCAGGACTAGGAGCTTCTCATCACGGGGACTCCAAGTCCAAAGGACATGCATCACTCCGGGAGCATCCTTCTTGGTGGTATGAGGTCCCCAGGTCTCTCTGCTCAATCTGTACTTCTCTCTTTTATATCTCAAAAGAGATTGATTTAAGACAAAACCTAATCTTGTAGACTAAGTCCTGCGTCATTAACATAACTGCCTCATTAACATCATAGGAAGATCACATTAGATCACAAAATGGTGGACTCCCACACAATACTGGGAATCACGGTCTAGCCAAGTTAACACACATTCTTAACAACCCCAGCGCTCTTCAAAAAATATTGTAACAATTGTATTTGCTTTCAAAATGTCACTAAGATATCTGTGCTTATATTGTGCTCTACTTCACCTTAGAAGCGCTAACTGAATATGGGATTGATTTAAAAAAAAAACATATTTTTACTATCTTTAGTATATACTAGATTTTATTACAGGAAGCCCTGGTGGCATAGTGGTTAAAAGTGCTCAGCTGCTAAACAAAAGGTCAGTGGTTCGAACCCACCAGCTGCTCCTCTGGAGAAAGATATGGCAGTCTGCTTCCTTAAAGATTACAGGTTTGGAAACCATATGAGGCAATTCTACTCTGTCCTGTATGGTCACTGTGAGTCAGAACCAACTTGCTGTCAGTAGGTTTTTTGTTTTTTGGTTATCTTTTATTACAGTGAAACCTGCAAAAACCAGAACCTACGTAAGGCAGAAACCTGTCAGAGAAGGAAAACTCAAATATTTTCCACCAAAAATGAGTGATAGAAAAGTGGTAACACCTCACCCTGTCAAAGGTGGAAAACTTGAGAGACCGAGTAGAACAAGGCAGTCCTGACGAGTTTCAACTCTCACAGATTTCACTATATAATCGTAAACATGTTCTTTATAGTTTTACCTGGAGAAAAATATTAGAGAAGGAAAAATGACAGAAAGCTAGAGTGAGAGTGAGAGAGAAGATGTTTAGCTTTTCTACTAAATATGCATGGCCTTAAGCAGCCACTTCTTCTGTCTAGGCACCAGTATCTGTTGTGGACATGGGGTTTTAGTCAACTTTCTTCAGTAAAATATGCTTCCTTTAGGGCATTATTACCTGCCTTTTTCCCATTTTATTTTCAATCTAGCACATGGTAAATTGATTAGATGCAAAACACTGGAAGTTGCTGTTGATAGCTGACATCTTGCGTAACCCTCATGACCACTGGCCTATTTAAGTACGTTGCTATGACTATTGTGCCTATCCATCTCATCAAGGATCTCACAGCAAGACACAAGACACCACAGCATGATGAGCTGACAAAAGAGGGGTGGAGGTGCTGTAGGGATTCTAGAGATGTGTAGGAAATAACCCCTACTCTCGTTTTTTTTTTTTTGAATAGCTTACAAATCTGCAATTAAATCTCATGCACAAATTGTGGCAATATTGCTTTAAATGACTTAAGCAGAGTTCTTCAAAACTTTCACATCCTTTGAGTTCTTCTCTTCTCAGATATGTAAGGAATCCTGTTAACAGGAAAGCCAAACAGTGGGAGATAGACCTTTTGCGGAATTAATCAGTGACCTTGGCTCTGCTTAGGAACATCTTTCTGTCACTGCGTCTTACTCCTGTAACTTTTTCAGCACCATTTCCTAATGAGAGCTTTGATTGAAGAGAATCTCCATGTTTCTTGAAACTTTATTGGTGTTTCCTGCTTGTTAGTGAGTGGCTCCATTGCATTTTGGCCTTGGAATGATTTGTAGTCCAATTTTTCCTTTAGCAAATCTATATTTTGATTTTTAGTTGACATTAGAATAATACCCTTTGCAATCTATGGTTTTGAGGGTAGGAGTGAAATGCAATATGAAGGGACACGGCCAGAATGTTCCATTATTTTAAATATTTACTAGTGTACTTGTTGATTATATTCTAAGATGTAAATCAAGTTATAAGCCTCCTCCTTTTAAAAAACAATTAGACCATATTCACATAAAATGTATTTACAATAATAATAAAAAAAACACAACTTGCTGTATAAAATGCAAAAGAATACCTGATGTACTAATACAAAAAAAAATACAAGTATATTTTAAATAATAATCTTTACCATGCCTTATTTATATTTAAAATCATACAGTGAGTATATGTACACATTTCTTAGTAGAATGGTATATAAAACATAGTCTTATAAATCTGAAAGACAATAAAATTGAATATAGAAATATACCTTCATGAGGAATGCTGATATCCAGAATTCTCAAATTTAAAAACTCTTAATCTGTTCCCCTTCAAATTCTTCATAAAATCCTATATAAAAACCATGCTTCCAAAAACCTACACTGATTATTTTTTATTATGATTACAATTTTCCATTATAACTAAAATATATTCCAAAGGCATTAGAAAGGAACAAAAAAAGATACATAAGAAAAACAAAACAAAAAAATAAGCCATATAATCAGAAAACCTATTTGCTGACAGGCACATACCCAATTAATAGGCTTGTGTACTTTTCTGAAATGCTGTTAACAAATTAAAAAAAAATAATTTTGTGTTTTGATTAAATTTACACAAATTTATGTGGGAGACAGAGTTTCCTCTGTCTTACAGAGCTTATAAGAACAAATATTCAAAAGATTCTAGCATGTAAGAAGTTTTGATGCCAGATTCCAAAATAAATGTTAGAGCACACAGTTTCATGTTTCAAATTAAAAATATATAGTGCTTTGAAGCCATTAAGGTGCTTTCGTACCTCAACTGGTCTACACAGGTTAAAGACTTTATCATTATTTGGAATCAGATTTTAAAACAAATTGCATTTGAAATGGGATATCAGAGTAAATCTACTAAAGTTACTTTTAAAGTAAAGAAGAGAATGGTGATGGAAGAGTTTAGCGACTTGTGGGATGGGGGGTAGGCAACAAAGTAAAAAATGAACATGGGTGTTGTGTCTTATTACTGAATGAATCCATGGGCAATCATATATTGCAGGGTAAACTGAATCTGATGAATCAATATCCTTCTTGGAGGTGTCTCAGTGTGCCAGATACTGCCTTCCGACTTACACATCTATGCTGTTTGAACAGTAATAAATATACATTCACTCCAGAACAAATAACTCAAAGTGTACCAACTACTGCAACACACTGTGAATAAAATGGCATATGTACACATACACTAATAACACAAGAAATGTGATATCTTAGTTATCTTCCACATGAAAGGTTTGCTTCTTAGAAACAATTTATACAAGAGTATACACATACATGTACACATACACATATCTATATACATATATACCAATCATATATTTCAATCAAGGTCTATAATATAAAAAAGTATCAAATCAAAATGTTTAGTAATGCTAGCCAGGCACCATTCAGTTCTTCTTGTCTCATAGTAAAGGAGGCAGTTGTTCACGGAGGCAATTAGCCTCACATCCCGTTTCTTCCTCCTGTTCCTGACTCCCCTTCTTCCTCTGTTGTTACAGGTGAATAGAAATCAATTGTGCCTTGGATGGCAATTTGCAACCTTTTAAGACTCCAAGCACTACGCAACAAATTAGGAGGTAGAACAGAAGCACTAAACACATTGTAGGACAATTAATTGGGATGCCTATGAAACCATGACCCTAAACCTCCAAACCAAAGAACCAAATTCCATGAGGTGTTTGGCTGTACATAAGCAACCTCAACTACTCTAATTGACTCCATGAACAACTGGCTCCTTTGCTGTGAGACCAGAAAAAACTGGATGGTGCCTGGCTACCATTACAGGACATTTTGATCTATTCTATAGAAAGGCTGGATCAAAAGGATGGAAGTGTAGAACAGAACTTCAAATTCTCGTGGAATCCAGACCACCTCAACCCTAGAGGCTAGACAAACTCCTGAAACTATTGTCCTGGGATAATCTTTAAACCTTAAACCAGAAAGACCCCCTGAAATCTTAAAATCAAACAAATAGTTTAGCTTAACTAGAAAAGAGCGTCTGCATTGAGCATTGTGTGTTTTTAAGATCTATCCATATGAAATAAAACTGATGACAGTAATTTGAAAGATTAGATAGGAACCTTAGGGGGCTTACATTAATGGGGGAGGAACAACTCTGAAAAGGAGGGTGAGAATAGTTGCACAACTCTAAGAATGACATCATTGTCATGGAACTGTACAAGTAGAAACTGTTGAATTGGTGTATGTTTTGCAGTATATATTCTCAACAACAAAAAATAAAACAAATTATTTTTAAAAAACTATCAAATCACTACAGTTTTAATTCCTATAGTCCAACTTATAGAACTCTTTCTTTCAGAATCTGATACAGAACTTTTTTTTCAGAGGACTGGCAAGGGTTCTAGAATCAAATGTCCAGAAGGTTGATACAGTTGCTTTGCTTGAGTAATTACCTACATGTCTTTGGTCTCAGTGTTCTGGTTACTGAAACAGTCTTGCATCTTTGCAATTTTGACTGCCTGCAGATATAGGGTAGCTATGAGTCAGAATCGACTTGAAGGCAGTGGGTTCTTCTTGGGTTCTTACAGATGTCCAAAAGACTTTGTGTCCCACTCTGGTAGGTGGTCCTTAAATCAGCTCTGCATGTATAGATGAGTTTGGAGTTTCCTGAACTAAAGGTTTCAATCAGAGACCAGGATGGAAGCACATGAATCCTCATAACCACCACAGGTGCCCAGTTGTGATCAATGGAGGTGAGTAAAAGAGCACATAATCCCTTGGGTAAATTAGTTGTCCATGTTCTCAAAGCAAAGTAGCCCTGAACAGGATTGGGTGCCGTATTATTTTGAACACAATGGTAAATTTCAGTTTGACTGTCCAGGATTTCAAATGACTTTGGAATCTAGTAGTTCTACATCCAGATGCGCTGCTATTTAAGTAGGTGCTTTAATACTTCCTCAATCATAAAAGGGTCTTTGATGATGAACCTTCTAAGTGTTAGAGTGGGTCATTTATTCATCTTTATGGATGCCTCAACCTGCTCTTGAGTAGTTGATCCATCCTCTAAACCTCTCTTTTACCTTTTGAAATAGCTTTCCACCCATTTCTGGAGGAAGTAGTCATAGTCAGTTGATTTGTCATTACTCAGTTGTGCCAATGTTTCCAGAGTGACGGGCTTCAGCTCTTTTTTAGTATAGGACATATTCCAACATTGGCTCATTTCTGCGAGTACCTGGAAAAGCTTCTTACACCCAGGAATCATATGGAAAAGCCCTTGAGTGGCAGCTAGTTTCATCCAAATCTTTCTGATCTAGAGAAGAATTCTCTCTTCTGAATGTTGAGGAGGAACAAGGTTGATTGGAGTTATCTGGTTTTCTTTTACAGCTGCCATGCCCTCACTTAAGAAATAAAGCGTTGGCAAAACTTCCAGGTTCTAATCAGGCAGAAGCATAATGACAGTCATGCCTGCCTGGAGGCACAGGTTCTAGGGTACATATTGGTAGATCCTTAGGAAGCTTTCTAGCTCAGGAAAACCTTAAAAAACAACAACAAAAAAAACACCTTCAATATGCCTGTCATGTTATGAGCAGTCTGTCATTCATAACTGACAAAATACACATTTTTATTCACCTTGGTGCAAAGCCTGAATCCATGATTTGTTCATCTGCCCTTTTTCAGTCCATGTGGCTTCCATGTGGACAGCTCCACTGCAGGATGCCAAGAGAGGATATGAAGCCCAGGCCTGGATAATTAGAGTATTGCATAGAATTAATTCATGTTTGGATCGGGGAAGTGCTCCGAATGAGCCAACCAAGCCAATCACTATAAACCATGAGACTTTAAAAGGAGAATGCTTAAGAATAAAAGCCTTTCCTTCCTTGTTGTTCTTAGGTGCCCTCAAATTGGGTCCAACTTATGGTGACCCTGTCAACAGAAAGAAACACTGCCCAATCCTGTGCAATACTCACAATCCTTGTTATGCTTGAACTCATCTTGCTTTCTTCATGTATGATGTCCTTGATGTCATTCCACAACTTGTCTGGTCTTCGGTCATTAGCGTTTAATCTATTCCTGAGATGTCTCTAAATTCAGGTGGGATATACTCAAGGTTGTATTTTGGCTCTCAAAATAGCCATATACTATTATTTTTATTTCTCCATTCTAGATGAGATTTAGAAAGAAGTGTCTTGTCAAAAACCTTGAGTTAGTGACAAACCTTGATGTTCAACACAAAATGTTATATTCCAAAACCTTTGAACAAGACAACTCATTACAACCTTTGGAGTGGGTTTATGAAACACCAGTATCCTTCATCACAGCTTTCACCTCTCTGTTATTAAAGTCTATTACTTTGATTATCAAGCTACAATGACATGGGTGGTTTTTGTAACATCCACTTTAGGTAAAGCTTTTCAGACTATTCAATACACAATGAAATCATTTCGAATTCTCAGATTTATTGAGGATGACGTCGCTTCAAGAAATAGAAAATTTAGGTTTTATTTTCTGTAACGGTTAGTATTCAGCCTGCTCATACCTTTATAACTTAGATTATGTTTGTATGCTCTGTGAGTCATAACAAATTATGGATAACACTGTGAAAAATGGGAATTCCAGAACACTTAGTTGTGCATGTGAGGAACCTGTACATAGGTCAAGAGGCACTTCAAAGTCAGGAAAGGTGTGCATCAGGGCTGTATCCTTTCACTGTACTTATTCAATCTGTATGCTGAGAAAATTGTTGTTGTTAGGTGCCTGAGCCATCCTTACAATAATTGTTATGCTTGAGCTCTTTGTTGCAGCCACTGTGACAATCCACCTCATTCAGGGTCTTCCTCTTTTCTACTGACCCTGTACTCTGCCAAGCATGATGTCCTTCTCGAGAGACTGATCTCTCCTGACAACATGTCCAAAGTATGTAAGACGCAGTCTCGCCATCCTTGCTTCTAAGGAGCGTTCTGGCTGTACTTCTTCTAAGATGGATTTGTTCATTCTTTTGGCAGTCCATGGTATATTCAATATCCTTCGCCAACACCACAATTCAAAGGTGTCAATTCTTCTTCGGTCTTCCTTATTCATTGTCCAGCTTTCACATGCATATGAGACAATTGAAAACACCATGGCTTGGATCAGAAGCACCTTAATCTTCAAGGTATCATCGTTACTCTTCACTTTAAAGAGGTCCTTTGTTTGCAGCAGATTTACCCAAAGCAATGCTTTTTTTGATTTCTTGACTGCTGGTTCCATGGCTGTTGATTGTGGATCCAAGTACAACGAAATCCTTGACAACTTCAATCTTTTCTCCGTTTATCATGATGTTGCTCATTGGTCCAGTTGTGAGGATTTTTGTTTTCTTTATGTTGAGGTATAATCCATACTGAAGGCTGTGATCTCTGATCTTCATCAATAAGTGCTTCAAGTCCTCTTCACTTTCAGCAAGCAAGTTTGTTTCATCTGCATAATGCAGGTTGTTAATGAGTCTTCCTCCAATCCTGATGCCCTGTTATTCTTCATATAGTCCAGTTTCTCAGATTATTTGCTCAGCATACAGACTGAATAGATATGATGAAAGAATATAACCCTGATGCACACTTTTCCTGACTTTAAACCAATCAGAATCCCATTGTTCTGTCCAAACAACTGCCTCTTGATCTATGTAAAGGTTCTTCAGGAGCACAGTTAAGTGTTGTAGAATTCTCATTCTTCGCAATGTTATCCATAATTTGTTATGATCCACACAGTTGAATGCCTTTGCATAGTCAATAAAACACAGGTAAACACTCTTGTGGTATTCTCTGCTTTGAGCCAGGATCCATCTGACATCAGCAATGATATCCCTGGTTTCACCTCCTCTTCTGAAGCCAGACTGAATTTCTGACAGCTCCCTGTCAATATACTGCTGCAGCAAATAATCTGAGAAACTGGACTATATGAAGAAGAATGGGGCATCAGTTTTGGAGGAAGACGCATTAACAACCTGCATTTTGCAGATGACACAACCTTGCTTGCTGGAAGTGAAGAGGACTTGAAGTACTTACTCATGAAGATCAGAGACTACAGCCATCAGTATGGATTGCACCTCAAAATAAAGAAAACAAAAATCCTTATGACTGGACCAATAAGCGATATCATGATAAACGGAGAAAAGATTGAAGTTGTTGAGAATTCCACTTTACTTGGACCTACAATCAATACCCATGGAAGCAGCAGTCAAGAAATTGAAAGATGCATTGCACTGGGCATATCTGCTGCAAAAGACCTCTTCCAAGTGTTAAAAAGATAAGACATCACTTTAAGGACTAAAGTGCGCCTAACCCTAGCCATGGTATTTTCAATTGCTTCATATGCATGTGAAACCTGGGCAATGAATAAGGAAGACTGAAGAAGAATTGATGCCTTTGAGTTGTGTTGCATAAGAATGTTGAATATACTGTGGACTTCCAAAAGAAGGAACAAATCTCTCTTGGAAGAAGTACAGACAGAATGCTCCTTAGAAGTTAAGATGGTGAGACTTTGTCTCACATGTTTTGGACATGTTATCAGGAGAGACCTAACAACAACAGCAAATTTATTGAGGAGGCAGTTCTATATGTTTGTGCAAGGCAGTAGAAATCCTAAAAGAACAATCATTAGAACAGAGCTCCATCCAAGTCAAACAAACTCTATTTGCATATGGATGAGTATTTACACAGTTAGATAACCCTAATGATATGAATATGAATAATATGAATATCAAAACAAAATATAAAGTGACAAATTTAGTAAAAATTAAGCATATATGCACATACATGTATAAAATATATACAGAGTCGATCCTCATTATTCACGGATACCTTGTTTTAAATTCATTTACTTGCTAGATTTTATTTGAACCCCAAAATCAATTCATAGCACTTTTGCAGTCATTTCTGAACATGTGCAAAGCTGCAAAAAATTTGCGTCACTCAATGAACATGTTCCCAGAAGAGACCAAACAAGGTGGCTTTCTTCTTGCTTCAGCTCTCCCTCATACAAGTATATTTTCCATGGTATAGTTAGCGCCACATTTTTTTTTTTCTGTGTTTTTGCCCTTTTCTTTGGTGATTCTGTTTAAAATGACTTCCAAATGCGGTCCTGAAGTGTTTTCTAATGTTCTTAAGTGAAAAATGGTTGTGATATGCCATTACAGAGGTCAGGGATGAGTTATAATGCTCTTGGCTATGACTTCGGTGTAATGAATTTACAATATATGTTAAATTATATATCTTTAAAAAAGAAATATACATAATTGTGCATTTTGTTGGTGAAAATTTTATGATCAGAGGCTTGCAGGAACCTAACCTTGTCTTTCCCCTGGGATCCATAGAATGTTTTTGTTATTGTTGTTTGCCTTGGAATTGATTCTGACTCAAAGCAACCCTATTGGCTAATTGTGACCCTATTGGTTAATTCAGTGTTCGTGGTGACTTTATAGAACATAACTACTGCAAATAATGAGAAGTGACTATGTACACACACACACACATATACACATATATACATGTGTGTATTAGAATATATGATAAAAACCGAATTAAACCCTTTGGTGTCCAGTGAATTCTGCACATAACGACCCTGTAGGACAGAGTAGAACTGCCCCATAGGGCTTCCAGGACTGTAATCTTTACGGAAGCAGACCGCCACATCTTTCTCCTGCAGAGAGTTGGTAGGTTCTGGCCACCAACCTTTTGGTTAGAAGCCGAGCACTTAACCGTTGAGCCACCAGAGCTCTCTGTCTCTCTAGATATGTGCACAGGTATATATATATGCGTATATGGTTTTGGGGGATATATAATAAAGAAAATCAGTTAAATAAGTCAGACATATCCTTTTTAAGTCTCATTTATGTTCTCCTTTAAATTGTGCTTTTACTAATGGAAGTCCTTCTGATTAAAGAACCAATTCAGATTTTTTGTTAAGATTTATGGATTTTGATACCCATTATCTGGAATCACATATATCCCACAAGACCTTGGTTATTGTAAATCCTGCTGATATGAGTCAATGTTAAGATCGATTTTTAAAAAAATTTTATTTCTTGAAAATTTGCAAAATCTGAGGTAAAACACAAAGGCACCTGGCAACGGCTGAACATACATTTTATTTTAGTCTCTTTCTTAGCCTTTTTATTATTTTTCATGAAGTTTTTCAAAACATGTACAATGCATTCTTCTTTACTGCAAAAGCAGTACTTACAGCTCAAATAAATAAAGTCAAGAGTTTTTATCTCCGGGAAATTACCACTACAATGCATTTTTCATTACTGCAAAAGCAGTGCTGACAGGCCAAATTAAACTAAAGGAATTTGTATCTCAGGAAAATTACCACTACGATGTATTCTTCGGAAACCCTGGTGGCGTAATGGTTAAGTGCTATGGCTGCTAACCAAAGGGTTGGCAGTTTGAATCCACCAGGCGCTCCTTGGAAACTCTAGGGGGCAGTTCTACTCTGTCTATAGGGTCGCTATGAGTTGGAATTGACTCGATGGCACTGGGTTTGGTTTGGTTTTTTTGGTATGTATTCTTCATTATAACAAAAGCAGTGCTGACAGCTAAGAAGCAGAAACATCCGCCCCGGAATACTACAGAACTGCTCAGAGTGGTGCATTCCACCTTCTATACATGGAAGCAGGGTAAAAATAACTTATAGGAGTTCTACTCTCTTGAAAAATGCCAATGCAATGCATTATTTCTTATTGCAAATGAATGATTTATTGTCCAGTAGCTCAAAAGGCAAGGAGTCAGTAACACCTTGAATCAATTAATGGCATTGGGGAGAAAATGGCCACTGTGCCTGAATGAAGAATGGGGATAGCTTCTTCTTGTGATAAGTACATTCTCACCAGAAGATAATAATTGGGAAACATCATGAGGAGGCTTATCTCACAGAAATTTAGGCAAACCTGTCAAAAGTTTAGGAAATTCGCACATCCACAACAAGGCTCAGTCTACGCAAAAATGCAGTGCTAACTCAGGGTTCTTGAGTTTCATGCATTTCAAAAGGTTCTCACCTTAAAATCAGGCTATCTCCTTCCCAAAGAACTCCAGAAGTATAAAAAGCGTGTGGAATACCATATGTCCCATGAGTCACAAACACATATATAAAATGTATTGTAATATATGTATTCATTTCTCCTTGAATCTGAGGATTTAGCTTTCATTCAGAGATGCAGACAATATATGAGGATTCTACTGTTAATGACCCTGCCTTTCCACATGAATATAAACCAGGAAATATAACATTCTTTT
This sequence comes from Elephas maximus indicus, assembly GCF_024166365.1. Taxonomy (NCBI): domain Eukaryota; kingdom Metazoa; phylum Chordata; class Mammalia; order Proboscidea; family Elephantidae; genus Elephas; species Elephas maximus. The sequence continues at coordinate 134,805,945 of NC_064823.1, read as the reverse complement.
CTCTAAAGTCATCATTCACAACATTGGGAAGGAAGGTGGTGATCTTTTGAATGGAAAGCAGAACATAATCATGTATCTTGATAAATATTTTCTATAAAAGTCAGAACTATTCTTTAATGTTTGTAAAAATAAGAACCGTCATCTGCTCTCATATTTCATGATCTTCCATTTATTATATAGGTCTTATATTCACCAGAAGGAGCCCTGGTACACAGTGGTTAAGCTGCTAACCAAAAGATTTGTGGTTTGATCGCACCCACAGTTCCCCGGGAGAAAGATGTGGCAGTCTGCTTCTGTAAAGATTCATAGCCTTGGAAACCCTATGGGGAAGTTCTGCTCTGTCCTAGGGGGTTGCTATGAGTTGGAATTGACAGTGGGTTTTGGGTTCAATGGAGACTAGCAGCTCAGAATGCTTTTCTTTTGTCCCTTAAATCTATAGTGTCCTAGGTTAACAAGTCATCATTATCTTGGGGGTAATGAGGACAACAATGCTTTAAATAACTTAGTAAAGAAACAAAGAATCTTCCTTAAAGACCTGATGTTTTACATTAAGGAAGTGAACATAATTTGCCAGGAAATACCTTGGAATTAAAGTCATGGGCATGCTCAGGTTCAAGTTCCAAGAGCAATGTAAAGACCATCAGTTAGTTAGCCATTTCCCAACTCACATACTTAAAGAATTAAACAATAATCAAATTGTTTTGTATATTATCCTCATCGTGTACATAGGAATAGTTTCTTGAGGAGCATTCCAAGAATAGATGTACCTCATAGATAGATAATACTCCAGGTAAATACTTGAAGCAAGAATTACTCTGATTACCTCTACAGTAGCCACAATCTTTAAAAAAAAAAAGCTTAAATGCATTTTCAGGGTCTCATAATTAGTAGATCAAATAATAAATAACAATTCTAATCAAATCTATAATCAGGTGCTTTATTTTTTTTTTTGTCTAAAATCCCACAAAGTCTCTGATATATAATCCTCATAAATAAATATATAATCCTAATAAAACTCAAACTCTCACATGATCTGGGCTTTGAAGAGAATTGCATATAAATACACACAGTTCAGTAACTGAATCTGTTAAAAATAATATCCATATTTGCACGTTGAGAAATTTTAAAGAGTTCCAGTTTGTTACACAGAGTAATACTTTTCAAATTTTCTTTTCTTTCCTCCCAAGTTCTCTAATGACAGATTCTCTTCTTCATCAAATCCTCTACCAACAGTTGTCAAGTTGATTTCGACTCATAGCAACCCTGCAGAACAGAGTAGAACTGTCCCAGAGGGTTTCGAAGGCTGTATATCATTAGGGAAGGAGACTGCCACATCTTTCTCCCATCAAGTCCTCTAGATTCTCCCAACCATCCCATGAAGCTTTTCAATGTATCTTGTGGTACAGTGATTAAGAGCTTGGCTGCTAATATAAAGGTTGGCAGTTTGAATCCACCAGCTGCTCCTTGGAAACTCTATGGGGCAGTTCTGTGTGTCTTATAGGGTTCCCATGAGTCAGAATCAACTCAATGGCAACGGGTTTGGTTTTTTGGATTTTTCCTCCTTTTAGATTTCTCATCCCTTTTATTCCAAGCCTTTTATTATGTAGATAAATCTATCTTCTGTAGCCAATAATCTCCTCGCATTTTCTTCTGTCTCTGTCTGGGTAGATAAAAGTCTACTTAGATGGGAATATAGGGAAAGGAAGAGAGCAGGTGAAAACAAAGGGCAAAGGCAAGAGCCACTCAATTAATAATTGCTGTCCTCCTCAGAAGAATTTTAAATAATTTTAAAACAATGTTTTAAAATGAATGGAATAATGTCAAAGAAGCTAAATAACTCTCAATAAATTTAATGTGTTTTATTTTTGTTAAGATATTCTATGCCATCAGTATAAAATACACTTAATTCAACATGGAGATGTTCTTTTATATACATATATATTATGTATTTAAAAAATCATTGCGGGGGGGCGGAGCCAAGATGGCGGACTAGGCAGACTCTACCTCGGATCCCTCTTACAACAAAGACACGGAAAAACAAGTGAATCGATCACATACATAACAATCTACGAACCCTGAACAACAAACACAGATTTAGAGACGGAGAACGAACTAATACGGGGAAGCAGCGATTGTTTCCAGAGCCTGGAGCCAGCGTACCAGTCAGGTACGGCACAAGCACAGAGAACTGCTCCACCCCCCTGAACTAACCCCGGGAGGGGGACCAGCTGGTTCCACGGGCGGCGTGGGACGCAGCCGGTAGGAGAAGTCCCCGGGAGGCAGTGACTGATCTTGGAGCAGAAAGAGCAGCATCCGAGCCGGGGAACCGTCCCGCAGGGATTAGGACTGCACGCAGGTACGCCATAAACACGGAGAGTTGCTCCACCCCCTGAACTAACCCCGGGAAGGGGACCAGCCGGGTCGCGCGGGCGGCGTGGGACGCAGCCGGTAGGAGAAGTCCCCAGGAGGCAGCGACTGGTATTGGAGTGGGGAGAACAGCGTTCCAGCCAGGACACTCGGTCGCGGCACAAGCACAGGGAGCTACTCCACCCATCTGAACTAACCCCGGGAGGGGGCCCACCTAGTTCACGGGGGCGGCACGGCCACGCGGCTGGAGGCAGCGACTGATTTTGGAGTTGAGAGTGCACCGTCCCAGTAGGGGAGCCTTGACGCTGGGCGTGGGGCTGGAAGCGGAGGATCTGACCGTGACTCCAGCGGGCCAGACCCCCCGGGGGCAATCTCCACACAGCCAGCACACATAGGCGACGCGCCCGCGAGAATCTCAGATATAACAGTCATTCCAAGCAAGACAAGCAACTCTGGCTATATTCTGAGGTGCTACTCTCCTATCTCTCTGTTCCCTCCCCCACCCTTCCCAGGCGGCTTCATTAACATCTGAATAGCCTGAGCCAGAGGGAGAACTCTGATAGGGATCTGACTGCAGTTTTTTTTTTAGCGGATTTTCTGGAAAAACTAGTTTCCCAGTGATGGCTCGGAGACAACAATCCATATCAAACCACTTAAAGAAGCAGACCGGGACAGCTTCTCCAACCCCCCAAACAAAAGAATCAAAATCTTTCCCAAATGAAGATACAATTTTGGAATTATCAGATACAGAATATAAAAAACTAATTTACAGAATGCTTAATGATATCACAAATGAAATTAGGATATCTGCAGAAAAAGCCAAGGAACACACTGATAAAACTGTTGAAGAACTCAAAAAGATTATTCAAGAACATACTGGAAAAATTAATAAGTTGCAAGAATCCATAGAGAGACAACATGTAGAAATCCAAAAGATTAACAATAAAATAACAGAATTAGACAACGTAATAGGAAGTCAGAGGAGCAGACTCGAGCAATTAGAATGCAGACTGGGACATCTGGAGGACCAGGGAATTAACACCAACATAGCTGAAAAAAAATCAGATAAAAGAATTAAAAAAAATGAAGAAACCCTAAGAATTATGTGGGACTCTATCAAGAAGGATAACCTGTGGGTGATTGGAGTCCCAGAACAGGGAGGAGGGACAGAAAACACAGAGAAAATAGTTGAAGAACTTCTGACAGAAAACTTCCCTGACATCATGAAAGACGAAAGGATATCTATCCAAGATGCTCATCGAACCCCATTTAAGATTGATCCAAAAAGAAAAACACCAAGACATATTATCATCAAACTCACCAAAACCAAAGATAAACAGAAAATTTTAAAAGCAGCCAGGGAGAAAAGAAAGGTTTCCTTCAAGGGAGAATCAATAAGAATATGTTCTGACTACTCAGCAGAAACCATGCAGGCAAGAAGGGAATGGGACGACATATACAGAACACTGAAGGAGAAAAACTGCCAGCCAAGGATCATATATCCAGCAAAACTCTCTCTGAAATATGAAGGCGAAATTAAGATATTTACAGACAAACACAAGTTTAGAGAATTTGCAAAAACCAAACCAAAGCTACAAGAAATACTAAAGGATATTGTTTGGTCAGAGAACCAATAATATCAGATATCAGCACAACACAAGGTCACAAAACAGAACGTCCTGATATCAACTCAAATAGGGAAATCACAAAAACAAACAAATTAAGATTAATTAAAAAAAAAAAAAATACACATAACAGGGAATCATGGAAGTCAATAGGTAAAAGATCACAATAATCAAAAAGAGGGACTAAATACAGGAGGCATTGAACTGCCATATGGAGAGTGATACAAGGCGATATAGAACAATACAAGTTAGGTTTTTACTTAGAAAAATAGGGGTATATAATGAGGTAACCACAAAAAGGTATAACAACTCTATAACTCAAGACAAAAACCAAGAAAAACGTAACGACTCAACTAACATAAAGTCAAACACTATGAAAATGAGGATCTCACAATTTACTAAGAAAAACGCCTCAGCACAAAAAAGTATGTGGAAAAATGAAATTATCAACAACACACATAAAAAGGCATCAAAATGACAGCACTAAAAACTTACTTATCTATAATTACCCTGAATGTAAATGGACTAAATGCACCAATAAAGAGACAGAGAGTCACAGACTGGATAAAGAAACACGATCCATCTATATGCTGCCTACAAGAGACACACCTTAGACTTAGAGACTCAAATAAACTAAAACTCAAAGGATGGAAAAAAGTATATCAAGCAAACAATAAGCAAAAAAGAAGAGGAGTAGCAATATTAATTTCTGACAAAATAGACTTTAGACTTAAATCCACCACAAAGGATAAAGAAGGACACTATATAATGATAAAAGGGACAATTGATCAGGAAGACATAACCATATTAAATATTTACGCACCCAATGACAGGGCTGCAAGATACATAAATCAAATTTTAACAGAACTGAAAAGCGAGATAGATACCTCCACAATTATAGTAGGAGACTTCAACACACCACTTTCGGAGAAGGACAGGACATCCAGCAAGAAGCTCAACAGAGACACGGAAGATCTAATTACAACAATCAACCAACTTGACCTCATTGACTTATACAGAACTCTCCACCCAACTGCTGCAAAATATACTTTTTTTTCCAGCGCACATGGAACATTCTCTAGAATAGACCACATATTAGGACATAAAACAAACCTTTGCAGAGTCCAAAACATCGAAATATTACAAAGCATCTTCTCAGATCACAAGGCAATAAAACTAGAGATCAATAACAGAAAAACGAGGGAAAAGAAATCAAATACTTGGAAAATGAACAATACCCTCCTGAAAAAAGACTGGGTTATAGAAGACATCAAGGAGGGAATAAGGAAATTCATAGAAAGCAACGAGAATGAAAATACTTCCAATCAAAACCTCTGGGACACAGCAAAAGCAGTGCTCAGAGGCCAATTTATATCAATAAATGCACACATACAAAAAGAAGAAAGAGCCAAAATCAGAGAACTGTCCCTACAACTTGAACAAATAGAAAGTGAGCAACAAAAGAATCCATCAGTCACCAGAAGAAAACAAATAATAAAAATTAGAGCTGAACTAAATGAATTAGAGAACAGAAAAACAATTGAAAGAATTAACAAAGCCAAAAGCTGGTTCTTTGAAAAAATTAACAAAATTGATAAACCATTGGCTAGACTGACTAAAGAAATACAGGAAAGGAAACAAATAACCCGAATAAGAAATGAGAAGGACCACATCACAACAGAACCAAATGAAATTAAAAGAATCATTTCAGATTATTATGAAAAATTGTACTCTAACAAATTTGAAAACCTAGAAGAAATGGATGAATTCCTGGAAAAACACTACCTACCTAAACTAACACATTCAGAAGTAGAACAACTAAATAGACCCATAACAAAAAAAGAGATTGAAACGGTAATCAAAAAACTCCCAACAAAAAAAAGTCCCGGCCCGGACGGCTTCACTGCAGAGTTCTACCAAATTTTCAGAGAAGAGTTAACACCACTACTACTAAAGGTATTCCAAAGCATAGAAAATGACGGAATACTACCCAACTCATTCTATGAAGCCACCATCTCCCTGATACCAAAACCAGGTAAAGACATTACAAAAAAAGAAAATTATAGACCTATATCCCTCATGAACATTGATGCAAAAATCCTCAACAAAATTCTAGCCAATAGAATCCAACAACACATCAAAAAAATAATTCACCCTGATCAAGTGGGATTTATACCAGGTATGCAAGGCTGGTTTAATATCAGAAAAACCATTAATGTAATCCATCACATAAATAAAACAAAAGACAAAAACCACATGATCTTATCAATTGATGCAGAAAAGGCATTTGACAAAGTCCAACACCCATTCATGATAAAAACTCTTACCAAAATAGGAATTGAAGGAAAATTCCTCAACATAATAAAGGGCATCTATGCAAAGCCAACAGCCAATGTCACTCTAAATGGAGAGAACCTGAAAGCATTTCCCTTGAGAACGGGAACCAGACAAGGATGCCCTTTATCACCGCTCTTATTCAACATCGTGTTGGAAGTCTTAGCCAGGGCAATCAGGCTAGACAAAGAAATAAAAGGTATCCGGATTGGCAAGGAAGAAGTAAAGTTATCACTATTTGCAGATGACATGATTATATACACAGAAAACCCTAAGGAATCCTCCAGAAAACTACTGAAACTAATAGAAGAGTTTGGCAGAGTCTCAGGTTATAAAATAAACATACAAAAATCACTTGGATTCCTCTACATCAACAAAAAGAACACCGAAGAGGAAATAACCAAATCAATACCATTCACAATAGCCCCCAAGAAGATAAGATACTTAGGAATAAATCTTACCAAGGATGTAAAAGACCTATACAAAGAAAACTACAAAGCTCTACTACAAGAAATTCAAAAGGACATACTTAAGTGGAAAAACATACCTTGCTCATGGATAGGAAGACTTAACATAGTAAAAATGTCTATTCTACCAAAAGCCATCTATACATTTAACGCACTTCCGATCCAAATTCCAATGTCATATTTTAAGGGGATAGAGAAACAAATCACCAATTTCATATGGAACGGAAAGAAGCCCCGGATAAGCAAAGCACTACTGAAAAAGAAGAAGAAAGTGGGAGGCCTCACCTTACCTGACTTCAGAAACTATTATACAGCCACAGTAGTCAAAACAGCCTGGTATTGGTACAACAACAGACACATAGACCAATGGAACAGAATTGAGAACCCAGACATAGATCCATCCACGTATGAGCAGCTGATATTTGACAAAGGACCAGTGTCAATTAACTGGGGAAAAGATAGCCTTTTTAACAAATGGTGCTGGCATAACTGGATATCCATTTGCAAAAAAATGAAACAGGACCCATACCTCACACCATGCACAAAAACTAACTCCAAGTGGATCAAAGACCTAAACATAAAGACTAAAACGATAAAGATCATGGAAGAAAAAATTGGGACAACCCTAGGAGCCCTAATACAAGGTATAAACAGAATACAAAACATTACCAAAAATGATGAAGAGAAACCCGATAACTGGGAGCTCCTAAAAATCAAACACCTATGCTCATCTAAAGACTTCACCAAAAGAGTAAAAAGACCACCTACAGATTGGGAAAGAATTTTCAGCTATGACATCTCCGACCAGCGCCTGATCTCTAAAATCTACATGATTCTGTCAAAACTCAACCACAAAAAGACAAACAACCCAATCAAGAAGTGGGCAAAGGATATGAACACACATTTCACTAAAGAAGATATTCAGGCAGCCAACAGATACATGAGAAAATGCTCTCGATCATTAGCCATTAGAGAAATGCAAATTAAAACTACGATGAGATTCCATCTCACACCAGCAAGGCTGGCATTAATCCAAAAAACACAAAATAATAAATGTTGGAGAGGCTGCGGAGAGATTGGAACTCTCATACACTGCTGGTGGGAATGTAAAATGGTACAACCACTTTGGAAATCTATCTGGCGTTATCTTAAACAGTTAGAAATAGAACTACCATACAACCCAGAAATCCCACTCCTAGGAATATACCCTAGAGATACAAGAGCCTTCATACAAACAGATATATGCACACCCATGTTTATTGCAGCTCTGTTTACAATAGCAAAAAGTTGGAAGCAACCAAGGTGTCCATCAACGGATGAATGGGTAAATAAATTGTGGTATATTCACACAATGGAATACTACGCATCGATAAAGAACAGTGACGAATCTCTGAAACATTTCATAACATGGAGGAACCTGGAAGGCATTATGCTGAGCGAAATTAGTCAGAGGCAAAAGGACAAATATTGTATAAGACCACTATTATAAGATCTTGAGAAATAGTAAACCTGAGAAGAACACATACTTTTGTGGTTACGAGGGGGGGAGGGAGGGAGGGTGGGAGAGGGTTTTTTATTGATTAATCAGTAGATAAGAACTGCTTTAGGTGAAGGGAAAGACAACACTCAATACATGGAAGGTCAGCTCAATTGGACTGGACCAAAAGCAAAGAAGTTTCCGGGATAAAATGAATGCTTCAAAGGTCAGCGGAGCAAGCGCGGGGGTCTGGGGAACATGGTTTGCGGGGACTTCTAAGTCAATGGGCAAAATAATTCTATTATGAAATCATTCTGCATCCCACTTCGAAATGTGGCGTCTGGGGTCTTAAATGCTAACAAGCAGCCATCTAAGATGCAGCAATTGGTCTCAACCCACCTGGAGCAAAGGAAAATGAAGAACACCAAGCCCACATGACAACTAAGAGCCCAAGAGACAGAAAGGGCCACATGAACCAGAGACCTACATCTTCCTGAGACCAGAAGAACTAGTTGGTGCCCGGCCACAATCGATGACTGCCCTGACAGGGAGCTCAGCAGAGGACCTCTGAGGGAGCAGGAGATCAGTGGGATGCAGACCCCAAATTCTCATAACAAGACCAAACTTAATGGTCTGACTGAGACTGGAGGAATCCCGGCGGCCATGCTCCCCAGACCTTCAGCTGACACAGGACAGGAACCATCCCCGAAGACAACTCTTCAGAAATGAAAGGGACTGGTCAGCGGGTGGGAGAGAGATGCTGATGAAGAGTGAGCTAATTATATCAGGTGGACACTTGAGATTGTGTTGGCAACTCTTGCCTGGAGGGGGGATGGGAGGATAGAGAGAGAGGGAAGCCGGCAAAATTGTCAAGAAAGGAGAGACTGAAAGGGCTGACTCAAGACGGGGAGAGTAAGTGGGAGTAGGGAGTGAGATGTATGTAAACTTATATGTGACAGACTGATTGGATTTGTAAACGTTCACTTGAAGCTTAATAAAAGTTATTATAAAAAAAAAAAAAAAAAAAATCATTGCGAAGTATCAGCTGTGGTTATGCTTTGAAAGTTCAAGAATCAAACCTTAATGAATGTCAAAATGAGAAGCATCTCTTTGAAGCTCCATGAATCTTCTAATGTCTGTGTCATGCCATTTTTCAGGGATAATCAATATCTATAACAAGAAACTAATCTTAAAGTCTCTGCCTGGGGCCAGGTCCACCTATCTCCTCTATAGGATACTGTTACAGTTAGTTGGATAATGGTAGACAGAATATTTGTAGGTTTTTCTTTTTTGTCAACTAGAGTTTAATTTAATTGAAATTAGTTTTTTTCAACAGTAAGAAACTGATAACCACTATTAAAAAAAAAAAAGCTTTGAAGTAAGCATAATAAGCAAAGTCTGAAACATGACAATGTATATTATATGCTTTTATATTTGAAGGCCATGATCCATAATTCCAGGAGTAAAAAAGTAAACTGATCCTTTCTCAGTAAGAACAACTCTTGGAAACTTGTTCCAAATTCAAAAGAACAGATTGAGAGGTTATATCTTGAGAGACGGTGTGTAACAGCTGAAAAACAGGGTCTTCGGAGCCAAGAAGACATTTGTTTGGATTGGAAGAGTGTTTATCAAGTGACAGACACTGTTCTACATACTTTATGTGTACTAACTCAGTAGTTGCATTAAGCACATAAATTAGTATTGGATTATTCCAAATATAAAGTGAGGAACTGAGCCTTTGAGAAATAAAGTTAAGTTGCCCCAGGCACATAATAAATAGATAGAATAGTAAGGATTTAAACACAAATTATCATTCCAAACCTTTGCACTTAACTACAAGAATATACTGCTTCTTTATTTCTGTGACTTCATAACAGCTACATAAAACAGAATCCTCTTTAGTCAGTTTAAGCAGCAGAATAATTGAGTAAAGTATATAGAGAAAGCTCCCACAATCTCCAGGAGGGACAGAAAATCAGGATTGGGGGCTATTCATCGAACACTGGTGGTGTAGTGGTTAAGGTTGGCAGTTAGAATCCACCAGGTATTCCTCAGAGACCCCATGGGGCAGTTCTACTCTGTCCTGTGAGGTCATTATGGTTCAGAATTGACTCGAGAGCAATGGGGTATCATCAAGAAAACAGTTTTCAAACTATAGAGAACACTAGAGGTCACAGACAGTGAGGATCACACTACTCACTTCTCTAGTGCCCCTGCCACTCTAGAGCCATAGAGTTAGTATATGCTGTTCCTCACATTGTTCTATTCAGAATAAATCTATATACAAGTGTCTGAAATGTCCCTAAATTAATGGTTGGCAGTTAGAACCCACCCAGCGGTGCCACAGAAGAAAAATCTGATGATCTGCTTCAGTAAAGATTACAGCCAAGAAAACCCTATGGAGCCTTTTTCACATGTAAAAAAAATGGGGCTACCATGAGTCAGAACTGACTTGATGGCAATGGGTTTGGCTTGCTTTCTTGCAAGTGTCTGAGAAAGTTTAGCTGCAAGAGAGGCTGGGAAAGAAAGTATGGGAAAAAAAGACTTTCCAGTTCTCAAAGATAGAATTTATTTCTTAGTCTCCTTAGGACCTTTGTCTGTATTTTATTTTTTTAATTAGGTGCCCAAAGTGTGTATGTTGTATTTTAGCTAACCTTGTATGCATTTTCGATGGCACTGGGTGGGTTGTATGCACTCGGAAACCCTGGTTGCATAGTGGTTAAGTGCTACGGCTGCTAACCAAGAGGTCAGCAGTTCAAATCCGCCAGCCACTCCTTGGAAACTTTACGAGGCAGTTCTACTCTGTCCTATAGGATCGCTATGAGTCGAAATCGACTCGACGGCAGTGGGTTTGGGTTTTTTTGTTTTGTTTTGTTTTGTATGCATTCATTTTCTCTAGCGTATTATAAAATCTTTATTCCATGTCTGACCATCTTTGCATCCCTCAAGGGTCCAGCACAATGCCCGACACATATAACCTAAAAGGTTGTTATTCCTTTCAACAGACTGAACTGAATAAAAAAAAAAGAACTGAATACCTCTGTTAAAATGAGGGTGAGACAGAGACAGAGCTAATAAATCCTGTCAAAGGACATGGTGAGTCAGATCTCTTGATTCCTGCTCCAGAACTCTTTCATCGGGAGACACTAAATTACTCTTCTTGAGTAAAGACAGTTTGTTCTACCTCCCTATTCATAGGCAAAATTCCTTTCTTTATGTTTTTAGCATAATACTTCTAATTCTGTGGTTACAGTAATGGTCACGTTGTCTTTATTCCGAATATAGCAGGTAGTGATGGTGGAGTCTCAAGGAATGCACTTTTTATTTTTGTAACTTTAGAATTTCAGACTATTGAGGCTAAAGGCTAAGAAGCATTTATCATAAATTTTCTCATTTTGAAAACTGAAAGGAAAAAAGAAAAACAAAAGCTGAATCCAAAAAAGTTATGAAGTATCACTGTGCCTCAAGACTGAATTAAGCACGAATGTTACGTGTTCCCACTGTACTTCGTTCTAACTACCTCGAAGCACTTTCCACTGTCCCTTGTGTTAACCTGGTTAGTAGTTTGTAACAGGCACTAGACTAAAAACATTTTGAGGTCAGGGACTGTGTAATGATTGCGGCTAGGGCCCCCATTACATAGCATGATTCTTGACTCTTAGTAGGCACTTTGTAAATGAATGTTAATTATGGTGAAAAGAAACCACCTTTGATTATGGCATTCTGGTTGGGGCTTAGGACAGATACCTCTCACCTCTCCCTTGATTTGTGAATAATTCAAATGTCACAAGATACCAAAATATAAGAGAGTTGATTTTAAATATCAAAGCATAATCATAACATTCTAACTTGTGAATGAAATTACTCAAGTTAAAAAAAAAAAAAAAAGCTCCCTAAATCATGTAAGATACAAGTGGGAAGACTTGTCTGGAAGCAATTATACTGATACAGTGCTAAATAAATGGCTGAACACTATCTTTAGAATTTCTGTTCCACTTCCTAGTTCAGTGGATATTACCAGGGGTCTTTAAAGCTTGCTAGCAGCCACTCAAGATACAACAGTTGGTGCCTCAAAAGAAAGGCTTGGTGATTGACTTTTTAAAAATCAGCCTTTGAAAATGCAATGGAGCACAATTTTACTATGAGACTCATGGGAACACCATGAAAGGGGGCTGCCATAAGTCGGGGCTGACTCAATGGCAGCTAACAACAACAGGGGATTACATTGAAATCATGTTTGATGTGACTTAGGAAGAATCTTTAAAAATGTTACACTTACATAAGGGATTGATTAAATCAATATAAATGTGATTTGAAACAGGCTAATTGCAGTGGAGGCCATGAGAAGTTTTCATATTCTGAATGTGCTTTGAGACTAGAACAAATAATATTTCCTGATGATTTTTTTTTTTATAAAGGGGGCATAAGAGAGAGGAGTCAAGGATGACTTAAGGTTTTTGGTCTGAGTTACCAGAAAACAAGTTCAGTTGATTCTGACCCATGGTGACCTTGTAAGGTTTTCAGGGGCTAATTTTTTGGAAGTAGACCACCAGGCCCTTTTTCCAAAACACCTTTGGGTGGGCTTGAACTTCCAACCTTTTGGTGAGTAGCTGAGCACATCTCTGTGAGGTACAAGAGGTTATGGCATTTGGTCGATAACCAAAAACTTAGAAAGTGTGGTATCCAGGAAGATATTTTCTAGGAAGAGAAGTGATCAACTCTCGAATGCTATATATAAGTCATGTAATATGAAGGCAGCAAATTTCTCATTGAACTTGACAATGCGGATGTCTTTAATGACCTTCAAAAGAAAATTTCAGTATGGTGATGGGTCAAAATACTAACCGGAGAGAATTTACAAGACAGTGGTAGAAAAAGGAATAGAATCATCAAGACTAGATCACTCTTTTGAAAGTTTTGTGTGTAAGTTGGAGGTGAAACACTGAGAATTTAGTTTTTTTTTTTTTTTTTTTTAAGGCAAACGAGACAGAATGTTTGTATATCGATGGAAGTTTGATCCAGAAGAAAGGGAACACATTAGTATATAAAAGACAGTGGAGGGAATTATAAGAGTAAGAGGGGATGGCATATAGTACACAAAAGGAAGGACTGGCTTTACATAAGCTCAGAGATTGTACATCTGTATTGGAGGGAAAATGCTGTATACTGGTGTAGACACTGGTAGGTGGTGATCATGGAAGTGAAACTTTTGGAAGTTCTCCTCTGACTGTCTTTATCTTTCCAAGGAAGTCAAAAAGAAATGGAGAATGATGATGGGAGAAGAGGTTTGGAATTTTGAGGAAAGAGAAAATGATATGACACAGTTATCTAGGAAAGAAAGAGAATGAATGGATCAGGAAGATGCAGTCAGATTGTCAAGTAGCATAAAGGGCCCACTTGAACTCATGGATGTGAATTTAATGAATCTAATCATTATTATATAGTACTCCAGTCAAGCTCCACCACATAAGAGTGGTCCGTTAGTAGGTAGACATGTGGATTTAACTGAGATCTGATTATGGTTAAGTGAGTACAATGAAGCAAGAGAGGGGTATAGGTTTGAATGGTTTAGGCAAAGAATGATTATAATAATAGGCAATAACAGTCACCTGGTTAAAGAGTGCAATGAGAACATTAATGGGGTGATTGTGCAGCTGATTAATGGAGTTACATACTCAGATTTTGTCTTGGAAGAAGCACAACCAGAATTCTTCTTAGAAGAAAGGATAGTGAGACTGCATCTTACATACTTTGGACATGTTGTCAGGAGAGATCAGTCCCTGGAGAAGGACATCATGCCTGGTAAAGTAGATGGTCAATGGAAAAGAGGAAGACCCTCAACAAGATGGATTGACACTGTGGCTGTAACAAGGGGCACAAGCATAACGATGACTGTGAGGATGGTGCTGGACCGGGCAATGTTTCATTCTGTGGTACATAGGGTCGCCAAGAGTCGGAAGTGTCTCAATGGCAACTAACAACAACGCCTAACAGATTTAGAATCTGGCTTGGTAGAGTGCTTAGGAATTTTGGTGTTAAACCAATGTACTATAAAACAAGACAAAACCTACAACCTGTAAATACTAAGTAGCTCCAGAAAAGAAAAAAGCAACACACACACAGACACATACAGACACACACAGACATACACAGACATATACTTATGCAGAATGCACACTTCGTATTATTGTGACACCTTTTATTTTTTCACTGTGTCTCAAGATATTTGTTTGGAAATTTGAAATTGTGGACAGTCCTATTCACAAAGAACATCTCACATCTTTTTTTTTTTTTTAATGAGAAAGAATGATATAGCGACACTTCCCTGCCATCACATCTAGAGTGGTGGGATGCAACTGCCAAAAAAAGAAAGAGTACAGATAAACCAATGTTGTCCAAGAAAAAAAAAAAAGGTCTGGAGAATCAAATGTTCAGTGTTGCACTTGTTACATTACCTTCATTTATCATTTCAAGCTGTGTTATTTTGATGGCTTTTCAGCTGTGAGAGTACTGGTGCTGATGCAGAGATAATGAAATACTGAAAGCCCCAAAGAACAAAAATGTCTGTAACTGGTAATGGGCAGCCTCCTTCAGTTTATTAACTCCAGCTGTGCTGTTTGACTATCTTTGTGAAGAGGTGCAGCATGAGGGGAATATAAAACAGTAGCCAAAGGATCTGATGTCAGAAGCAAATGGATCACATGATATCTGTATTATAGGATAAGCAGGTTGGGGAAATTGCCCAGATTTGAAACACAGCTCCATGTGCATCAAGATAAAATGTGACTGCTACGAGTTCCTTTCCTGGGAGGTGTGTCAACTTCAATTTTCAAAGTGGCATTTGAGAATGCACTCACTGATCATATGCCTAGCCAGGGCTCTGAACAATATTCTGGAAGTTAAGGTATCAAGGAGTGACTGAATTTTTTTTTTTTTTCATACTAGGATCTCCTGATAGGTTAAAATTTGAATACTTCCCTTTAAGAGTAAGAGTGAGAACGTTTGCAATCTTACTGCTTACTTTCTCTTTAAAATGCATTCTTACATTCTGATCCATGGGTCATCTAATTACTTAAAAAAAGAAAGAAAGAAAGGAATGACTTGGGGAGTGAAAAAGAACATTGCTCTCAAATTTATAACTCAAACTTGAAATAAAAAAAAGCTGGGTAAAGAACAAGTTTACAACATTTCTTGACCTCTTAGTGGGTTGAAGTTGCAGGGCAACCAAATGGCCCAAAATCTAAGGAGAGAGAGGAAAAATATGAACACTGCTTATCTGGGCAAGTACCAGTCAGATGCTGGTAAGGAGAGTTCAGCCAGGGTGATTGCTGCTGAGTATGCAGAGTTGAAATAGGGAGATCCCTGAGAAAATCATATCCTAATGGTGGAAGCCTGGAGAAAAGGAACAGTACACTGATGGAGTGACTTGAAACTCCATTGGGACCCTCCCCCCTTTATTGTGAAGGGACATGGGCAGCAAACACTGTCACCTATAAGGCATTGGTCAAAATCCATGTGAGCTAGGGGAAAAGAACAGGAAAAAAACAAAACAACTTCTACTCCTGGGAAAAGGTCATGAATACATGCTGGGCTCAGAACCATGTGAGGTGAGGGAAAGGAGCATTGAGAAACTCACATCTACTTTACATATAAGTACAAAGCTGTGAAAAGGTAAAGAATGATGAAAAATACAGCATGCAAACACTAACCAAAATAAAGATGAAATCACTATATAATATCAGGCCATGTATACTTCATAAAAAGGAATATAATCAGAAATTAAAACAAGACACTATAAAATGAGAAAAGGAAAGGAATCCTTTCTCCAAGAAGCATCCCAAATATGTATGTACCTAAGAGTATTTCTTCCAAATTTATACAGGAAATAATAACAGGATTTAAAAATAAATAAGAAAATACCAAAGTAAAGTTAAAGACTTCAACATCCCTCTTTCAATAATTGATAGAGCAAGATAGACCATACACTGTACTATAAAACAAACCCTAACAAAGTAGGAAATACAGAAATCATACAAAGAATATTTTGAACCATAATGGAATCAAATTAGGAATAAACAACAGGAAGATATCTGGAAAATCCTCAAATGTTTAGAAATTAAAAAAAAAAATCTAAATAATCCATTAACCAAAAAAGATGTCTCAAGAGAAATTTAAAAATATTTTGAACTGAAAATAAAGATTACATATCAAAATTTGTGAGATGAAGCTAAACAATGCCAAGATGGAAATTTATAGTAATAAGCACTTATATTTTAAAGTTAGAAAGATCTAAAAACTAGAAATCTAAGAAAACTAACCCTAAGAAACTAAAAAAGGAAAAGGAAATTATACTGAAAACAAGCAGAAAGAAGGAAATAATAAAGAACAGAAAAGAGTGATATAGGGAATAGAAAAACAATTGAGAGAATGAAATTAAATCAAAACCTAGCTTTTTAGAAAAAAAAAATAAAATTAATAAGCTGTTAGCCTCTCTGACCAAAACAGAGGAAGACAGAAAGAGATAACACACAAATTACCAGTATCAGAAATGAGGGACATCACTACAGTCCACACAAGTATTAAAGAATAGTAGTTGAATACTATGATAAACTCTGTGCTGTCACTTGGAAGAAATAGACCAATTCTTTGAAATTCACAAACTACCAAACTAAATAATAATAATAAAAATTCCTATATATATTTAAAAAATTCAATTTGTAGCTAAAAACTTACAACATAAAAAATTTCATGTCTAGATATTTTCACTGTAAACCTGTAAAGAATAAATAATACACTTTCTACACAAATTCTTACAGAAAATGGAAGAGGAGGAAACACTTTCCAATTGTTTTATGAGGCTAGTATTTACCCCAGAAGCGAAAGACTAGTTCTACATTTGAAAATCAATCAATATACTACGATAAAAGACAAAAGAAGGAAGCCCATTTGATCACCCCAGTAGGTGTACAAAAATTGTTAGACAAAATTCATCCTCTATTGATACATAAGAACTCAGAACCAATTAGTATAAAAGGGAGCTTCCATAACCTGATAAAAGGGATCTAAAAAATAATTACAAATAACATTATTTTCAATGATGAAAAATTGAATTTTTCCTGCTGAGTAACAATACAAGGAAGTCTTCTCCCATTAGTCTTATTCAATATTATATTGGAAATCCGAACCAGTGAAATTAGGCAAGTAAAAGAAATGCACATGATACAAATTATAAAAGATATAAAGATGTCTGTATCACAGATGACATGGTTTTCTATACAGAAAGGACAAATAAAATAAAATAAAGTAAATCCTAGAACTAGTAAGTGAATTTAACAAGATTGTAGGATACAAGATCAACATAAAAATCAATGTTACTTCTATATACTAACAATGAAAAATTCAAATTAAAAAATTACAATAGAATTAAAAAAAAACCCTCTAAATCTACCAAATATGTCCAGTACCTGTATGTTAAAAATTACAAAATCCTGATGACATAATTCAACAAAGATCTAAAAAATAGAGCGATAAACCCTGTTCCTGAACCAGAAGACACAATATCGTTAAGAAATCATTTCTCTCTATTTGATCAACAAATCCAATGCAATCCCAATGAGATTTTTTTTGTAGATGTTGACAAGAGGATTTTAAAATTTGCATGAAAAGACAAAGGGACTAGAATAGATAAAATTTTGAAAAAGTGGAAAGGTTCACATGATTATCTAATATCAAGACTAACTATGAAGCTACAGTAGTCAAGACAGTGTGGTATTTTCAAAGGCGTTGACACATAGATCAGTGAAACATAAAAGATTCCACAGAGATAAACCCAGCTTATTTTTGTCAAAGATACAATGGCAATGCAGTGGGCAAAAGAAAACCATTTGAACATATGATGCTTGAATCATTGGATGAATAAATAAATAAAGCTCAATCTATTCTTTATATCTTCTATAAAAAATTAACCCAAACTGTCTTAGACCTAAATGTAAAACATAAAATTATAAAACTTCTGTAAGCCAATTTAAGACAAAATCTGAGTGATACTGAGTTTGACAGGCATGGATTTAAGAGCACGATCTGTAAAAGTAAATCTTAAATTGCACTTAAGCAAAATTAAAAACAAAACAAACAAAAAAACTTCTTCAAAATACACGGTCAAGAGAATCAAAATATGGCTATAGACCAGGAGAAAATATTTGCAAATTGCATACTAATTTTGGTACATTCACACAATTTGATACTTCTCAACAATTAGAAGAAGCAAACTATTGATTTTAAACAAAATATAAATAAATCTTAAATTCATTTCGTTAAGTGAAAGAAGCCAGACACAAGGAGCTATATATTGTATAAGATTCTGAAAAAAAAGCAAAGTGTTTGGGGTGGGAAGAAGATCAGTGGTTAGCAGAGGTTTGGGTTCTAGGTGAAAGTCTGGGTTCCAGGTGGGGCAGCACGAGGGGATTTCAAAGGTGATAGAACTCTTCTGCATGGTACTATGGGGAAGTTCTACTCGGTCTTATAGGATTGCTATGCTTCGGAATCGACTGGGCAGCAATGGTTTTTTGTTTTGTTTTGTTTGATTATGGTGGCGTATATACAGCTGTATCCATTTGTCCATACTCATGAAACTGTATATCACAAAGAGTGCATTTTTACTGAAAGAAAACACACACAAAAAAAAAAAATCCAACCAGAATGTATATGTGGGGGGAAACTAAGAAGATAGAATGCAGAGTGTGACAATTGAATCTAACTTTATTACAAACGAATGACATACTACCCTGAAGGATGAGGACAAAAAAGTTGACCTAAGTAATTTTGGAAAACACTGATATGATGAGATACTGTAAAGACGATGGTAAAAAGAAATATATGAAAGCACTTTACTCTGATTAATTTGTTTCTCAGAGAAGTATGTGTTAGTAATTCTGTGTTATATATGTAACACACACACACACACACACACAAAGTTGCCAACAAGCCAATTTCGACTCCTAGTGACCCTATAGGACAAAGTAGAAAAGACCCATGAGGTTTCCAAGGAGTGGCTGGTGTATTCAAACTGCCAGCGTTTTGGTTAGCAACTGTAGTGCTTAACTAATGCGCAACCGGAGTTTCTTATGTGTAACAAATAAGTAAATATATCCTCTCTATATAAATATATCCTCTCTATATAAATTTCTCATATTTTAGAGAATGTACCAAAATAAGTATGTGATTTGCAAATATTTTCTCCCAGCCTATAGCCATATTTTCATTCTCTTGACCGTGTATTTTGAAGAACAGAAGTTTTTTGTTTGTTTTGTTTTTAATTTTGCTTAAATGCAATTGAAGATTTACCTTTATAGATCATGCTCTTAAATTCATATATACAGAAATAAATATAGATGTATACATACAAGGATATATATATATATAAATGGGTGATTAAGGGCTCAAGACAAAGATGTGGCAGTTGCTTCCCTTAGGATTACAGCCTTGGAAACTTTATGGGGCCTATAGGGTCCTGTGAGTCAGAATCCACGGGACAGTAACAATGGGCTCAAGCACAGCAACCATCGTGAGAATGGCAAAGGGTGGGACAGTGTTTCCTTTTGTTGTACATATGGTTGCTATGAGTTGGAACTGACTCGACGGCACCTAACAACGACACTCACTCACACACACACATATTATATATATATATAGACAGATAGCCCTAGCCCTGGTAGCGCAGTGGTTAAGAGCTGAGGCAGGGCTGCTAACCAAAAAGGTTGGCAGTTCAAATTCACCAGCCACTCCTTGGAAACGCTGTGGGGAAGATCTGCTCTGTCCTAGAGGATTGCTGTGAGTCAGAATTGACTCAAGGGCAATGGCTTTTTGTGGCACAGTGGTTGAAACACTTGGATGCTAACTGAAAGTTTGGGGGCTCAAGCTCACCAGCTGCTCCGAGGGAGAAAGATGCAGCTGCTCTGTGGGAGAAAGACGTGGTAGTCTGCTGCCATAAAGATTAAAGCCTTGAAAACCCTGTGGGGCAGTTCTACTTTGTCCTATAGGGCTGCTTTGAATTGGAATTGACTTGATGGCAACATATATGTATAAAACCAAACCAAACCCATCGTAACGGCTCCATACCAGGCAGAACACCACATTCAGTGAAAGGATAAACCAAAAGTATCTGGCAGTGGAGGCAAATCTATTTTCACATGAACTTTTATAAGTAATCCAACCAACATTGGGGTTTCAATTGTGAGTCATCACTACTCAGCTTACTTTAGCTGTATATACCTGGTGTAATTTTTTTCTATCCTCCTAGCTCTTGTTTTAAACAATAATCGTGCAGCCAGTAACTAGTTTTGGGAGCCATGGACAGGTGGAAGAAGATTACATATAGAGACCTGCCTTCTGTCTTTCTCTTTCACCAATACCCGTATGACAACTTTTAAGCTCCTTGTCTTTAAATATATATATATACAGTGACTCGACGGCACTGGGTATGTATTTATACATACCAAACCCAATGCTCTTGAGTAGAACTACCCCATAAGGTTGCCAAGGTGCGACTTCTGGATTCAGACTGCCACCCTTTTGGATAGCTCTTAACCACTGTAACACCAGGGCTCCCTGTGTGTGTGTGTGTGTGTGTGTGTGTGTGTATAGGCACCGTGGTTAAGAACTCAGGCTGCTAACCAGAAAGTTGGCAGTTTGAATCCACCAGTTGGTCCTCGGAAGTCTGAAAAGGGCAGTGCTACCCCGTCCTGTAAGATCACTATGAATCGAAATTGACATGAAAACAAGCAATAGTGTATATACATATATGTATATATATTATTATATATACTAGCTTTAGTATTTTTATCAATATTTTCACATCTTTTTCAGGGATTTAGGATGAAACATAAGACAGGATTACTGAAAACCAGGCAATTTCAAATATATCTGGAATTTGAACAGAGGTAAATGAATAGCTGTTTGGTGAGAAACATAGAACCCAGCTAACACTAGTAAGTGATAAGACAAATTCCATACCCACTGCTTTGCAATGTGTGGGAGAATTAGTGCAACGATGAAGTTCCTCTGTACTCTGTGGATGGGAAATATATCCTTTAAGCCCTCTGAAAACATTACTTGTATAGGAGTACTGAGGTTTCCTAAATCACCTATATGCCATTGGAAATTTTTGGAAACGACTGATGTATTTGATCTCTGCAGTCATTTGAGAGAAAGTATGGGAGATTTTCCTTGGGCTTTCAAGTCATGTCAACATAATTCTTCTTCCACGCTAGCCTTTTGCCTAACATTCTAAGACCCACATTTAATAGAAAAAAAGCTACCTCAGGCCTGCAAATGATATCTTCAACAATATTTTTAACTACTGCTACATTTTCTTCTTTACAGGTGTTACTTATCCAGGGAGGAGTTCTCAAAGTGGGAGGTGAGGGAAGAGACATAGTTCCTATCACTTTCAAGAGGCTTAATGTTTCCTTCTGTTCACACTAAAACATGTTTTGCTTTGCATATATCTGGAATATTTTGACTCCATATTCAACAAAGGGTCAGTGGTTCAAATCTGCCAGGCGCTCCTTGGAAACTCTGTGGGGCAGTTCTACTCTGTCTTATAGGGTCGCTATGAGTCGGAATTGACTCGACGGCACTGGGTTGGGTATTCAACATATTCAACGTCCCATGAAAGTGTAACTTCCTCCACTAAAACTTCCTTGGCTCCCTCAATGGTCAGTCGTAGCTCTCTGATGGTATGTATTCTCCTCTTCTTTATGTTATCAGTATTGAGTGGTGCAAACGGTTAACACACTCATCTGCTGACTGAAAGATTGAAGGTTGGAGTCCACTCAGAGTTGCCTTAGAAGAAAGACCTGGTGTTCTACTTCTGAAAAATCAACCACTGAATACCCTATGGAGCACAGTTTTACTCTGACACACATGGGGTCGTCATGAGTTGGAATCAATTCGACAGCAACTGGTAGTATTTATATACAAATTGTGTTGTTTATTGAATTATAAATTCCTTGGTTGAAACTGTC
The DNA here is from genome assembly GCF_024166365.1 of Elephas maximus indicus. Lineage (NCBI taxonomy): Eukaryota > Metazoa > Chordata > Mammalia > Proboscidea > Elephantidae > Elephas > Elephas maximus. Next base: position 134,783,651 of record NC_064823.1, on the reverse strand, counting down.
CACATTTCAATCTAACATAGCACCATATACGATGCCTTGAATATTGTAATTGATCAGAATACATTTATTGAAAATAATGAAAGAAATGTACTAGGGATAGGTCTCTTAATACAAACCCTTCAATTAAAAGAGTATAGTTTATTTGATTTTGTTTTTGGCAAAAATTGCTACAATTCCTCATGCCTGCCCTTGTATCTATACGCAATATGTCCTTGCAGCTCCACTCTTTGAGAGTCTGAACTGGTGAAGTGACATGCTTTGAACAACAATAAAATGTAGTGAAGTGTGCCAGTTCCTAGGCAGTAAGAGGACTTGTTCTCTTTAACTTACTCTCCCTAAGAACCCTGCTACTGCCTTGTGAAGAAGCTTCAGCTAGTCTGCTAGAAGAGAACTATGCGCAGCCAAGAAAAGCCAAAGCAGCTGAGACAGTAATCCTGTGGGGGCAGTACTATTCTGTCCCATAGGGTCACTACGAATCAGAATCAACTTGATGGCAATGGATGTGGTTTTTTAAGGCGTTTTAATCAGTCCCACCAACTCACTTAAAGATCATACGTGCATGAAGTGGTCCAGCCCAGATTAACCTAACCCAGGCCTGATAAACAGGACTGCTAAGCTCACTTATTGGTTTGTGAGCAAAAATAAATATTTATTGTTGTGTGCCATTGAGGTTTTGAATTTCTTTTTTCTGTTGTTTTTACATAGCATCATTGAGACAATAACCAAAAAAAAAAAAAACCCATTGACATGAAGTTAATTCCAACTCACAGCAACCCTATAGGACAGAGTAGAGCTGCTCTACAGGGTTTACAAGGAGCAGCTGGTGGATTTGAACTGCCAATATTTTGGTTAGCAGCCACCAGGGCTCCAATAGATAACAAATTCAGAGATAGAAGAAGCTTTTACTAATGTTAAATTAAATATTACATGTCATATTATACACACTAATTAGTGGCTTCATTTAGTACCCATATTCCTTCTTAAGCTCTTTTCACATTATAATTTCCCAATCAATGAATCATACCCTTTACTTTAACCATAATCATACCTGAGTCAAAATGAAAAGCAAATGTTTTAGAAATTCCCACTCAAAGGTTTAAGTTTTGGCACCAAAGCTCAAATGTTAAATTCAATTCTCAAGATCCCTCCATTTTCACTCTGTTTTCTCTGGGGTTCTTGGCTAAATTGTGCCTCCAGTGTGCTTCCAGCACAGCACGGAAGGAAAGAAGATTATGATGACACAAATGTAAACTCTTTACACAAAGGTCGTACCAAAAGTCATTGTAATTGATGAGGTGGCATCTGCTGGCTCAGTGGTACAAGATTGCTTTCATTCATACCCTGAAGGTTTATGTCACCAGCTTTCCCAGCAAGGCACTTCACGAACTGACCTCCTGTCTGAAAATTCACTTGAAATTCTTCACCTGACTACAGACCGTCAAATGCAGTCAGATAATCCTAGCCTAGTTTAAAAAAAAAAAAAAGAGAAAGAAATCTGACAAAGATCAGGACACAGAGAAGTAGCTCCTAAGAAATATCCAGAAAGTATTGCTTCTTGAGCCATTTGGAAGAAACTACATGCCATTGGAAAGTGATGCTGTTAGGTAGAGTTGTACAATATTGGGAAAGATTTAATAGGGCAAATGACAGTTTGCTTTCTGTCCTTTCCCTCTATGGTTGTCAAGATTGAGATAAGTACGATCTCATCTTGTTTTGTCAAGTATCTAGAGGATTTAGTGAGATTAGATCATTAATGACATCAACACTGGAAAAATGAAGGATATTACTAACTACTCCTTCTGTACAGCGTATGTGAACAACCTTGAATACCAGAGGTAATAATTATAATTTTTAGGGATAACAGGTTTTAGACCAGCATTTTACAGTTCTCAAATTTCTTTCAGCAATGTTATCTTCTTTGGTTTGCACAGAAATTTGGTGAGATAGGTGGATCAGGGAGTGAGATGAGTGAGGGACATGACCCGGTGATGTTAAATCTGTGACTCAGTGACTCCCTTCCCCTCAGCCCAGTGAACATTTGGGTCTGACTCCGTGAGCTCCCTTGACCTAGACTGAGGTAAATGTAACTATTACACCAAGGCCTGATTCTATCTTTTGGGTATTTAAAATCTATTATGTGTCTACTATGCACTTGGTGGTTGGGTGGTAGAATTCTTGCCTTCCATTAGGGAGACTCGGATTCGATTCCCAGCCAATGCATCCCATGTGTAGCTACTATCCATCTGTCAGTCAGGAGGCTTTTGTGTTGCTATGATGCTGAAGAGGTTTCAGCAGAGCTTCCAGTCTAAAATGGACTGGAAGAAAGCCATGGCAATCGACTTCCAAAAATCAGCCATTAAAAACTCTATAGATAGGAGAGGCGGGGGGCCAAGATGGCTGACTAGGTAGACGCTACCTCGGATTCCTCTTGCAACAAAGACTCGGAAAAACAAGTGAATCGATCACATACACGACAATCTACGAACCCTGACCAACAAACACAGATTTAAAGAGTTGACCTGAGTGACAGAGATGGAAATCGAACAACTACGGGGAAGGAGAGACTGTTTTCGGAGCCTGGAGCCAGCGTCCCAGTCAGGTAACCTTGGCGCCGGGCTTAGGATTGGGCCCAGGGGAGCTGAGCACTGCATCCTGTCATGGCGCAAACACAGGGCGCAGCCCTACCACCCTGAACTGAACTCGGGAGGGGGCCCAGCCAGTCAGCGCAGGCGGTGCGGTGACACGGCTGGTGGGAGAAGTCCCTGGGAGGCAGCAACTGGTTTTGGAGCCGGGAGTGCAGCGTCCCAGCTGGGGAACCTTGACACTGGGCTTTGGACTGCCAGCGGAGGAACTGACCGCGGCTTCTGTGGGCCTGACCCTCGGGGGCAATCTCTACCCAGCCAGCACACATAGGTTACACGCCCCTCTGGAATCTCAGATAAAATAGTCATCCCAAGCAAGATAAGTAACTTTGTCTATATTCTGGGGTGCTACTCTCTCCTGTTTTTCTGAACCCTCCCCTCCCCTTCCCAGGTGGCTTCATTAACATTGGAATTTCCTGAGCCAGAGGGAGAACTGCTCCGCCCTTTTTCCTTTCCCTTTTCTTTTTTTGGTCTTTTCCTAACCCATTCTTCCGGCCTGAGACAAGCAACCACAGAAAACCCAGGGACCAAAAATCCTTCCCTAATTGGACTAAAAACACAGAACCTGCTCCAGCCAAGCATATGTGATCCACAGTCTCCGGCTTTCAACCCTACAGGGAACAATGTGGCTATTATAATGCAAAGGCATTTCTGATAGGGATCTGACTGCATTTTTTTTTAGTGGATTTACTGGAAAGACAAGTTTCCCAGGTCTGATATCTCTGCATATTCAATAGAGCCCTCACTGACCCACAACGGGGAACTGAGGGCTGAAGCTCCCCCCAGACCACCTAGCCTCCTGCCTTAGGGGTCTGAGGAGGGTGACACCTACCAATCTGTAGAGGTACTTGCATTGGGGACCTAAGGTACAGCTGCAGAGCCCACCCACCAAGGTGCTTTAGGAATAGAGACACATCTACCTCACTGATACTTGGGGGAAGCCTGTCAGCATCCTGCCCCCCCTGGAGTGTGAACCCCAGCTGCTACTAGAATCTGGTGCACACAACTATCACCACTACCTCTAAAGGTGGATAGGTGATAGGGTGCATCACACACTTGATGACCCAAAATCAGATTCTACTCAAGAATAGTGAATGAACTCAGGCCTATATATCTGGTAACAGCCCAAACCAGCTGGTAATAGGTCATAAGTAAGTCAAGGGCTACAACAATCAAGACAGCACAATCTAGTAGCCAATTCACGTATATTGAAAGAAAACAAAACAAGCTAAGACTCAATGAGCAAATATAGAATAAATCACTACAATATCTTAGTGATGGCTTGGCGACAGCAGTCGATATCAAACCACATAAAGGAGACCATGAATGCTTCTACAACCCCCCAAATAAAAGAATCAAAATCTTTCCCAAATGAAGATACAATCCTGGAATTATCAGATACAGAATATAAAAAACTAATTTACAGAATGCTTCAAGACATCAGGGATGACCTCAGAAATGAAATAAGGCAATCTGCAGAAAAAGCCAAGGAACACACTGATAAAACAGTTGAAGAACTCAAAAAGATTATTCAAGAACATAGTGGAAAAATTAATAAGTTGCAAATATCCTTAGAGAGACAGCATTCAGAAATCCAAAAGGTTAACAATAAAATTACAGAATTAGACAACACAATAGGAAGTCAGAGGAGCAGACTTGAGCAATTAGAATGCAGACTGGGAAATCTGGAGGACCAGGGAATTAACACCAATATAGCTGAAAAAAAATCAGATAAAAGAATTAAAAAAAATGAAGAAACCCTAAGAATCATGTGTGACTCTATCAAGAAGGATAACTTGCGTGTGATTGGAGTCCCAGAACAGGGAGGGAGGACAGAAAACACAGAGAGAATAGTTGAAGATCTGCTGAAAGAAAACTTCCCTGACATCATGAAAGACGAAAGGATATCTATCCAAGATGCTCATCAAACCCCATTTAAGATTGATCCAAAAAGAAAATCACCAAGACATATTATCATCAAACTTGCCAAAACAAAAGATAAAGAGAAAATTTTAAAAGCAGCCAGGGATAAAAGAAAGGTCTCCTACAAAGGAGAATCAATAAGTTCAGACTACTCAGCAGAAACCATGCGGGCAAGAAGGCAATGGGATGACATATACAGAGCACTGAAGGAGAAAAACTGCCAGCCAAGGATCATATATCCAGCAAAACTCTCTCTGAAATATGAAGGCAAAATTAAGACACTTACAGATAAACACAAGCTTAGAGAATTTGCAAAAACCAAACCAAAGCTATAAGAAATACTAAAGGAAATTGTTTGGTCAGAAAACCAATAATATCAGATACCAGCACAACACAAGGTCACAGAACAGAGCATCCTTATATCAACTTAAATAGGGAAATCACAAAAATAAATTAAGATTAATTAAAAAAAGAATGCTCTAAACAGGGAATCATTGAAGTCAATATGTAAAAGATCACAATAATCAAAAAGAGGGACTAAATACAGGTGGCATAGAACTGCCGTATGGAGAGGGATACAAGGCGATATAGGACAATACAAGTTAGGTTTTTACTTAGAAAAATAGGGGTAAATACTAAGGTAACCACAAAGAGGTATAACAACTCCATAACTCAAAATAAAAACCAAGAAAAACATAACGACTCAGCAAACATAAAGTCAGATACTATGAAAATGAGGAACACACAATTTACAAAGAAAAACATCTCAGCACAAAAAAGTAAGTGGAAAATTGAAATTGTCAACAACACAAATAAAAAGGCATCAAAATGACAACACTAAACACATGCTTATCTATAATTACGCTGAATGTAAACGGACTATATGCACCAAAAAAGAGACAGAGAGTCTCAGACTGGATAAAGAAACGTGATCCGTCTACATGCTGCCTACAAGAGACACACCTTAGACTTAGAGACACAAACAAACTAAAACTCAAAGGATGGAAAAATATACATCAAGCAAACAATAAGCAAAAAAGAGCAGGAGTAGTGATATTAATTTCTGACAAAATAGACTTTAAAGTTAAATCCACCACAAAGGATAAAGGAGGACACTACATACTGATAAAAGGGACAATTGACCAGGAAGATAAAACCATATTAAATATTTATGCACCCAATGACAGGGCTGCAAGATACTTATATTTTAACAGAACTGAAAAGTGAGATAGACACCTCCACAATTATAGTGGGAGACTTCAACACACCACTTTCGGAGAAGGACAGGACATCCAGTAAGAAGCTCAACAGAGACACGGAAGACCTACTTACAACAATCAACCAACTTGACCTCATTGACTTATACAGAACTCTCCACCCAACTGCTGCAAAGTATACTTTTTTTTCTAGCGCACATGGAACATTCTCTAGAACAGACCACATATTAGGTCATAAAACAAACCTTTGCAGAGTCCAAAACATCGAAATATTACAAAGCATCTTCCCAGACCACAAGGCCATAAAAGTGGAAATCAATAACAGAAAAATTAGGGAAAAGAAATCAAATACTTGGAAACTGAACAATACCCTGCTGAAAAAAGACTGGGTTATAGAAGACATTAAGGAGGGAATAAGGAAATTCTTAGAAAGCAACGAGAATGAAAATACTTCCTATCAAAACCTCTGGGACCCAGCAAAAGCAGTGCTTAGAGGTCAATTTATATCGATAAATGCACACATACAAAAAGAAGAGCCAAAATCAGAGAACTGTCCCTACAACTTGAACAAATAGAAAGCGAGCAACAAAAGAATCCATCAGGCACCAGAAGAAAACAAATAATAAAAATTAGAGCTGAACTAAATGAATTAGAGAACAGAAAAACAATTGAAAGAATTCACAAAGCCAAAAGCTGGTTCTTTGAAAAAATTAACAAAATTGATAAACAATTGGCCAGGCTGACTAAAGAAATACAGGAAAGGAAACAAATAACCCGAATAAGAAACGAGATGGGCCACATCACAACAGACCCGACTGAAATTAAAAGAATCATATCAGATTATTATGAAAAATTGTACTCTAACAAATTTGCAAACCTAGAAGAAATGGATGAATTCCTGGAAAAACACTACCTACACACAATCAGAAGTAGAACAACTAAATAGACCCATAACAAAAAAAGAGATTGAAATGGTAATCAAAAAACTCCCAACAAAAAAAAGCCCTGGCCCGGATGGCTTTACTGCAGAGTTCTACCAAACCTTCAGAGAAGAGTTAACACCACTACTACTAAAGGTATTTCAAAGCATAGAAAATGACAGAATACCACCTAACTCATTCTATGAAGCCACCATTTCCCTGATACCAAAACCAGGTAAAGACATCACACAAAAAAGAAAATTACAGACCTATATCCCTCATGAACATAGATGCAAAAATCCTCAACAAAATTCTAGCCAATAGAATTCAACAACATATCAAAAATTAATCCATCATGACCAAGTGGGATTTATACCAGGTATGCAAGGCTGGTTTAATATTAGAAAAACCATTAATATAATCCACCATATAAATAAAACAAAAGACAAAAACCACATGATCTTATCCATTGATGCAGAAAATGCATTTGACAAAGTCCAACACCCATTTATGATAAAAACTCTCACCAAAATAGGAATTGAAGGAAAATTCGTCAACATAGTAAAGGGCATCTAATTTTTTTTATACAAAGCCAACAGCCAACATCACTCTAAATGGACGGAGCCTGAAAGCATTTCCATTGAGAAAGGGAACCAGACAAGGATGCCCTTTATCACCGCTCTTATTCGACATTGTGCTAGAAGTCCTAGCCAGGGCAATTAGGCTAGACAAAGAAATAAAGGGCATCTGGATTGGCAAGGAGGAAGTAAAATTATCTCTATTTGCAAATGACATGATCTTATACACAAAAAACCCTAAGGAATCCTTCAGAAAACTACTGAAACTAATAGAACAGTTTGGCAGAGTCTCAGGTTATAAGATAAACATACAAAAATCACTTGGATTCCTCTACATCAACAAAAAGAACATCGAAGAGGAAATAACCAAATCAATACCATTCACAGTAGCCCCCAAGAAGATAAAATACTTAGGAATAAATCTTACCAAAGATGTAAAAGACCTATACAAAGAAAATTACAAAGTACTACTACAAGAAACTAAAAAGGACCTACTTAAGTGGAAAAACATACCCTGCTCATGGATAGGAAGACTTAACATAGTAAAAATGTCTATTCTACCCAAAGCCATCTATACATACAATGCACTTCCGATCCAAATTCCAATGTCATTTTTTAAGGTGATAGAGAAACAAATCACGAACTTCATATGGAAGGGAAAGAAGCCTCAGATAAGCAAAGCATTACTGAAAAAGAAGAAGAAAGTGGGAGGCCTCACTCTACCTGATTTCAGAAGCTATTATACAGCCACAGTAGTCAAAACAGCCGGGTACTGGTACAACAACAGACACATAGACCAATGGAACAGAATTGAGAACCCAGATATAAATCCATCCACATATGAGCAGCTGATATTTGACAAAGGCCCAGTGTCAGTTAATTGGGGAAAAGAGAGTCTTTTTAACAAATGGTGCTGGCATAAGTGGATATCCATTTGCAAAAAAATGAAACAGGACCCATACCTCACACCATGCACAAAAACTAACTCCAAGTGGATCAAAGACCTAAACATAAAGACTAAAACGATAAAGATCATGGAAGAAAAAATAGGGACAACCTTAGGAGCCCTAATACAAGGCATAAACAGAATACAAAACATTACCAAAAATGATGAAGAGAAACCAGATAACTGGGAGCTCCTAAAAATCAAACACCTATGCACATCTAAAGACTTCACCAAAAGACTAAAAAGACCACCTACAGACTGGGAAAGAATTTTCAGCTATGACATCTCCGACCAGTGCCTGATCTCTAAAATCTATATGATTCTGTCAAAATTCAACCACAAAAAGACAAACAACCCAATCAAGAAGTGGGCAAAGGTTATGGACACGCACTTCACTAAAGAAGATATTCAGGCAGCTAACAGATACATGAGAAAATGCTCTCGATCATTAGCCATTAGAGAAATGCAAATTAAAACCACGATGAGATTCCATCTCACTCCAACAAGGCTGGCATTAATCCAAAAAACACAAAATAAGAAATGGTGGAGAGGCTGCGGAGAGATTGGAACCCTTATACACTGCTGGTGGGAAAGTAAAATGGTACAACCACTTTGGAAATCTATCTGGCGATATCTTAAACAGTTAGAAATAGAACTACCATACAACCCAGAAATCCCACTCCTCGGAATATACCCTAGAGAAGTAAGAGCCTTCACAGAAACAGATATATGCACACCCATGTTTATTGCAGCACTGTTTACAATAGCAAAAAGCTGGAAGCAACCAAGGTGTCCATCAACGGATGAATGGGTAAATAAATTGTGGTATATTCACACAATGGAATACTACGCATAGATAAAGAATAGTGACGAATCTGTGAAACATTTCATAACATGGAGGAACCTGTAAGGCATTATGCTGAGTGAAATTAGTCAGAGGCAAAAGGACAAATATTGTATAAGACCACTATTATAAGATTTTGAGAAATAGTATAAACTGAGAAGAACACATCCTTTTGTGATTACGAGGGCGGGAGGGATGGAGGGTGGGAGAGGGTTATTTACTGATTAGGTAGTAGGTAAGAACTACTTTAGGTGAAGGGAAGGACAATACTCAATACATGGAAGGTCAGCTCAACCGGACTGGACCAAAAGCAAAGAAGTTTCCGGGATAAACTGAATGCTTAAAAGGGCAGCGGAGCAAGGGCTGAGGTTTGGGGACCATGGTTTAAGGGGACTTCTAAGTCAATTGGCAAAATAATTCTATTATGAAAACATTCTGCATCCCACTTTGAAATGTGGCATCTGGGGTCTTAAATGCTAACAAGCGGCCATCTAAGATGCATCAATTGGTCTCAACCCACCTGGAGCAAAGGAGAATGAAGAACACCAAGGTCACACGGTAACTAAGAGCCCAAGAGACAGAAAGGGCCAGATGAACCGGAGACCTACATCATCCTGAGACCAGAAGAACTAGTTGGTGCCTGGCCACAACCGATGACTGCCCTGACAGGGAGCACAACAGAGAACCCCTGAGGGAGCAGGAGATCAGTGGGATGCAGACCCCAAATTCTCACAGAAAGACCATACTTAATGGTCTGACTGAGACTAGAAGAATCCCGGCGGTCATGGTCCCCAAACCTTCTGTTGGCCCAGGACAGGAACCATTCCCGAAGACAACTCATCAGACATGAAAGGGACTGGACAGTGGGTAGGAGAGAGATGCTAAGGAAGAGTGAGCTATTTGTATCAGGTGGACACTTGAGACTGTGTTGGCATCTTCTGTCTGGAGGGGGGATGGGAGGATAGAGAGAGTTGGAAGCTGACAAAATTGTCACGAGAGACTGGAAGGGCTGACTCATTGGGGGGAGAGCAAGTGGGAGTACGGAGTAAGGTGTATACAAACTTATATGTGACAGTTTGACTTGATTTGTAAACATTCACTTGAAGCTCAATAAAAGTTAATAAAAAAAAAAAACTCATAGATAACAACAGTCCAGTCTTCAACCTATCATGGGGATGGCACAGGACCAGGGGTATTTTGTTCCATTGTGCATGGGGTTGCCATGAGTTGTGGTCAACTCAATGACAGCTAACAATAGCAAGAAGTATAAGATAGCATGCTGAGCACTTTCATATTCCTTCCAGACAGTGCCTCTGTGATTTAAATATCATAATCAGTATTTGGGATGAGAAAACAGGCTGAAAGTAAATATTTTTTAACAACATAAACTCCAAGCAATAGAACAATAATATTTTGATAAATTTACTTTGTCTGTTTAACTAGTGAAGATATTGAGGACACAATATTTTGAGTGATTTGGCCAGAGTTAATTTCACTTTTCTTTGTTTTATGTGGACTGGTCAAAGCCTTTACATTACATACTATCTCCCCTCGGAACTGGATTGTCCCTAGAAAGGCCTCTGTTCTATAGAGTCTGATGTGTGAAATATGTCATTTACCTCATTCTGTGTTCTTCATTGGTGTCTATTGTCAATTAGGATTGGCAGAAGGAATCTCATGTGAATATATGACATATCAAAGCTTTACCCTTGCAGGATGAAGGAACACTGACTATGGCTCTGTACCTACAGATATCAATTAGAGGACATTACCCATTGCCATCAAGTTGATTCTGACTCACAGTGACCCTATAGGACAGAGTAGAGCTGTTTCATAGGGTTTCCAAGGAGTGGCTGGGGGATTTGAACTGCTGACTTTTTGGTTAGCAGCTGTAGCACTCCATAGCTCTTAACCACTGCGCCAGGACATTGGATGTCACCAAAAGTCTGCATGTTTCTCCCTTGATGTGAAGTAATGCCCAGCAGTCAGTATCTTCAAGTTTATTCTCTCTGTTCCCCTATCTGAGCTCATCTATGTGTGTCCATATATTGGTATCTCAACATAGATCTGAAATTTTGCTCGTTATTTTTTTCCTTCTTGTAATGCCCTTCTAACTTTACTCTCAGCCTGAAGCCATCCTCAAGTATATCAGCTCTTATGAGCAAGCCTTTCTCCACACTCTGGTAGCACTCTCTCTTACTTTTATGGCATCTAGCCATTTGCTATCTGGCATCATTTTTTAATTTTGTGTTCAATCCATGTCATCACATAGGTTCTCGGTAATAATAGTAATTAAACTTCTGTTCAATGAGTCTCTGGCATGTGATGAGAACTCTACAAACAGTATATGGATACTACTATTGCTAAACACATTATGTATATTATTTAATTTAATCCAACAAGGATAAATTATTTCCAATTTAAAGATGAGAAAACAAAATATCAGAGAGGTTAATAATTTACCCAAAGCCACACAGCTGATCAACAATGCTGTCAATATCAAAAACTAAATTTATTTAGTTTCAAATCCTGTTTTTCTAAAACAAAAACACCCAACGATATGTTGCACACAAAAAAACTGATAGGTTAAAAGTAAAATAATTAGAGAAAGATGTACCATGCTAACACTAATCAAAAGAAAGCCAAAGTGGCCATATTAATTATAGACAAAGAGACTTCAATCAAAATTATCAGGAACAAAGAGAAGCACTATATAAAAAAAACGAAAAAAACCTGTTTTTCTAGCTATCTCTCTATACTTCCTCAAATGTAGGGAGAATGCCTTATAATTCTTTGGGTATTCACTGGCTGGCATAGTATTCACATACAGTTAATACTCGATAAATAATTATGGTAAAAATTTTGAATATGTATTTAGTTTATTCTACTGACAGATAAGACCAAACCAAAACCAAACCCATTGCTGCTGGGTCAATTCTGACTCATAGCGACTCTATAGGACAGAGTAGAACTGCCCCACAGGGTTTCCAAGGAGTATCTGGTGGATTTGAACTGCTGACTTTTTGATTGGCAGCTGCAGCACTTAACCACTATGCCACCAGGGTTTCCGGCAGATAAGACTGTTCAATATTTTTAACATTTTGTTTCTATAACACCTGAATATTTAAGAAAACAGCATAATGTGCACATGCAGGGGTCTCACATATGTTTATCTGTTCTAAGGAACTAAGTGTTTTGAATAATATATATAGGGGATAAAAAAAGTGTTCACCCCAGCACTACTGAATTATAAATTTGGAAATATCCAATTCAATAGAATATTTTGAAAGCCTTAAAATGCCACTTAAATAATGTATTAATAACATGAAAAATGAGATAATCCTGCTGCCCATGCCATTCAGAAAAAATATTTTTAAAATTTCAATAATACAGTAAGATAAAACCTAAGGCCTTCCAAGTCTGACACTGACTTTCAGTACAAATGTTTTATCATATGCTCCAGCACCATCAATTTTGTGCATCAATTTTTTGGTTCAGCAACCACAAGAACCTAACTCCAGGCCTTCCCTATTTAGCCTTTGTGCATCAGCAAGCAACTCTTTGGCTTTATACTCTAGGTTTTTAAAAAACCAAACAATGGTTCTCACTTTGGTAATGCCATTTATTTGGCAGTGTTGCATATATTATTTCGTTGATTACTCTTACCGTGTAAGGTCAGTATCTATGAAAGTTTCCTTCTGGGTACACAGGAAATGTATATTTTTAAGCCTTCTTTGTAGTTAGGTGAAAATAATGTGATGGAGTTTTGAGCAATAAGACGCACTTCAGGAATGATTATGCTACTTTTGACTTGGCCGTTAAACACCTTCTACCATTTTCTCTGTTCTCTGTCCTCCACCATCGGGGCTAGAAGCAAAAGGCTCCAAGATAGGATAGTCACAAGAAGGAAGGAGGAAGAATCCTGACTTCCTCACTTACAGGAGAGCTGCCTAGGAAGGGTAGTTGAGTCAAGTTTTTTATGAAATGAGATAAACATTCAAAGTATTGCGATTTCAGAGTTTACTGCTGCCATATCATTGTTGTTAGTTGCCAATGAGTCGGCTTCAGTTCATGAAGGCTTTATACATAACGGTATGAAGTGTTGCCTAGTCCTATGCCATCTCCATGATTTTTGATGTTTGAGCCCATTGTTGAGGCTACTGTGTCAATTCATTTCATTGATTGTTTTTCTTGTTTGCGTGATCCTTTGCTTTACCCAACACGATGTCCTTTTCTAGCCCCTGGTCTTTCCTGATAGGGTGTGCAAAGTAAGCAAGTTGAAATCTCACCACCCTAGTTTCTGAGGAGCATTCTGACTATATTTCTTCTAAGGCTGATTTGATTGTTCTTCTGGCAGTTCATGGTACAGTTAATATCCCTCCACGTTTATCTATATGCTTCACTGGAGGAAATTAAGGGGTAGAAGTATGAACAACTTGCAAGTTCATGTAGACAGATATAAAGTTAAGCTAGAATAAGAAGAAAATCAGCTTGACTTCATAGCTTCTGTCTGTTCCATTATAATAATCTGTCTTGCAAATTTAATTCTAAAAATGTACTGGGGTTTGGGGGGATTACTTATAATAATAAAACTTGGTAAAAGTTATAAGCTGTTATAGTATGGAAATATGTGGAAACCCTGGTGGCATAGTGGCTAAGTGTTACAGCTGCTAACCAAAAGTTCAGTAATGAAAATCTACCAGCTGCTCCTTGGAAACCCTATAGGGAAGTTCTACTCTGTCCTGTAGAGTTGCTATGAGTCGGAATCAACTCAATGACAACGGTTTTCATATTTTTGTTGTTATAATAAGAAACCAAAAAACCAAACCCAGTGCCGTCGAGTTGTTTCCGACTCATAGCACTCATAGACTCATAGAACAGAGTGGAACTGCCCCATAGAGTTTCCAAGGAGCGCCTGGAGGATTCGAACTGCCGACCCTTTGGTTAGCAGCTATAGCACTTAACCACTATGCCAGCAGGGTTTCCTATAATAAGAGAACAGGGAATCTATTTTGTTATAACTAGAAGATGGCATCATGGGAACCATGATAACCAGGTTTTAAAGAATATTTTATATAAACTGAAAATTTCCATAGGAAAAATTAAAAACAAGATTATGTATATATCTTAAGTCCAACTTTGTATATTTGACAGAAAACAGCTTGAAATAAAATATATTGAAGTGTTTATAGAGGTTTCCCTGGAAAGTGGTAGCCAAGAGCACTTTTATTTACTATTTTTCAATTTACCTGAGGTAAGCATGTATTATTTTTTAATGCAAATATTAGATGAAATACGTATACTGTTGATACCCCTTTTGACCTTGAAGCAATACCTGAAAGGCCAATTATCAATCCTGCATGGTTCAGAAATACCAGAGTGTATAAACGGCAGTATCTTTGGTTGCTAACAGCAGCCATGTTTGCAGCTGATGATGTTTTTCTGGAAAGAATTCATAACTTTTCTTCTGCATTAAGACACCTTTCTAACTGGTTCATTATGTGAACCATGAATATCTTTTATTGCTGTACCTTCATTGCACCAAAATGGATTGCTATTCGTATAGCGTAGTCAACGTGTACATTTTTTTGCCAAATGGTTGTGACTCCATCAGCATATATATATTATTTGGGTATTTTTAATTTTCAAGCCTGTCTGGAATGTTATATAAGCCTTCTGCAAACTCTTGGAAAGATTTAATTCCTTTATAAAACATTGTAGGCAACTTTAGTGCTGACAAATTATCCCAGACAAAAGTACAACAGCAAATCAGTGAAAACTAATCCAAGATTCATTAATCACTTAATATGCAGAACGAGCATTCCCCATTTCTGTATTCTACAAAAGACGGTTAAAACAGCATTGCTCTCAGTGCCTGATTCTTGAGACTTAGAAAGAATACAGTATTTCCCCAATCGGCTTACAGACAAAAGAACAGCAACAAAAACATTGTTTTCGAAGGATTATTTTTATTTTGTTCATAATAATATTCTGATGATCCAAATTAATTATTTTTAATAATCTAAAATTAAATCTTTGTTTTTATTTTATCTAGAAGTTTTTGCTTTTGAAGTCTATCACTAGTAAATACAAACATGGAATTTTATCTTCAAAATTTTTCTTTGGAGAGGTGGGGGTAGTTAGAATTATGTTCAACCAGGTGTAATTTTAGGGTTTTTTTAAAGGGCATTCCTTAATTCTTTGAATGAAACACTGAATGTGTACCTGAAAAATTAGAGGCTTGAGCCAAATGTAGAGAACCATCATTCTTCATTATATTTCTATTAATTAATTCCATATTCGGTAAGAGTTGCTTTGAGCAAATATTATTTTTTATGTGATATGTTGGTTTAGAGCCATGGCTGCTAACCAAAAGGTTGGCAGTTCCAATCCACCAGTTGCTCCTTGGAAATCCTATGGGGAAGTTCTACTCTGTCCTATAGGGACACTATGAGTTGGAATCGACTAGATGGCAATGAGTTTTTTTCTGTTTTGTTTTATGTGATATGTCAGCTTAAGATCATATACTCAACATGTTATATTTTTCTCAGTGTGAGTTTTGGAAAAGGGCCAACTTCTGATTTTAGTAACAGAATCAGAAATACATAGTGAGCATATTGCTTTTTTTTCCTCTTTTCTTTACCCTTTCAGTCTTTTCAATCTTTGTCTATTTTCATAAGCTTTCATTTCTTCAGTTGTTTGATTCTTGACATTTTTTTTTTTTTTTGTACGTCTTTACACTAAGCTAATGTGCATGAAGATCATTTAATTCCTTTAACTGGAAGCCATAGTAGTTTTGACTGATGTAAAACTGTTCTTAAAATGGAGGCCATAGGAAACAAAAGTCTAGGATTCCAGAAATTAGAATAAGAAAAAAATCAAGTTTGTTTCCTGATTCAAGACATTTATAACTATGGGATATGGGGCAAAATTTTAAATTCTTTGAGCCTCAGATTATTTATAAACTGGTGATGATAATAATAATGCCTATCTTGTCAATCTCTCAATGCCTAGCAAAGGAAGTAATCCATGTAAATTGCTTCTTTGCCATATATATGCTATTAAAATCCCTGTTGTTGTTGTTGCTAGGTATTGTTGAGTTGATTCCACGCATAGTGACCCTATGTACAACAGAACAAAACACTGCCAGGTTCTGTGACATCCTAACAATCCTTGGTATGTTGGAGCCCACTGTTGCAACCAGTGTGTCAGTGCATCTCTTTGAGGGTCTTCTTCTTTTTTGCTGACCCTCTGCTTTACCAACCATGATGTGCTTCTCCAGGGTCTGATCCCTCCTGATAAAATGTACAAAGTAATTGAGATGAAGTCTCCCCATCCTCACTTCTAAGGAGCATTCTGGCTGTACTTATTCCAAGACAGATTTGCTCATTCCTCTGGTAGTCCATGGTAAATTCAGTATTCTTTCCCAACACCATAATTCAAAGGCATCAATCCTTCTTCAGTCTTACTTATCCATTGTCCAGCTTTCACATGCATACGAGGTGAATGAAAAGACAATAGCTTGGGTCAGGTGTACTTTAGTCCTTAAAGTGACATCTTCACTTTTTAACACTTTAAAGAGGTCCTTTGCAGCAGATTTGTCCATTGCAATGTATCTTTTGATTTCTTGACTGATGCTTCCATGGGTGTTGATTCAGAACCCAAGTAAAATGAAATCCTTGACAACTTCAATCTTGTCTCCATTTATCATGATGTTGCTCAATAGTCCAGTTGTGAGGATTTTTGTTTTCTTTATGTTGAGGTAGAATCCATATTGAAAGCTGTAGTCTTTGATCTTCATCAGTAAGTTCAAGTCCTCTTCACTTTCAGCAAGGTTGTGTCATCTGCATAACACAGGTTGTTAATGAGTCTTCCTCAAAATCTGATGCTCAGTTCGTCTTCATATAGTTCAGCTCCTCTGATTGTTTGCTCAGTATACAGATTGAATAAATATGGTAAAAGGATACAAACTTGACCCACACGTTTCCTGAGTTTAAACCACACATTATCCCTTGTTCTGTTCGAATGACTGCCTCTCGGTCTATGTACAGGTTCTGCATGAGCACAGTTAGGTGTTCTGTAATGTTCACAATGTTACCCATAATCTGTTATGATCCACACAGTTGAATGTCTTTGCATAGTCATAAAACACAGGTAATCATCTTTCTGGTATTCTCTGCTTTCAGCTAGGATCCATCCGACATCAGCAATGACATCCCTTGTTCCATATCCTCTTCTGAATCCAGCTTGAATTTCTGGTAGTTTCCTGTTGATGTACTGCTGCAACCATTTTTGAATTATCTTCAGCAATATTTTGTACGTAATATTAATCATATTTTTTGAGAATTTCCACATTCAGTTGGATCACCTTTCTTTGGAATGGGCACAAGTATGTATCTCTTCCAGTCAATTGGCCAGGTAGCTGTCTTCCAAATTTCTTGGCATAGACAAGTGAGCACTTCCAGCTCTGTATCCCTTTATTGAAACATCTCAATTGGTGTTCCATCAGTTCCTGGAGCTTTGTTTTTCACCAATGCCTTCAGTGCAGCTTGGACATCTTTCTTCAACATCATTGGTTCTTGATCATATGCTAGCTACCTCTTGAAATTGTAGAATGTAGTCCAAATCTTTTTGGTATAGTGACTCTCTGTATTTCTTCTATTTTCTTTTGATGCTTTCTGCCTCACTCAATATTTTGCCCATGGAATTCTTCAGTGTTGTAACTCGAGGCTTGAATTTTTCCTTCAGTTCTTTCAGCTTGAGAAATGCTAAGCCTGTTCTTCCATTTGGTTTTCTAACTCTAGGTCTTTTCATATTTCATTATAATACTTTACTTGATGGTCTTGAGCTATCCTTTGAAGTATTTTTTTTAAGCTTTTTTCCTTCATCATTTATTCCTTCCCTTTTAGCTACTCTACATTCAAGAGCAAGTATCAGAGTCTCTTTTGACATTCATTTTGGCCTTTTCTTTCTTTCCTGTCTTTTTAGTGACCTTTTGCTTTCTTCATTAATGATGTCCTTGATGTTATCCAATGACTCAGCTGGTCTTCAGTTATAAGTGTTCAATGATTCAAATCTATTCTTGAGATGATCTCTAAATCCATGTGGGATATACTCAACTTTTGGCTTTTGTGGACTTGTTTTAATTTTCTTCAGCTTTAACTTGAACTTGCATAGGAACAATTGATGAACTTCTCCATTGTCTCTTTCCACAGATGTACTAGATTTGATTCCTGTGTACTTCGTCTGGTGAGATCCATGTGTATATTCTTTGTTTATGTTGTTGAAAAAAGATATTTGCAATGAACATGTCTTTGGTATCGTATAATTCTATCATGAAATCTCCTGTGTCATTTCTTTCACCAAGGACATGTTTTCCAACTACCAATTCTTCTTTGTTTTCAGCATTAGCCTTCCAATCACCAGAAATTAGCAATGCATCTTGATTGCATGTTTTGTCAATTTCAAACTGAAGAAGTTAGTTAAAATCTTCAATTTCTTCACCTTTAGAGTGTGTGGTTGGTGTGTAAATTTGAATAATAGTCATATTAACTGGTCTTCCTTGTAAGTGTGTGGATATTGTTATATCCCCGACTGTATTGTTCTTCAGGATAGATTTTGAAACTTTTTTTTTTTTTTTTACAATAATTGCAATGCCATTGCTCTTCAATTTGCCATTCCAGGCATAGTAGACCATATGATTTGCTGATTCAAAATGGCCAACACTAGTCCATTTCCTCTCACTAATGCCTAGGATATTGATCTTCAAGCATTCCATTTTATTTTTGACAATTTCCAAATTTCCTAGATTCATACTTCATACATTCCATGTTCTGGTAATTAATGGATTTTTGCAGCTGTTTTTTTCTTATTTTGAGTTGTGCCACATCAGCAAATGAACATCCTTAAAGCTTTACTTCATCTACTTCATTAAGGTTAACTCTATTTGAAGGAGGCAGCTTTTCTCAAGTTGTATTTTTGGTGCCTTCCAACATAAGGGGCTCATCCTCAAACACTACATTAGGCCATGTCTCCCTGCTATTCATAAGATTTTCACTGATATATATATATATATATATATATATATATATATATATATATATATATATATATATATATATATATATAATCATGTCTTAAAATTAACTATATGGGCATTCATGATATATATATATAACATATATGTTTTTTACTGGGTTTATACGTAATCTGAAGCTCTGCTGCAACTTTTCCACCATGGGTGTCCCTGCTGTTATTTGAAATAATGGTGGCAGAGCTTCCAGCATTACAGAAACATGCAAACCACCACAGTAAGGTAAACTGCCAGACTAGTGGTAAATACATTGGTGAACTTCTTTCAAATAAATACAATGTATTAAGTATAAATTTAGTGGCTAATAATGTATGCAATATTGAGAATTCACAGTGATTTCTTGTACAGCCATCATGAATGCCCAAATAGTAAATTTTAAGACATGATAATTAATGGAGATTTCAGACTGATTTATTTCAAGTCGATTGGATTTTGCTGCGTCTATAATTCTACTAAATACCATTCTTGAGACCAAATGTGCAGCTCAGAACACGTTGTTTTAGGTAAAGAATGAGGAGGATTAAATGCAATTAAAATGTTTGCCATGCGGCATCTTAGGTGATCCAACAAGCTTAATTGACTTTTCTCTGTATTAATTATTCTAGGTTACAAAAAAGAAGCATACCTTGAATACCTTACATTATTTAGTAATGAATAAATTGTTCTTGTGAAAACTAGTTTTGCAAGAATAGGTGTTGCATCAGATAGGCTCTGTGAAAACATCAGTGTAGGAACTTGTATTAAAAAAAAAAATTGAACAGAGTTTTGTTTTGTTTTTCTTTTTAATTCTAGGGCTATTAGACTTTTTTTAAAAAAACAAACAGACAAACAAAAACACATTGCCTTCACCTCCATTCAACTCACAGTGACCCTATAGGCCAGATTAGAACTGCCCCATGGGCTTTCTAAGGAGTGCTTGGTGGATTCAAACTGCTGACCTTTTGGTTGGCAGCTGAGCTCTTAACCACTGTGCCTCCAAACCCCAAACTAAACCCACTGCCGTCAAGTCGATTCTGACTCATAGCGACCCTATAGAACAGAGTAGAACTGCCCTGTAGAGTTTCCAAGGAGTGCCTGGAGGATTTAAACTGCTGACCTCTTGGTTAGCACCCGTAACTACGTCACCAGGGTTTCCACTGTGCCTCCAGGGCTCCTTTAAACTTCTTTAGTATGTTCTTTAGTGTATTTAATTTAATGATGGCTTTTTCAGAGAAAAGCGTATGTCTTAGGCTGAGTTCTCTAGAGAATCAAAACCAGTAAAACATGTAAATATATACAGAGAGAGGGATTTGTACTAAGGAAATGGCTCAAGCGGTTGTAGAAGTTGCAAAGTCTCAAGTCCGTGGGTCAGAATAGAGACTTCTCCTGACTTATGTAGCCACAGGGGCTGGCGAACCCAAGATTGGCAGATCAGAGAGCAGGGCTCTTCATCACAGGCTGTGAAGATCAATGAACCCCAAGATCAGCAGGCAAGATGGCAGGTAAGCTGCTAGCTCAGATGAACAGGAGCCAGCTGCAGGATCCAGAGCTAGCAAAAGACTATGAGTCTTGCCAGAATGTCCACTTATTTTCAGTGCAGGCCACACGCCCAAGGAAGCTTCCTTTCAACTGACTGGCTACTCACAGCAGATCCCAGCATGGGGATGATCACATTACATCAAATCTCATCCTGGAAATGATTGCAACAAATTACATCATAACTGCCAAACCACTGATAATCATGGTCCAGCCAAGCTGACACACAAGCTTAACCTTATTCATCTTTTGCATACTTTTACTTTATATTTTACAGGAATAATGTCTATGGCAAACATTTTGGAATAGCTCCTTGGAAACTCTACGGGGCAGTTCTACTCTGTCCTATAGGGTCACTATGAGTCGGAATTGACTCGAGGACATGCAGTTTGGGATTTATTCAGTCTTTCAAAGGGCATTGAATTATTTCTACATGGTATCTGCTGTATTCAGTGTTGTAATTTCAGTGGCGAGCAAGACAGGGAAGATATCTGTTCACAGAAAAATTACAAACTAGTAGGAGAGAAAGACAACACACATTACAACAAATGATCAAAATAATTTTGAGTAGTGCAATTGTGTAATGGAATACAGAGTGACTGTAAGTGATAGGTGTCAGGTATCCTTGTATAGGTTGGTTAGAAATGGATATAACACTGAGCTGAGCATAAACGGGGAAGAGAAATCTACTATGTTATGATCTATTTGAAGAGTATTCCAGGAAGAAACATATTGTTGTTAGATGCCATCGAGTCAGTTCTGACTCATAGTGACCCTATGTACCAGAGAACAAACCACTGCCTGGTCCTGAGCCATCTTCACAATCATTATTATGCATGAGCTCATTGTTGCAGCCACTGTGTCAATCCATTTCATTGAGGGTCTCCCTCTTTTTTGCTGACATTCTACTTTACAAAGCATGATGTCCTTCTCCAGGGACTGATCCCTCCTGACAGTATGTCCAAAGTATGTAAGACTCAGTCTTGCCATCCTTGTTTCTAAGGAGCCTTCTGGTTGTACTTCTTCCAAGACAGATTTACTCATTTTTTTTTTGCCAGTCCATGGTATATTCAATATTTTTCACCAACAGCATAATTCAAAGGCATTCATTCTTTGGTTTTCCTTTACTTATTGTCCATCTTTCACATGCATACTAAGCAATTGAAAACATCATGGCGGGGATCAGGTGCACTTTAGTCCTTAAAGTGACATCTTTGTTTTCTAACACTTTAAAGAGATGTTTCAATGCAATGCATGTGTCGTTTGTTTTCTTGACTGATACTTCCATGGGCATTGATTGTGAATCCAAGTAAAGTGAAATTATTGACAACTTCAATCTTTTCTCTTTGTATTGTGATGTTGCTTATTGATTCAGTTGTGAGGATTTTTGCTTTCTTTATGTTGAGGTGCAATCCATACTGAAGGTTGTAGTCTTTGAATTTCATCAGCTTATTCATAAGCTTATTTTATTAAATCTGATGTTCTGAAGGAGACTGTCTTAGTCATCTAGTGCTGCTATAACATAAATACCACAAGGGGATGGCTTTAACAAAGAGAAATTTATTTCCTCACAGTAAAGTAAGCTGAAAGTCCAAATTGAAGGCGTCAGCTCCAGGGGAAAGCTTTCTGCTTCTGTCAGCTTTGGAAGAAGGTCCTTGTCCTCAATCTTCCCATGGTCAAGGAGCTTGTTAGGTGCAGGGACTCCAGGTCTGAAGGACGCCATCTGCTCCTGGTGCTGCTTTCTTGTTGGTCTGAGGTCCCCCGTCCCTCTGCTTGCTTCTGTCTTTTGTATCTCAAGAGATTGCCTCAAGACACAAACGAATCCTGTAGGTTGAATCCTGCTGCACTAACACAACTGCCGCCCATCTTCCCTCATTAACATCATAGAGGCAGGATTTATAACATAGAGGAAAATCACACAATACTGGGAATCATAGCCTAGCCCAATTGATCCACACATTTTTGGGGGGCCATAATTCAATCCACGACAGGGACACATATATATATATATATATGATGGTCGTGATCAAATTTTCCAACTGTCAGAATTAGTAATTCATTCCTATAAGCTGATATTTTCAACATTGTCTTTATGCACTTTAATTTAATACACTGATATTGAGGCTCCTTACTAAGTAGTGAGTCACTGGGTAGTGCAAACAGT
The DNA here is from genome assembly GCF_024166365.1 of Elephas maximus indicus. Classification (NCBI taxonomy): domain Eukaryota; kingdom Metazoa; phylum Chordata; class Mammalia; order Proboscidea; family Elephantidae; genus Elephas; species Elephas maximus. The sequence continues at coordinate 134,760,809 of NC_064823.1, read as the reverse complement.
TAAGGTCTAGGCTGCTAACCAAAAGGTTGAAGTTTCAAGTCTACCCAGAGGCACCTCTGGAGAAAGTCCTTGTGATCTACTTCCAAAGAATCAGCCTTTGAAAATCCAATGGAGCACGAATCTATTCTGACACATATGGGGTCAGCATGAGTCATAATCCACCTGAAGGCAACTGGTAACTGATGGTGCTGTTGTTAGGGTCCATCTAGTGAGTTCTGACTCACAGCAACCTTATGTGTAACAGAACAAGACACTGCCTAGTCCTGCGCCATCCTCATAGTTGTTGCTATGTTTGAGCCCATTGTTGCAACTCCTGTGTCAATCTATCTCGAGGATCTTCTTCTTTTTCACTGACCCTCTATTTTACCAAGTATGATGTTCTCCTCCAGGGACTGGTCCCTCCTGACGACAAGTCCAAAGCACATGGGACAGTCTCTCCATCCTCACTTCTAGGGAGCATTCTGCCTGTACTACTTCCGAGACAGATTTGTTCATTCTTCTGGCAGTCCATGGTATACTTAATATTCTTTGCCAACACCATAATTCAAATGCATCGGCTCTTCTTCAGTCTTCTTTATTCATTGTCCAGCTTTCACACACATACGAGGTGACTGAAAATAGCACAGCTTCAGTCAGGAACCCCTTACTTGGTTAGTCTAATGGATATTGAGTGGTAATTTAGGCCCATCTTATCCTTATTTGCATTTTGGTTTATGCACCCATCTCTGTTTCAAGACATTTGGTAGTCTGTAAAAGTCACATGAAAGAAAGCAAAACTTTTAGGAAGAGGCTAGAAGCCTCGTTTTCAGAAAGGAATGTGAGCTTGAAAGGCACTTAATATTTTAGGGGTAAATCATTATCGTATATCTCAGTTTTGTGACTGAGGAATATACAAGACAATACAAACAATATAAACCCAAACTAATTTCTGTTCACCATACAGCTTAGATTAAATAATGCTTTTTGTGTTTTTTAAAATTTGAAGTACATAACAACTAACTTAATTCTTCACTTTTGCTACTGTGTATAAATATTTAGCAAATACCTTATCTATAAACTTCCAAGAAGAACTTCATTGACTTTCTCAGAATATTTTGAAAAATAATTAGATGCCAACATATAAAAATATGTATTTTTTTCTATTTGAATAAGTTCTTACATATTCATAGACCAAAAAAAAAAAAAAAAAAACCAAACCCATTGCCGTCGAGTCGATTCTGACTCATAGCGACCCTATAGGACAGAGTAGAACTGCCCCATAGAGTTTCCAAGGAGCACCTGGTAGATTCGAACTGCTGACCTTTTGGGTAGCATACATAGCTCTTCACCACTACGCCACCAGGGTTTCCTTCAAACATAGAGGCATATCTCATTTTGCTGAATAGATATGTTTATGAAGAGTTGCCTATAAATCAAATTCCTATGTATCAAAATTGATTTTCTTATTAGCTTTCATTATAAAGACAGCTATGCTTGAAGATATACTCCTCTAGGGAATTAAAAGTAAACTAATCCTAAAACGTAAAAGAACGACATTCAAAAGTGATGCAAAAATGTTAAGAGGCAGACATTTAAAGAAACATTATCATTTTTTATTTTAATATTACTTTAAATAATAACCCAAAGGGGGGAAAAAAAAAAACCTTAGAGTGTGGTTTCTGATATTCCACATCTTAAAACTGAGAGGTAAAAAGTAGATTGGCCACCTTGAAAAAAATGAAGTAAAAAATCCATTCAGTTTTGGCTAGCCTTCCTCTTTATTCTATCATCAGAAAAGAAAATGCAAACCTGTTTGATTCCAAAGACTCCACACAAACTAGTAAATTATATTGAGCTGGAATAAATGGAAACTCTACGTGAGACCACTGAAAATGCAGCAATAAGTGAACAAACAGAAGCACATTCACTATAATACATAATTACTGTCAAAACGGTATTTAACAACTTGTGTCTTGGCAAGAGTAAGAAGCCCATGATGCAAGTGTACAACACTTACAACTAGTTTCTGATTCCGGGAATACCAAAAAAAACAAACAAAAAAATTGTGCAGTCTCAGTTATCCTGTCATTACAGAGAATTTGAAGGTATTGGAAGGAAAAGGTTGAGGGGGAACAAGGTGTAACATTTATTTTACTTATATGTAAAGAACAGTGCTAAATATTTACGCATTTTCATATTCCTTTCACCACAGCCCTTTTAGGGCCTTATTGTTTCCTCATTCACTGTTGAGAAAACTAAACAATCCAGACAAGACCAAATAGTCTAGATACATGCTCTGTACTATGAGAATGCATATTCCACATTCTTTGCATAATAAGGATTTACACACAATTTCTATGTGCAAAACACCATAAACAGTTGTCATTGAGTCAACTCTGACTCATCATGACCCCATGTGTGTCAGAGCAAAACTGTGCTCCATAGGGTGCTCAGTAAATGATTTTTTGGAAGTAGGTCTTTCTTTTGAGACACCTCTTGGTACACTCGAACCTCCAACCTTTTGGTAGCAGCCAAGCATGTTAACTGCTTGCACCAAGACACTGAGACCAGGGAAGGTAACTAAACACATCTAAGGCCACAAGTTGGATAGTTGAAGAATATCTCATATGCAATCCTATGTTACATAAAGGGTTTTCCTTTAATAGCTCATTTCCAGTAAAAAACTCATTCACATGTGATTCATAGTAAGTATGGGAATAATATTTAACAAAATTCTTAAGAAAAAATGTTTGCAAAATAAAATATTGGAAGCTTTATGATGAATTTTAAGGCACTCTGGTGGCTCACCAGTTAAGAGTTCAGCTGCTAACTGAAAGGTTGGTGGTTTGAACACACCCAGCCACTCTGTGGGGGAAAGACCTGGCAATCTGCCCTCATAAAGATTACAGCCTAGAAAACTATGGAACAGTTCTACTCTGTCACATGGGGTTGCTATGAGTCAAAATAAACTCGACAGCATCTAACAATAATAACAAGTAATGAATTTTTATTAAAATATCCTATAAATATGTATTTCTGGGTATTGAGATATATACAATCAGGCTATCATTAATTTGGTAGGAATATAGTTCACAGGAAATTGGAAGTGATTATTATTTTGATTTCATTCCCTCAATAATTTGTTGCTTCCTTGGTTGTAAACATCTCTTTAAGAAATTACTGTACATTTTTTTCTTTGAGTCATTTCATTTCTACTATTCAGTATGTAATGAGGATAATCTGTTTAAAATCTTTTACTAGTAGTAGTGGTTATATCACATACTAGAGAAAGATTTAAGGCACAGGTTTTAAATACTTCTAGGTGGCAGATAACAATAACTTACTCATTCTACTGGAAGAAAACAGAGAAGAGTAACAAACGCTATCTTTTCTATTGAAAAAGTGGGACCAGACACAAGAAGTTATTAGCAAAGACCATAGAGAATTTAGCTTGTCCTCATTTGAAACAGTTTGGCTTGGCTTCTGATCTTGTATTGTGATTATTAAACTATCTTAGAAAGAGTTTTATATCTGTCATGGAAAAAAATAGCACCACTGAGGAATTAAAAATAATTGCCCCATTAACAGTCCTTGGGAGGTCCAAAATAACCAGAAACAAAGAACAAAGAATCACAACGATCTCGATTTTCCAGGTTAAGTAAGCTGGTCTTTTCTGCACTGGACAACAGTATCTCTGAAGTTAGTTACCAATTTTTAGCTTCTTTTTCTGTCTTCCTTTTGGGCAAAAAAAAAATATATATGTATATACATATATATACATACTGTAGTTATGCATTCTAGAAGTCTTCAGATATAGGTTTATTGACAACATTTTAGACTTTTCTTTGTCACAGTATGCTTATTAGAAAATGTGAAATACATGTTTTAAATTTTACTGGAAAAAAAATCAACTCCAATTGCTGTCCACCCAATTCGAGCTCATGGTGATCCTATGTGTTACACGGTAGAACTGATTCATAAGGTTTTCTTCCCTGTAATCTTTACAGCAGCTGATTGCTAGGGCATTCTTCCACGGTGCAGCTGGGCGGGTTCAGACTGCCAACCTTTGCATTTAATAATACTACCCAGGGACTACTTACTAGAACATGGGGAATATAAGTTTCAAATCTTTTTTCTTTCCAGAATAAGTATTTTTCCTCAGTGGTAATAATGCAGAGTCATGACTTTTTTTAATAGCACAATTAATTTGGACACCATAATGATGAAACTAAAAATATGGATGTACCATATATGCTAAAATGTCAAAGAGAACATATTGCCCTGTGTCTTCCAATAGCACAGTGTAGGAGGAAACCCAAAAGTCCCTAAAACAACTAATATTTTGGACAATTAAAAAAATAAAATAAAAACATCCTTGAAGTGGCATGAAATTCAGAACCCTATCCAGAACCAAATAAAAGATGAAACTGGACTTTTTATGACTAGCTAGTGTGAAAGATGATTTTAACCCTGAAAGCTAATGCCAAATCTCGAGTCACAGAATATATGCGCTGACTTTAGGGTTTGTGGATAAGAGATAAACTTCAGATCCAGCCAATGTAGAGAATTTCATAGAATTCAAAACTACAGTTGCAGCATAAGGGTGATATAGAAATAAATCCTTCTGTGAAGAACGCAACACAGAGACTTGTGTGCCTCTAAGCTGGCATAGGAAGAGGAGGAAAAGTTATATATTTCCCTGGAGAATTTATAACCACCAGCTTTTCAGGCTTTTGCAATGAAAATTCAAACTTCTCCTATTGTCATGGGAAACTCAAAGGGATATTTTAATTTAAAGTGATGCCAGGTTGGGGGAACCCGTGGGTAACTATTGGAAACAAACATCAATTTCTCTGAAAAAAAAAAAAAATTCACTTTCAATATAGTTCCAAAGTTAATAATCCACTTACTTTCAAACAAACAAGCAAAAAGTGTAGTAAGATAGAACCATAATGAAACAGGAGTGAACAAAAATAAATTCGCATATTATTCAGTTATTGGAATTATCAGATTCAGACTTTAAAATTACTACGTTAATAGACTTAAAGTCATAACAAAGAAGCTTGCAAATATATAGAAGAAAAATTTTAAAGTACAGCTAATGTCCAGATCTCAGTTTCAAAGGCCATTCTCCAATAGATGGAACCAGGGCTCCCTGGAACAATGGCTGATTCTAGGGCTGGGGCAGAAAATACACAAGATAGACCTGGAGACTTTGTAGTGTCAGAAAACAAGAAAATGTGAAAAGAACTAACAAAACAAAAATCCATAATGACGGGAGTAAGTCAAAGAACACAAGAGTCAGCTGAAAGATTTACCAAAGCCAGAGCTGGAACAATTTGCATATAGTGATTTCCTTCCAAAGAACACAGTATACCAAAAAAAAAAAAAAAAAAAAATTGTCGTCAAGTCAATTCTGACCCATAGCAACCCTGTAGGACAAAGCAGAACTGGCTCATAAGGTTTCCAAGGCTGTAATCTTTACTGAAGCAGATTGCTTTAGACTGAAGTGAAGAGATTCATAGGTTCCAATCACCAGCGTTTAAGTTAGCAGCCAAGAGATTAGCACTCTGCCATCAGGGCTCCTGAACGCAAAAAGAAAGAAAAAAAAAAAAAGAGGAAATTTAAAGTGGAGAAACCTGACAAACACTACCTCATCCAGATGATAAGCCTGGCGATCAAGCAAGAAGTATTGTTAATAGCTGACTTAGAGTTAGCCCCAACTCATGGTGACCCCACGACCAAAGAAACTATGGATAATCCACGACTAATGATTTATTCCAGTTATGACAAACTGCATTTATGATGTCTTTTTTTTTTTCACATCTTATAGTTAGTAACATATACCACATAAATGCTACAAAGTGTAATTTGCTGTTATTGTCCTTATTTAATCAGGATAATATGATGAAAGAGATCAGTGGAAAAATCATCCATATGGCAAGAACACTGAATTTAGAACTTGATACTGCTGGTGTGGAACAGCTCATAGATCACAAAGAAGGGGCGTTGACAGATCAGGAAGTAATGGATTTTGAAGAGGAAAGAAATGCTGAAGAAGAAAGAAATAATGAGAAAGAGGAAGGAGAGAAGCTGTCAAAAATTTTGAAGTGAAAGAATTAGCTGAATTTTTTCTAAACTAAATCAGGGGCTTCAGGTACTTGAAAACATGGACTTAAATTCTGATCACTTTGCTAAAGTCCTCAGGAAGGTTTGGGAAGCAGTGAGATGTTACGGAAAAACATATGAAGTGGAAAAAAAAAAGGACCATACAGACAACTCTTGCTAATTTTCTGACTACAGATGCTACTCCCACTCTCAGAGATAATCCAGATGACCCAGAACCTTCCACAAATGAAGTTATTACCACAACTGACTAAATGCCTATGTTGTCCCACTCTTCTTCATTGTCAGAGTAAATTTTTATGATTTCTGTATTTTTTTATGTATGTATGTATTAAAATACATCTGTAAATTTATATGTAATACTTCCAATCCCCAAAAACCAGATTTATAAAGCTGATAATAAAAAACAATAATATAAAAAAGGTATTCAGCTTATGTCAGAACCGGCTTACCACGGAGTCGGTGGAACTGAACCCGGTCATAAGTCAGGGGCTGCCTGTAAATGCTGCACAGCACCATCCCCATGATTGCCTGTGGATCAGCCTGTAAGATTTTCATTGGCTGATTTTAGGAATTAGATGGCCAAGCCTTTCTTCCTGGTGTGTCTTAGTCTGGAATTTCCACTGAAACCTGTTCAACATTATATACCAATAAACGAGTCTCTACTGACAGACAGTTCAGTGATGGCTGCACATGAGATAATTTGGCTAGAAATTCAATCCTGGTCTTCCACATGGAGGCTGAGAATTCTACCACTAAACCACCAATGCTCCCATAAGCAAGAAATTGTTGTTGTTAGGTGCCTTTGAGTCACTTCCAGCTCATAGTGACCCCATGCACAACAGACCCAAACACTGCCCAGCCCTGCGCCATCCTCATGTTATACTTGAGCCTGTTGTTGCAAGCATTGTGATTATCCATCTCCTTGAGAATCTTTCTCTTTTTCACTGACCCTCTACTTTACTAAGCATGATGTCCTTCTCCAGGGACTGGATGCTTCTGATGACAACACGTCCAAAGAATGTGAGACATAGTCTCACAATCCTTGCTTCGAAGGAGCATTCTAGCTATATTTCTTTCTAGACATATTTGTTCGTTTTTTGGCAGTCCACGCATATTCAATATTCTTCACCAACACCCCATAACTCAAAGGCATCGATTCTTCTTCCATTTTCCTTATTCATCGCCCAGCATTTGCACTCATATGAGTCAATTGAAAGCACGATGGCTTGGGTCAGGCTCATCATAGCCCTTAAAGCGACATCTTTGCTTTTCAACACTTGAAAGAGGTCCTTCGCAGCAGATTTGCCCAATGCAGTGCATCATTTCATTTCTTGACTGCTGCTTCCATGGCTGTTGTTTGGAGATCCAAGTAAAATGAAATCCTTGACAATTTCTATCTTTTTTTCTGTTTATCATGATGTTGCTTATTAGTTCACTTGTAAGGATTTTTGTTTTCTTTATGTTGAGGTGTAATCCATACTGAAGGCTGCGGTCTTTGACATTCATCAATAAGTGCTTCAAGTCCTCTTCACTTTCAGTAAGCAAGGTTGTGTCATATGCATATCCCAGGTTGTTAGTCTTCCTCCAATCCTGATGCCGCATTCTTCTTCATAGAGTCCAGCTTCTCTGATTATTTGCTCAGCATACAGATTGAATATGTATGGTGAAAGGATACAACCCTGATGCATACCTTTCCTGACTTTAAACCATGCACTATCCCCTTGTTCTGTTCGAACTACCGCTTCTTGGTCTATGTATAGGTTCCTCAAGGAGTGCAATTAAGTGTTCCGGAATTCCCATTCTTCCCAATGTTATCCATAATTTGTTATGATCCACAAGGACAAATGCCTTTGCATAGTCAATAAAACACAGGTAAACATCATTCTGGTGTTCTCTGCTTTCAGCTAGGATCCATCTGACATCAGCAACGATACCCCTCTTTCCAAGTTCTCTTTTGAATACACCTTGAATTTCCGGCGGTTTCCCTGTTGATATACTGTTACAACCATTTTTAAAGATTTCAGCAAAAATTTACCTGTATGTAATATTAATGATATAGTTCAATAATTTCCACATTCGGTTGGATTGCCTTTCTTGGGAATAAGCATAAATAAGGCTCCCTTCCAGTCAGTTGGCCAGATAGCTCTCTTCCAAATTTCTTGGCATAGACGAGTGAGCACCTTCTATACTGCATCCATTTGTTGAGACATCTCATTGGGTATTTGTCAATTCCTGGAACTTTGTTTTTCACCAATGCGTTCAGTGCAGCCTGACCTCTTCCTTCAGTACCATTCTGAAATGTTTGAATGTTGACCAATTCTTTTTGGTATAGTGACTCCGTATAATCCTTTCATCTTCTTTTGATGCTTCCTGCATCTTTCAGTATTTTGCCCACAGAATCCTTTACCACTGCATCTCAAGGCTTGAATTTCTTCTTCAGTTCTTTCAGTGTGAGATATACAGAGCACATTCTTCTCTTTTGGTTTTCTAACTCCAGGTCTTTGCTTATGTCATAATGTTTTACTTAGTCTTCTTGAGCCACCCTCTGAAACCTTCTGTTCAGTTCTTTGATTTCATCATTTCTTCTGTAAGCTTTAGCTACTAGACATTTAAGAGCAAGTTTCAGAGTCTCCTCTGACATCCATTTTGGTCTTTTCTTTCTTTTCTGTCTTCTTAATGACCTCTTGTTTTCTTCGTGTGTGATGTCCTTGATGTCATTCCACAGCTCACCTGCTCTTTGGTCATTAATGTTCAATAAGTCAAATCTATTCTTGAGACGGTCTCTAAATTCAGATGGGATGTACTTAAGGTTGCATTTCGGATCTTGTGGACTGGTTATAATTTTCTTCAGCTTCAACTTGAGCTTGCGTATGAGCAAATGATGGTCTGTTCCACAGTTGGCCCCTGGCCTTATTCTTATTGATGATATTGAGTTTTTCCATTGTTTTTTCCACAAAAGTAGTTGACTTGATTCCTGTGTATTCCATCTGGAGAGGTCCAGGTGCATAGTCACTGTCCATGTTGTTGAAAAAAAAAGTATTTGTAGTGAAGAAATCACTGGTCTTGTAAAAATCTATCATGTAATCTGTGTTACCGTTTCTATCATCGAGGCCATATTTTCCAGCTACTGATCTTTTTTGTTTCCAGCTTTTGAATTCCAATCACTGGTAATTATCGAAGCATCCTGATTGCATGTTTCATCAATTTCAGACTGCAGAAATTGGTAAAAATGTTCAATTTCTTCAAGCAAGAAATAGATATATCAAATTTTCTATTTATGATTATGGATTTGACTTTTTGAGTTCTTTTTCTTTGTTTTGCTCTGTGTGTTTAAGGTATGTTACTATTATGCAAAGGTATAGAATTGTTATATGTTGTTGTTGTTGTTAGATGCCGTCGAGTTGGTTCCAACTCATAGCGATGCTACGCACAACAGAACGAAACACTGCCCGGTCCTGACCCATCCTTACAATCATTGTTATGCTTCAGCTCATTGTTGCATCCACTGTGTCAATCCACCTCATCCAGGGTCTTCCTCTTTTCCGCTGACCCTGTACTCTGCCAAGCATGATGTCCTTCTCCAGGGACTGATCCCTCCTGACAACATGTCCAAAGTATGTAAGACGCAGTCTCACCATCCTTGCCTCTAAGGAGCATTCTGGCCGCATTTCTTCCAAGACAGATTTGTTTGTTCTTTTGGCAGTCGGTGGTATATTGAATATTCTTCGCTAACACCACAATTCAAAGGCGTCAACTCTTCTTCGGTCTTCCTTGTTCATTGACCAGCTTTCACATGCATATGATGTGATTGAAAATACCATGGCTTGGGTCAGGCACACCTTAGTCTTCAGGGTGACATCTTTGCTCTTCAACACTTTGAAGAGGTCCTTTTCCATCATCTCTTTCCACAGATGTAGTCAATTTGATTTCTGTGTGTTCCATCTGGTGAGATCCATGTGTGTAGTCGCTGTTTATGTTGGTGAAAGAAGGTATTTGCAATGAAGAAGTCTTTGGTCTTGCAAAATTCTATCATTCGATCTCCGGCATTTTTTCTATCACCAAGGCCATATTTTCCAACTACCGATCCTTCTTCTTTGTTTCCAACTTTTGCATTCCAATCACCAGTAATTATCAATGCATCTTGATTGCATGTTCAATCAATTTCAGACTGCAGCAGCTGATAAAAATCTTCTATTTCTTCATCTTTGGCCCTAGTGGTTGGTGCGTAAATTTGAATAATAGTGGTATTAACTGGTCTTCCTTGTAGGCATATGGATATTATCCTATCACTGACAGCATTGTACTTCAGGATAGATCTTGAAACATTCTTTTTGATGATGAATGCAACACCATTCCTCTTCGAGTTGTCATTCTCAGCATAGTGGACTACACGATTGTCCAATTCAAAATGGCCAATACCAGTCCTTTTCAGCTCACTAATGCCTGGGATATCAGTGTTTAGGCATTCCATTTCATTATTGACAATTTCCAATTTTCCTAGATTCATATTTTGTACATTCCAGGTTCTGATTATTAATGGGTGTTTGCAGCTGTTTCTTCTCATTTTGAGTCATGCCACATCAGCAAATGAAGGTCCTGAAAGCTTTACTCCATCCACGACATTAAGGTCGACTCTACTCGGAGGAGGCAGCTCTTCCCCAGTCATCTTTTGAGTGCCTTCCAACCTGGGAGGCTCATCTTCCAGCACTATATCAGACAACGTTCTGCTGCTATTCATAAGGTTTTCACTGGCTAATGCTTTTCAGAAGTAGACTGCTGGGTCCTTCTTCCTAGTCTTTGTCAGTCTGGGAGCTCAGCTGAAACCTGTCCTCCGTGGGTGACCCTGCTGGTATCTGAATACTGGTGGCATAGCTTCCATGGTCACAGCAACACACAAGCCCCCACAGTACGACAAACTGACAGAGTCATGGGAGAATTGTTATATATTCCTGATGAATTGATCTCTTATTTATTATGACATGCTCCTCTTTATCTCTAGAATGTATTTTGCTTTAAAATATATCTTGATTGATAGTAGGATACCTGAATCAACTTTCATTTTGTTAGTGTTATCATGGGATATCTTTTTTCCATTATTTTACTTCCCAGCAATCTGTCTATCCAGATATCTAGCTAGTTTATCTATCAAGCTAACTAGCTAGCTTCCTATCATCCATCTACCTGTTATCTACCTACCTACCTACTTATCTATCTTGTTGTTGCTGGGTACCCATGAGACAGATAGAATTTCCCTATAGGTTTTCCTGGGTGTAATCTCTTTTTTTTTTTTTGTGCTTTAAGTGAAAGTTTGCAAATCAAGTCAGTCTCTCACACAAAAACCCATATACATCTTGCTACATGCTCCCAATTGCTCTCCCCCTAATAAGACAGCCTGCTCCTTCTCTCCTCTCTCTCTTTTCATGTCCATTTTGCTAGCTTCTAACGTCCTTTACCCTCTCATCTCTCCTCTAGGCAGGAGATGCCAACATAGTCTCAAGTGTCCACCTGTTCCAAGAAGCTCACACCTCACCAGCATCCCTCTCCATCCCATTGTTTGGTCCAATCCCTGTCTGAAGAGTTGGCTTTGGGAATGATTCCTGTCCTGGGCCAATAGAAGGTCTGGGGGCCATGACCACCGGGGTCCTTCTATTCTCAGTCAGACCATTAAGTCTGGTCTTCTTCTGAGAATTTGACATCTGCATCCCACTGCTCTCCTGCTCCTTCAGGGGTCCTCTGTTGTGTTCCCTGTCAGGGCAGTCATCGGTTGTAGCCGGGCACCATCTAGTTTTTTTGGTCTCAGGCTGATGTAGTCTCTGGTTTATGTGGCCTTTTCTGTCTCTTGGGCTCATAATTTACCTTGTGTCTTGGTGTTCTTCATTCTCCTTTGGTCCAGGTGGGTTGAGACCAATTGATGTATCTTAGATGGCCGCTTGTTAGTGTTTAAGACTCCAGAAGCCACTTTCCAAAGTGAGATGTAGAATGTTTTCTTAATAGATTTTATTATGCCAATTGACATGGGTGTCGCCTGAAACCATGGTTCCCAAATCCCCACCCTTGTACGCTGGCCTTCGAAGCATTCACTTTATTCAGGAAACTTCTTTGCTTTTGGTTTAGTCTGGTTGTACTGACCTCGCCTGTATTGTGTGCTGTCTTTCCCTTCACCTAAAGTAGTTCTTATCTACTATCTAATTAGTGAATACACCTCTCCCACCCTCCCACCCTCCCCTCTCTTGTAACCACAAAAGAATATTTTCTTCTCAGTTTAAACTATTTCTCAAGTTCTTGTAATAGTGGCCTTATACAGTATTTGTCCTTTTGCAACTAATTGCACTCAGCATAATGCCTTCTAGATTCCTCCATGTTATGAAATGTTTCACAGATTCCTCACTGTTTTTTATCGATGCGTAGTATTCCATTGTGTGAATATACCATAATTTCTTTATCCATCCATCCGGCGATGGGCATCTTGCTTGCTTCCATCTTTTTGCTGTTGTAAACAGTGCTGCAATAAACATGAGTGTGCATATATCTGTTCATGTAAAGGCTCTTATTTCTTTAGGATATATTCCAAGGAGTGGGATTGCTGGGTCGTATGCTAGTTCTATTTCTAACTTTTTAAAGAAGTGCCAAATCACTTTCCAAAGTGGTTGTACCATTTGCCATTCCCACCAGCAGTGTATAAGTGTTCCAATCTCTCCACAGCCTCTCCAACATTTATTCTTTTGTGTTTTTTGGATTAATGCCAGCCTTGTTGGAGTAAGATGAAATCTCATCTCAGTTTTGATTTGCATTTCCCTGATGGCTAATGATCATGATCGTGCCCTCATGTATCTGTTAGCTACCTGAATGTCTTCCTTAGTGCAGTGTCTGTTCATATCTTTGGCCCATTTTTTAATAGGGTTATTTGTCTTTTTGTAGTTGACTCTTTGTGGTATCATGTAGATTTTAGAGATCAGGCACTGATTGGAAATGTCATAGCTAAAAACTTTTTCCCAGTCTGTAGGTAATTTATTTACTTTTTTGGTGAAGTCTTTGGATGAGCATAGGTGTTTGATTTTTAGGAGCTCCCAGTTATCTAGTTTTTCTTCGACTTTCTTTATAATGTTTTGTAGACTGTTTATGCCATGTATTAGCACTCCTAATGTCCCTATTTTTTCTTTGATGATCTTTATCTTTTTAGATTTTATATTTAGGTCTTTGATCCATTTTGAGTTAGTTTTTGTGCATGGAGTGAGGTATGGGTCTTGTTTCATTTTTTTGTGGTTGGATATCCAGTTATGCTAGCACCATTTGTTAAAAAGACTGTCTTTTCCCTATTTAACTGTTTTGAGGCCTTTGTCAAATATCAACTGCTCATATGTGGATGGATTTATATCTGGATTCTCAATTCTGTTCCACTGGTCTATGTATCTGTTGTTGTACCAGTACCAGGCTGTTTTGACTACTGTGCCAGTATAACAGGTTCTAAAATCAGATAGAATAAGGCCCCCCACTTTGTTCTTCTTTTTCAGTAATGCCTTACTTATCTAGGGTCTCTTTTCCTTCTGTATGAATTTAGTGATTTTTTTCTCCATCTCATTAAAAAATGTTGGAATTTGGGTTGGAATTGCATTGTATCTATTGTTGGCTTTTGGTAGAATAGACATTTTTACAATGTTAAGTCTTCCTATCCATGAGCAAGGTATGTTTCTCCACTTTTGTAGGTCTCTTTCGGTTTCTTGCAATAGTGTCTTGTAGTTTTCTTTGTATAAGTCTTTTACATTTCTGAAAAGATTTATTCTTACGTATTTTATCTTCTTGGGGGTTACTGTAAATAGGATTGATTTGGTGATTTCCTCTTCAATGTTCTTTTTGTTGGTATAGAGGAAACCAACTGATTTTTGTATGTTTATCTTGTATCCCGATACTCTGTTGAACTCTTCTATTAGTTTCAGTAGTTTTCTTGAGGATTCCTTAGAGTTCTCTGTGTATAAGATCATGTCATCTGCAAATAGATACATGTTTATTTCTTCCTTGCCAATCTGGATGCCCTTTATTTCTTTATCTTGACTAATTGCCCTGGCTAGGACCTCCAGCACAACGTTGAATAAGAGCAGTGAGAAAGGGCATCCTTGTTTGGGTCCTGATCTCAAGGGGAGTGCTTTCAGGCTCTGTCCATTTAGGGTGATGTTGGCTATTGGCTTTGTATAAATGCCCTTTATTATGTTGAGGAATTTTCCTTTTATTCGTATTTTGCTGAAAGCATTTATCTTGAACTGGTGTCGAACTTTGTCAAATGCTTTTTTTGCATCAATTGATAAAATCGTGTGATTCTTATCTTTTGTTTTATTTCCATGATGGATTACATTAATTGTTTTTCTAATGTTGAACCTCCCCTGCATACCTGGTATGAATCCCACTTGGTCATGGTGAATGATTTTTTTGATATGTTGGTGAATTCTATTGGCTAGAATTTTGTTGAAAATTTTTGCATTTAAGTTCATGAGGGGTATAGGTCTATTATTTTCTTTTTTTTGTGTGGTATCTTTACCTTGTTTTGGTATCAGGGATAAGGTGACTTCATAGAATGAGTTTGGTAGTATTCCGTCCTTTTCTATGCTCTGAAATACCTTTAGTAGTAGTGGTGTTAACTCTTCTCTGAAAGTTTGGTAGAACTCTGCAGTAAAGCCACCCAGGCAAAGGCTTTCTTTTTTTTTGTTTGGAGTTTTTTGATTACCTTTTCAATCTCTTTTTTTTTTTCAATCTCTTCTTTTGTTATGGGTCTATTTAGTTGTTCTGCCTCTGTTTGTGTTAGTTCAGGTCGGTAGTATGTTTCTAGGAATCGACCCATTTCTTCTAGGTTCTCAAATTTGTTAGAGTACTCTTTTTCATAGTAACCTGATATGATTTTTTTAATTTCAGATGAGTCTGTTTTAATATCACCCATCTCATTTCTTATTTGGGTTATTTGCTCCCTCTCCTGTTTTCCTTTTGTCAGTTTGGGCAATGGCTTATCAATTTTGTTGATTTTTTCAAAGAACAAGTTTTGGTCTTGTTAATTCTTTCAATTGTTTTTCTGTTTTCTATTTCATTTAGTTCTGCTCTAATTTTTATTATTTGTTTTCTTCTGGTGTCTGAAGGTTCCTTTTGTTGTTCTCCTTCTACTTGTTCAAGTTGTAGGGATAATTCCTTGATTTTGTCCCTTTGATCTTTTTATATGTGTGGATTTATTGATATAAGTTGGCCTCAGCACTGCTTTCGCTGTTTCCCAAAGGTTCTGATAGGAAGTGTTTTCAATCTCGTTGGATTCTATGAATTTCTTTTTTCCATTCTTAATGTCTTCTATAATCCAGTCTTTTTTGAGCAGGGTATTGTTCAGTTTCCAGGTGTTTGATTTCTTTTCCCTGCTTTTCCTGTTATTGATTTCCATTTTATGGCCTTGTGGTCAGAGAAGATGTTTTGTAATATTTCATTGTTTTGAATTCTGCTAACACTTGCTTTATGACCTAACATGTGGTCTATTCTAGAGAATGTTCCATGTGCATTAGAAAAGAAAGTAAAGTTGGTTGCTGTTGGGTGGAGTGTTCTGTATATGTCTATGAGGTCAAGTTGGTTTATTGTGGCACTTAGATCTTCTGTGTCTTTATTTAGCTTCTTTCTGGTTGTCCTGTCCTTCACAGAAAGTGGTGTGTTGAAGACTCCTACTATTATTGCGGAGCTGTCTCTCTCACTTTTCAATGCTGATAGAGTTTATGTATCTTGCACTCTGTTATTGGGTGCATAAATATTTAATATGGTTATATCTTTTTGGTATATTGTCCCTTTAATCATTATATAGTGTCCTTCCTTATCCTTTATGATGGATTTAATTTGAAAGTCTATTTTGTCAGAAATTAATATTGCCACTCCCGCTCTTTTTGATTGTTGTTCGCTTGTCTCTAAGTCTAATATGTGTTTCTTGTAGGCAGCATATAGACTGGTTGTGTTTTTTAATCCATTCTGCCATTCTCTGTCTCTTTATTGGTGCATTTAGTCCATTTACATTCAGCGTAATTATGGATAGGTATGAAGTTAGTGCTATAATTTTGATATCTTTTTTTGTGTATTGTTGAGAGTTTCTTTTTCTCACTTAATTTTATGTGCTGAGTAGATTATCTTTAAATATTATCTTTTCTTCATATTCATTGTTGTTGATCTTATTTCTATTGAGTCTCTATTTTTTTCTTGTATTTTATTTTGATTTGTAGGATAGTTTTTCTCCTTTCTGTTTACCTTTTTATTTACCCCTATTTTTCTAAATTTAAACCTAACTTTTATTTCTTTGCATCTCCATATGGATGGTCTATGATTACATTTCTTAGTACCTCTTTATTGTTTTAATGTTGTCTTCTTTTCTATAATAGCATCACTGTTACCCTGTTGAGTTTTTTGTTTTGTTTTGTTTTGTTACAATCTTGCTTTGTTTTTTTGGATTTCCCTGTCTGGGTTGACTTCTGGTTGCTCTGCCCAGTGTTCTAGTCTTGGGTTGATACCTGATATTATTGATTTTCTAACCAAGGAACTCCCTTTAGTATTGCTTGTAGTTTTTGTTTGTTTTTTATGAATTCCCTAAACTTGTGTTTATCTGAAAATGTCCTAATTTCACCTTCATATTTGAGAGACAGCTTTCCTGGATATATGATTCTTGGCTAGCAAGTTTTTTCTTCAATTTTTTATATAAGCCATCCTATTGTCTTCTTGCCCACATGGTTTCTGCTGAGAAGTCCGAGCTTATTCTTTTTGGCTCTCCTTTGTAGGTGACTTTTCGTTTATCCCCAGCTGCTCTTAAAATTCTCTCTTTGTCATTGGTTTTGGCAAGTTTGATTATAATATGCCTTGTTGACTTTCTTTTAAGATCTATCTTATGTGGAGTTCGATGAGCATCTTTTATAGATCTCTTCTTATCTTTCACAATATCAGGGAAGTTTTCTGCCAACAAATCCTCAACAATTCTCTCTGTGTTTTCTGTTATCCCTCCCTGTTCTGGTACTCCAATTACTTGTAGGTTATTTCTTTTGATAGAGTCCCAAATGATTCTTAAGGTTTCTTCATTTTTTTTTTTAATTCTTTTGTCTGATTTTTCTTCAAATATATTAATGTCAAGTGCTCTATCTTCAAGTTCAGAAATTCTGCCTTCCACCTGCTGAAATCTGCTTCTCTGACTTTCTACTGAGTTGTCTGTTTCTGTAATTTTATTGTTAATCTTCTAAATTTCTGATTGGTGTCTGTCTATGGATTTTTCTAGCTTATTAAATTTTTTATTACTTTCCTGAATAATCTTTTTAATTTCTTCAGTTGCTTTATCTGTGTGTTCCTTGGCTTGTCCTGCGTATTGCCTCATTTCCTTCCCAATGTCTTGAAGGGTTCTGTATATTAGTCTTTTTTATTCTGCCTCTAGTAATTCCAGGAAGGCACTTTCATCTAGAAGATCCTTGGATTCTTTTTTTTTGAGAGCTTGTTGGGGCAATCATGATATGTTTCTTTGTGTGGCTTGATATTGACTCCAAGCCACCTATAAGTTATCATGTTAGCTTATGTTATGTTTGCTTAGTGTGTCATAGCTATTTGCTTTGTTTTGTTTTGATATACCCAAATGGGTTGCTTGAGTGAGATAGCTTGATTGTTTTCACCTCTGGAGCTCTGATGCCCTGTCCCCAGATGGTTACAGCTGTTATCAGGTATATCAGTTTAAGGGTCCATTCAATTTTTTTGTATGAATTTGGCTTAGGTGTCCAGGGAGCTGATCATCAAGTGTGTGGTATAAGCTCTGTCCTACAGTCTTAGAGGGGCAGGGGTGATTGGTGTAGATACCCACCCATATCTGGTTGCATCAGGGGGTCACACTCTGAACAAGGCAGGGGGCTGAGAATCATCCCCCACGTGTCTCTGAGGAAATCATGTCCCTCTTCCCCAGAGTGTACAGGTGGGTGGGTTCTGCAGACAGACCATGGGCATCCATGTTTTTGGTTGTAAGGACTAGGAGTTACCAGTTATCCTTGGACCCCTGTCACAGGTGGCTCGGCGACCTGAGTGGAGCCACCAGTCCTTAGATCCCTGATGTGGGTAGGTGAGGACCCTGTTTAATAGGCAAAGCAATGTCAAACATCAAACACCCACTGCTCCACCACACAGCTGAAATGATTAGAGTCTGCCAACAAGGGCCTATCTTCCTGAAATATGCCTACACAGGTCCATGCAGAAGGGAAAGGTGCTCAAGTTCTATGGACCATCTCTGCCTGGACTGGTGCTGCTTCTGTCCTGAGCTCCCCTGGTTATTGAAGCTGGCAAATTATCTTTTCCCCTATTGTGAATTTATTCTTTCTCTAAGGCCGGGAGGATGGCTCTAGGTGTTCAACAGGTCCTATCTTGGGCCCAGAGAAATCAACAGCCACTGAAGCTGGCTTGGGGGTGGGTGGCAGGGTAAAATATACGCAAGTACTTAGCTTTTGCGAAGAGCACCATGCTTCTCTGGTTCCAGAAGTGTGAGTAGGCTGTGTGGCTGGCTACTTTGCCTTGAGGAAGCTGCAGCCGAATGCTAGTACCAGCCCACCGCCACCACTCCGGGAATGGTGCCTGAGGATTCCTTGCAATTCAGGTCCTGTAACTCCTCTCTGCTTCTGAACTGTCTCTTCCTCCCTCTGCCCTTCAGTTCATTTTCTAAGCTTGCCTTTGATGTTCAGGGCTCCTAGCTTGTCAGAAATGTACTCATTTCACTTGTTTTTACAGGTCTTTGTTGTAAAGAGGGCTTGCTGGAAGCATGTCTATTCCACCATCTTGGCTCTGTTTCAAGCTGTAATCTTTATGGAAGTGGCCTGCCAAGCCTTCCTCCCAGGGAGCTTTTGGATGGGTTCAAAACACCAACTTTTGGTCAGTAGCCAAGCACTTAACCATTTAGCAACCAGGGTTCCTTCCAACCTGTTTAGTATTTGTTGTAACCAGAATATAGTTATATAGCTGCGTCTTATTTTCTCACACTATCTGATAATTGCAGTCTTTTAACTGGTGTTACTTCATTTGCCTTTCAAGTAATTACTAATATATTTGTGCTTTTTTTATATCTATTAGTTTGTTATTTATTTTCAATTTTACCTACTGTTTCATATTGCCTTGTCTCTACTTCTGTTTTTTTTTTTTTTTTGGTTAATCAAGTTTTACTCTTTTTTTTCTGTATTAACTAATATCTTGTAGTTAATTTCCTTTAGTTTTTCAATTACCATAGGGCCATCCTTTCCGATATGATAGCCACTATTCATATGTGACTAATTAAATGTAAATTTGTTAAAATTAAATAAAATTTAAAAACCAATTCCTCAATCGTGCTAGCCACATTTCAAATGTTTAAAAGCCACATGTGGCTAGTGGTTATCCTATTGAAGTGTGCAAAAATAGAACATTTGTATCCTCACAGAATCTTTTATTGTAAAACACTCCTCTACATATTTAAACAGGCATCCTCGTCATGTCTAATACAAATTAGACATCATTACAAATAAACACAAATTTTCTTTGTACTCCTCTGATAATGCCAGAGACTTAGAAAATTCTAATTCCATTCATATCATCTGTATGTTACAGTATTGTTTTTATGCTTTTACATTCTGTACACACTTAAACTCATAGGTCAATACTAGTACTTGTTTGATTACTCATTTCTCTTTACTCTTTCTGGAGCTCTTTTTTCTTTTCTCCATTCCTGTATTTACATCATTTCTTTTTGCCTTTGGTTTTCTTTTTGGGAAGTCTGTTGGTGATAAACAATCTTGCTTTTAGTTTGTAAACATCTTTATATTGCAGTTATTATTGAATAATCTTTTCACTGAGCATAAATGAAATAAAATTTACAAGGAAAACACTAAACAAAAAAAGCTGTAGGAGCTGCATTAATATATGAGAGAATAGATGTTAAAGAAAAAAATTATTAGTGGAGATAAAACATAATCTAGGAACCACTGATTTCATTCCCAAATACATAAAACATGTCCTATCAGAATCATTAATAACAACACAAATATGCAAACTACCCAAATGATTATCTATAATATATTAGAGTAAAAATATGTGGTTTATTTATATACAGTAGAATACTATACATCACTGAAAATGGATCAATTATAATTAAAACATCAAGTTGTATAAAAATTAAAGCATATTAAAAAAAGCATATTAAGTCATATTAATTAGCAACAAAAATAAAATACACACAGTGATATTCAATTTATGTAATATTTATAAATTGTATATATATACATACATACTTGGAAGAAATTTCAAGAAGTTAAGAAAAAGTTTAATAAAAATTATGGATAATGGAAACCTCTTGGACAGAAGTGTGGGAGGGGTAGGTTGCTAGAAGGAACCATCTGAAATACTTCATAATTAGAACTTCCATTCCTATTCAGTTGTTCATTTTACTACTAATCTGATTTTTTGTATACATCATTTTTTTTGGTATACACACTTTAGATTTACTTTCTGGTTAAAATATAACATCCATCAATTCATACATCTTCTGTTTATTTCCTTAAAGAGTAAACAAGAATGTTGACTTTTCATATAACCAAATTGTCTGCAGTTTTCTCTGAATACTACATCAGTTTAAAGTTTCCCACTATGGGTCACTCCATCTTAGAGCATTTGCTAATCAACGGGAACTTAAACTGGAGTCCTGTGCAGTAATTGTGTTCTGTAATTGCTGTTTCAGGAGTTACTTCAATAGTTCCCACTTAACTAAAGTCAAACCTGAAGATCAAATTATCTCTAGAAATTTAGACTTTAGTAGGGGCTTAAGCGTGGCTTCCTTATCATACAGTACACATATTTTTCTTTTTAATTGACACCTGGCAATCACCTCTCTCTCAAATTTTTCACAGAATTTTATTTAACCTTATAATAGCACAGATTGGAAACTTTTATAGCCCTTCTTTTTGAATAAACAAATATTTCAAAATATTGCTTTAAAGTCTTCTGTCTCTGAACATGATTAAGTCTTATCTCATTATTTACAGTCATCTTTTTATGGTTTAAGGAGCCCTGATGGTGCAGTGGCTAAGAACTTGGTTGCTAGGCTGCTAAACCAAAGTTTGGCTGTTCGAACCCACCAACAGCTCCATGGGAGAAAGATGTGGCAATCTGCTTCTGTAAAGATTACAGCCTTGGAAGCCGTGTGGGGCAGTTCTACTCTGTCCTTTAGGGCCGCTATCAGTTGGAAGTGACTTGACAGCAGTGTTTTTTCTGTTTTATAGTTTTATTAAAAACAGCTCAATAAAATTTAGCACATATTTAATATGTGAATTTAGAATTATGTTAGGAAGAAGAAAAGTCATGATTAAAAACCATTTTTATATGACCAACAACATTTACCAACTAGAATTTAATCACTCACCCTGAGATGCAGGGCCTTGTCTGTCTGATTTATTTCTGTACTTATGATATATACTCACCACTCATAGGTGCTTGATAAATATACCTCTTATATAAAAATGCCCTTATTTAAATAAATGATGTTTAAAATCCAAACAGCACCAAAAGTGACATATAGAAAAGTCTTATTCTTGCTGTTTCCATATATCTGATGCTCACCCACCTCCAACAGTTCTTTTTTTTTTGTTATTGTGAACAATAGTTCCTGGAAACATTTTAACATCAGTAAAAGAGATTTTTCCCGTCTTTTTTTATACCTTTATTGTATTCCATTGTGTACATATATCAGTTTATTTAACTAACCCCATTGCCATCAACTCTGACTCACAGTGACCCTATAGAGACTCATAGTGACCCTATGTATGAGTTTATTTAATTAGTCCCTTATAAATGGACATTAGGGGTATTTCTAAACTTTTTTTTTTATTATTATAACCACTACTGCAATGAATAACAATATGCACACAATATTTTTCACGTATGCAAGCAGACCAATAGGATAGAATCTCAGAAATGGAACTGCTAGATATAATTTATAATGTCGTGTTACAATTTTTACTGTCTTCTGATATCATTTTCATTTTTTTAGTTAAGATTTCTGTTATCTTTCACACAATTTTTATGAGATCCTTGTATAGTTGTAGAGTTTTTTTTTAATTAATATTTTATTGTATGGATTTTCCTGGACAAACTATTAGCAAAAAGCATATCTCTAGAGAATGGGGAGGGACAAGGGTAACTTTCCAAGTTTTTTGTACAATTCTTGTACAACTACTATTGCCAAAGTGAAAGACATTTCCTAAAAAATATTACATCTCTCAATAGCTACGTTTCCCTTGCCTCTCAGGAATTGGTATGTATTAATTTCCAAGAGCTGTCTAACAAAATATTTTGAGTACTAACCCCTGGTACCCACGAACATGACCTTGTTTAGAAAGAGTCTCTTGGAAGATATTATCAATTAAATTAAGATGAGATCATGCTGGAGTAGGAGTTGGATGGGTCCTAATTCAACCATGTTGTTGTTGGCTGCCATAAAGTCAGCCCTCGACTCACAGCAACCCCATGAACAATGGTATTGAACCACTGAAATTGATAGGGTATCCACTGACTGATTTTTGGAAGTAGATCACTAGTTTTTCTTCCTAGTCTGCACACTCCGCTGAAATCTGTTCAGCATCAAAAAAAAAAAAAAAAAAAAGTTGCCATTAAGTTGATTCCTACTCATAGCGACCCTGTAGGACAAAGTATAATTACCCTATTAGGTTTCCAAGGAGTGGCTGGTGGATTTGAACTGCTGACCTTTTAGTTTGCAGCCAAACACTTAACCACTCCACCACCAGAACCCTGTTTAAGACCATAGCAACATGAAAACCTCCATTGACAAAAGAGTGGTGGCTATGCTTCAGGTTCACTGACCAGGAATCAAGCCCAAATCTCCTACATGGGAAGTGAGAATTCTATCACTGAACCACCACTGTCTCCTAACTCAACCATAGTGGTGTTCTTATAAATGAGAAGAGACAGAGAGAGAGAGAGAGAGAGAGAGAGAAGGAAAATGTCCACGTAACAATGCAGTTATGTTGCAATGGAAAGCCAGTGCATGTCTAGGGTTACTAGAGCTGAGAGAGGCAAAAATGTTATTCCCCTAGATCCTTCAGAGAGAACATGGCCATGCTGACACTAGGAATTAAGATTCCTAGCTTCCAGAACTGTGTTGTTATGTGCCACCCAGTTTGAGGTATTTAGTTACTGCAGCCCTAGGAACTTACTACACATCAAGTTCTGAGAGGCAAAGGAAACAGTTACTGTCCTTCTGCCCAATTGGGGGTTGGGCTTGTCCTACTAGTCCAACAGGGTGCTCTTTCTTAGTTTTTATAATATTTATAAGTTGATAATTTTCTAAATCCTCAAGTTCTGATTCTGTTTTGCACACACCATTCCTCAAATTTATTCCTTTTCATTTCATTATAAGCAGCAAGGAGAAATCAAGTTGCACCTTTCAAATTTTGCTTAGAAATCTCCTCATGTAAATATCTACGTTCATCACTTTTAAGTTCTACTTTCCACAAAACATTCAAACGTAATTCAGCCAAGTTTTTTTGCCACTTTATAACAAAGGTTGCCTTTCCTCCAGTGCTCAGTAACATATTCATTTTTTTTAAGACTTCACCAGAAGCACATTTAATGTTCATGATGACACATGTATTCTCTAAGGTGATAGAATCTTTCTCTACAGCTCTCTTCATTTCTTTTTGAGTTTTCACTAGAATCACCTTTAAAGTCTAGAATTCTACCAACACTCTCTTCAACGCAATCCAAACTTTTTCTAGCACTCTCCTCAACATCCTTCTAGCCTCTACCCTTTACTCAATTACAAAGTCTTTCTACATTTTTAGGTATTTATTACAGCAGCATCCCACTTACCAGTGCCAAAATCCATATTAGTTTCCTAGGGCTGGTGAAACAAAATGGCTTGAAACAACAGAAATTTATTGTTTCACAGTTATAGAGGCCAGTAGTCTGAATTTGGGGTGTTGGCAGAACCATATTCTCTCTGAAGAACATAAGGGGAGATCCTTCCTTACCTCTCTTAAGTTTCTGGTAGCCCCAGGTGTCCTGTGTCTTGTATATTCATCTACCTCTGGCTGTCTCCCTCTTTCCCCTTATGCCGTGTGTGTCTCTGTGGACATAGCCTTTGATATCAAGGTTGACTCTGTCATTTCTAGAAAAAAGATAACAGATCTCTCACCTCTTTGCTTTCTTTCTCCAATGCTTACACCTTGATTGATCTCAGCCCTGCTTATATCAGTTTTCACTTAAAAACCCAGTAATGTTATTTGAAAAGTGCAAGAAAAAGGTTAGCTAATTGCCAAAATCTATATTTTCCTCTT
Organism: Elephas maximus indicus; assembly: GCF_024166365.1. Classification (NCBI taxonomy): domain Eukaryota; kingdom Metazoa; phylum Chordata; class Mammalia; order Proboscidea; family Elephantidae; genus Elephas; species Elephas maximus. The sequence continues at coordinate 134,736,369 of NC_064823.1, read as the reverse complement.
CTTTCTAGGCAAAAACTATACTAAATTCTCTAGGCTCCCGTGTATTTACATGTGCTTAGCTGATTTATTTGTAACCAGGAAATGTGACTGGAAGTGATGTGTAATGCTCCCAGGCCTGATGCAAAGTCATTTCAAACCATACTCTTTTATCCCCCTTTTTCCCACCAGCTGGATAAAAGGTTATGGGAGATCACCTTTAGAAGTCACATGTTGAATATAGAAAGGAATCTGCCAGCTTAACTACATGGAGGGGACTTACCCCATTTAAAGGTTTGCTTCCTCATGGCTGTTATGTGAGCAAGAAATAAATTTCTGTTATGTCTGTGCTATCAGCATGGTTGGGGGGGTCTATTAGTTATAGCAATAAAATGATCTTAATAATTGTTGTTGATGTTAGGTGCTGTCAAGTCAGTTCCGACTCATAGCGACCTTATGAACAACAGAACAAAACACTGCCCGGTCCTTGGCCAACCTTACAACCGTTGTTATGCTTGAGCTCATTGTTACACCACTATGTCAATCCACCTCGTTAATGGTCTTTCTTTTTTCCACTGACCCTGTACTCTGCCAAGCATGATGTCCTTCTCCAAGGACTGATCCCTCCTGACAACATGTCCAAAGTATGTAAGACACAGTCTCACCATCCTTGCTTCTAAGGAGCATTCTAGTTGTACTTCTTCTAGGACAGATTTGTTCGTTCTTTTGCAAGTCCATGGCATATTCATTATTCTTTGCCAACGTCACAATTCAAAGGCATCAGTTCTTCTTGGGTCTTCCTTATTCATTGTCCAGCTTTCACATGCATATCATGCAACCGGAAATATCATGGCTTGGGTCAGGTGCACCTTAGTATTCAAAGTGACCTCTTTGCTCTTCAACACTTTGAAGAGGTCCTTTGCAGCAGATTTACCCAATGCAATGAGTCTTTTGATTTCTTGACTGCTGCTTCCATGGCTGTTGATTGTGGATCCAAGTAAAATGAAATCCTTGACAACTTCAATCTTTTCTCCATTTATCATGACGTTGCTCATTGGTCCAGTTGTAAGGATTTTTTTCTTTATGTTGAGGTGCAATCCATACTGAAGGCTGTGGTCTTTGATCTTCATTAGTAAGTGCTTCAAGCCCTCTTCACTTTCAGCAAGCAAGATTGTGTCATCTGCATAACACAGGTTGTTAATGAGTCTTCCTCCAATCCTGATGCCCTGTTCTTCTTCATATAGTCCAGCTCCTAGGATTATTTGCTCAGCATACAGATTGAATAGGTATGGTGAAAGAATACAACTCTGATGCACATCTTTCCTGACTTTAAAACAATCAGTATTCCCTTGTTCTGTCGGAACAACTGCCTCTTGATCTATGTAAAGTTTCCTCATGAGCACAATTAAGCGTCCTGGAATTCCCATTTTTCACTTTGTTATCAGCCCCCACATGTCTGTCAGTTTGTCTTACTGTGGGGGCTTGCATTTTGCTGCAATGTTGTAAGCTATGCCACCGGTATTCAGATACCAGCAGGGTCACCTACGGAGGACAGGTTTCAGCTGAGCTTCCAGATTAAGGCAGACTAGGAATAAGGACCCAGTAGTCTACTTCTGAAAAACAAAAGCCAGTGAAAACCTTATAAATAAAAAAAAATTTTTTTTTTTTTTTTTTATAAATAGAAGCAGAATATTGTCTGATATAGTGCTGGAAGATGAGCCCCCCCGGTTGGAAGGCACTCAAAAGATGACTGGGGAAGAGCTGCCTCTTCCAAGTAGAGTCGACCTTAATGTCGTGTATGGAGTAAAGCTTTCAGAACCTTCATTCGCTGATGTGGCACGTCTCAAAATGAGAAGAAACACCTGCAAATATCCATTAATAATCGGAACCTGGAATGTAGGAAGTATGAATCTAGGAAAATTGGAAATCCGCAAAAATGAAATGGAATGCATAAATATCGATATCCTAGGCATTAGTGAGCTGAAATGGACTGGTATTGGCCATTTTGAATTGGACAATCGTATAGTCTACTATGTTGGGAATGACAACTCGAAGAGAGATGGTGTTGTATTCATCGTCAAAAAGAATGTTTCAAGATCTATCCTGAAATACAAAGCTGTCAGTGGTGGGATAATATCCATATGCCTACAAGGAAGACCAGTTAATAGGACTATCATTCAAATTATGCACCAACCGTAGGGCCAAAGATGGAGAAATATAAGATTTTTATCAGCTGCTGCAGTCTGAAATTCATCGAACATGCAACCAAGATGCATTGATCTTGGTAAGATAATGAGATATTTCATATTACAGATTTTGTTCTAACTTGTAGGAAGCAAAACACAACAAAACAAAACCTAAGGAATGTTTTTCTAGTCTAAGAAGAAATAATAGTAAATTTTAGTAAGGCCACAACAGTGGGGATATAAAGACGTTGAAGAATTCAGTGTAGTAGCCACACAACTTCAACTGGATGTGATGCAAAAGGAGAGTGTGCAAAGGGGTCTAAGATAACATCCGAAAGGAAGTCAACAGTTTGACCCATTCTCTATATGCTATGTATGGCATTGATATTTTCTTAGAATTTTCACTAAACACTCTCCTTAACATAGCTTTGTTTCCATCTTCAATATTATCAAAGAAAATGGAGAATGCATTCAACATACCTGTGGCCGAGTGAAACATTTGTCCTATTTCTTTTCCTGAAACACAAATGTCAATTTTCACTTATTAGGTCATTTTGTCCATATCACACTCTTGATCATAAAAAGGTAATTTTGTAGATGGAGAAACTGAACATTGGAGATAAAATCATTTGATTCAGAAATTTAAGTCACAAAAGAAACACAAACACTTTTCCCATGGTTTCCAATCAAACCAGAGCTCACCGTTCTGGCTCTTTAAACACATATATAAAGGTAAAAGGCTTGAGAAATACCTGTTTTTTCTTTAGAGAACACTTCTTTCCTAAAAATTTAACCCATTCTCTTCTCTGGATGTGAAAGATTTAAATAGAACTGATTCAAAAGTAAATAGAAGCAATTCTCTTCCAACATACTGCTTCTGGGGGAAAGAACTGGTTTCCAAGCACGATGTCAAAATATTAGTCACTTGTAAAACCCGTTGCCGGGTTGAGGCCGACTCATAGCAACTCTAAAGGACAGAGTAGAACTGCCCCATGGGGTTTCGAAGGAGTGCCTGGTGGCTTCAAGCTGCTGACGTTTTGGCTAGCAGCTGTAGCTCTTAACCACTGTGCCACCAGGGTTTCCAATATCAGGCACAGACTTCTGATTTTTATTTATAGGAATAGCTTCAAGGGAACAGTCTAAAAATTAAATAATATAAATTTATCTCTTCTATTTGTTTCATAATAATTGTTCTTTTGATTCTTAATTAGTTTTTGATGCATTTTACCCCTCAGCCACCAAATTTACCCCTCACTCACCCCAAAACTCTGGACACACAGGATATATCCCCAAGGAGCTCTCTTGCTTTTATTTGCTTTTTAAGCCAAGCCTTCGTCTTTTCCTTTTCATGTAAAAATTAGTCAGTCAGTCTACTGACACAGATTAAGATTAAAAAAATGGAAGTTTTATTGGTATATACCTGACATATTGGAAAATGTATCCACTGAAATTAAACAGTTCGATGATTTTTCATATTATAGCAGAGTTGTACAACCAAGACCACAATCTAATTTTAGAATATTTACATTACCCCAAAAGATGACATCACCCATTAACAGTTATTCCTCATCATCCTGCCCCCCATCACAGACAACCACTAATCTACTTTCTGTCCCTCTAGATTTGCCTATTGTGGACATTTATGACTGGCTTCTTTTATTCAGCATAATGTTTTCAAGTGGTAAACCAAACCCATTGCCTTTGAGTTCATTCTGACTCATACTCAACTCATAGTGACTCTATAGGACAGAGTAGAACTGATCCATAGAGTGTCCAAGGCTGCAATCTTTAGAGAGCCAGATTACCACTGAGTCACTGGTTGGATCAAACTGCTGACCTTTTGGTTAGCAGCTGAGCACTTAACCACTGTACCACTAGGGCTCCTTCATCCATGTGATAGTATGTATCCATACTTTTTTTTTCCCTTGCCAAAGAATATTCCATTTTTGTTTTACACTATGATGTTGTTAGGTGCTATCAAGTCAGTTCCAACTCATAATGACACATGTACAACAGAACAAAACACTGTGCGATCCTGTGCCATCCTAACAATCATTGCTATGTTTGAGCCCATTGTTGCATCCACTGTGTCAATCCATCTCATTGAAGATCTTCCTCTTTTCACTGAGCCCCTACTTTACCAAGCATGATTTCTGTTTCCAGGGCCTGGTCACTTCTGATAACATGTCCAAAGTACATGAGAGGAATCTCACCATCGTCCCTTCTCAGGAGCATTCTGGCTGTACTTCTTCCATTGTAAGTAAGGAAATAAGGAACATAATTGGTATAATTTTAAAATTGCTGTAACATGCCTATTTCTGTAGTTGGATGTTTGTATAAATATGTTCAAACCTAAAGCAACATTTATAAATTTATTCTACAATTATTAATCAATATATAAATTAAGAATAGCATTAAATGAGAATGGCTCGTATAGTTCTGATAAGGGCACAAACAACTTCAGCCATTGTTATTCTTTTTTTTGCACTTATTGCTTCTTTTTTTGAAATTTTTATCTTAAACTTATTTGAATTAAACTGCCTAAAATTACTCCCTACATATTATAACACAGACTTTTGTCTATGAATCTTTGAAAACTCATTTCAGTATATTGACATTTGAATCTTTGAACCTGAATACTGGTATCTTATTTCTGTGAGGATGGCACAGGACTGGGCAGTTTTTCCTTCTGTTATACATACAGTTGCTATGAGTCAGAACCCACTCGACAGCACCTTACAGCAACAACAGGTAGGTGTAGCTGAAGATTTGGTTGTTCAGTGGTTAAATCCTCGGCTGCTAACTGAAAGGTCAGGGGTTCCAATACACCAGCTGTTTTAAGGAAAAAAAGATGTGTCAATTCGCTTTCTTAAAGATTACAGCCTTGGAAACCATATGGGGCAGTTCTACTCTGTTCTATAGTGTCACTATGAGTTGGAATCAACTCGAAGGCAGTGGGTTTAGTTCAATGAAAGGAGCCCTGATGGCGAAATGGTTAAGTCTTCAGTTGCTTAAGGTTGGCAGTTCCAACACACCAGGGGCTCTGAGGGAGAAAAGACGAGGTGATCTGCTCCCATGAAGATTACAACCTAGGAAACCCTATAGGGCATTTCTATGCTGTCACACAGAGGTCACCATGATCTGGAATTGAATCTATGGCACACAACAACAACAGTGGAATGATAGTGTAAGGATTGAACTGAGAATTGGCACACCCGTATTCTAGAACTGGATGTGTTCATAGTTGGCAGTATGGCCTTGCTCTGAGAACTGGTTTTCCATCTGTACATTTGGGAAACATTACATATTTCATAAGCCCAAATTGTGGTTTACATAGTTTGCTGTCTTGACATCAATTGGCTCCTCCTAGTTGGCCTTTCACCCAGTTTCTAACATGGCCATTTCAATCTTGTCACATAGCTTCTCAATAGTTGTGGTCTCTGACTGGCCCTCTTAGGCATGCCCAGATGGTGTCCTGTGATAAGAACCAATTACTGCCTTATAGCCCTGTCTTTCAGTGGCTGCAGCCAATCCTTGCCCCTCCCTTTTCCCACGCTAATGCCCTAGAAATCTTTAAACTGACCAATAAGACTTCAGCATGTGCTAGCCCCGAGACCTTACCCTGTTTGCCATGCATAAGGCCTCTCCTACAATTCCTCTCTAGGACCTGTGAGTACTAAATTTTATTTGTTTCCTGCCCTTCCTGTATGAGTCTCACTTATTTGTGCCATACCTAACAGACCACCCGTGACACTCACAGGCCATCTTTGGGTCAAAATTAAGACAATGTCCTCTTCCCATTTTATGGTATCAATGAGAGAAAAATGTGAGAAAATAAATATCTAAGCAAAATCCAGGAAAGGATAATGAGTAATATAACAGATTATTTTTGATTAGGAGAACAAGGAACTAATGTGTGTTAACATAGACTAATATGTTTCAAGCATATTTCATAACACTTATAAGTATTAGCTAGATAGCTCTAAGTGGACCCTGCATAAAAACAAAATTCTTTAATAGGCTATTTTGTGATGCAAGTCTAAGCCTGACCAGAAAGATAATTTTCAAGGGCATATTTAGAGTGAATTAAATTTTCTAGGTGAAAAGGAATTTTTATAAAGCACAATAATTTCTTCTGAGAACAATTTTTTTTTTTCTACAGCAAGTGGCATAATCCTGAAGATTTTTCTTCACATTAGAAAGAGGCCAAAGAATAAAAAAATAGAATCAAATCTAGGGAACACCAAATATTAGCTTTAGGAAAAAAATATATATATTGTAGGAAGAATTTAAGCTATATTTGTTTCAAGGCAGAGCTAAATCCCAATGAACTTTATTTTTTATTATTAATTATAAATGCCAAATCCATTATTTTTGCAATATAAATATCATTAAAACTATATAACAGAAACTCATTATTTCTGCTTTTAAATATACCTGTGCTAAATGAGCCCTTCTCTATGCTTTTCATTTTCCTTCTCTAAATCACAGCACATTTTTTAATATTTCTTTTGCATTTTAGACTTGCTCAAACCCATAATTTATGCTTATAAAAAAATACTTCAGTTTAACTTTGAGTAAATTTAATTTTCAAGAAACTAATACTGGTCTGCTAATTCAGACAGAGGGCACATATTAGAACCATTTGCAGCCGTTCTTCTATTCCAGAACATGGTTCTTATCAGAGTTCCCACCTCCAGGGTCACTGTCTTGGAGTTCTCAGAGAAATTCTACTTATTCAGCTGGACTCCAGGCCTTCAAAGCACAATGGCCACAGGGAATGTTTATCCTACACCTCATCCTGCTCCTTAAGAGACATAGTACAACTCAAAGCAGAGAAAGATTTATGGTTTGAAACACAGTGGTGGGCATAATAATAGCAGATCATCAAATCGAATGTATCAAGTTATTTTAAATTAACCAATTGCATTGAGCAGTATAGATTCCACAGATAGTCGGTATCCAAAATATTTCCCCCATCCTCATTTTAGTCAGTAATTATAAAAATTAAACCTTCTTCCCTGTGGAATACAGTAGAAGCATTCTTTTTAAACTCTGTTCGGACTGATAGCTAGTTGGATAGTCAACTAGTAACTGAAGCAATTACTCATAAAAAAGAAAAAAAAATTGAAACAGTTATTTTAACTTAAAACATATCAATATAGAACAAAATTTACATTAACAGAAAAAATACATATACACACGTACCTTAAATATTTTAACTTAAAGCGTAACAAAATATGGTTGATTCCGTCTTAGTCAATTTCCTCTTGATTTACTGCCTATTGCTTTAAGTCCATCCACTAAAATGTACAAACACACACAGCAAGCTGAATCCTCCTGGCTGTGTAGGAGGGATTGTTCAATACACCCATATACTTCTGTTCCCTCCAGGTGAGTTAAATACCTTGTCAAGAGTCAGTATGTTTGTTTTCATACCTGTTTTGGGGCTCTTGAACTTAAGGTTGTAATTATGTGATGAAACTAACTCAGCGTTGCAAGACTCCAGGGAGACATTCACATTGTAAGCTGTACTGAATTAACTGATAAATTATGAGGGAAGCAGAGATAATACACTTTATTCATTGATTTTTTATTGTGCTTTAGGTGAAAGTTTACAGCTCAAGTTAATTTCTCATACAAAAATTTATACATATATTGTTACATAAAGCTAGCTGCAATCCCTATAATATGGTAGCAAATGCTCCTTTCCACCCTAGATTGCCCATGTCCATCCATCCAGCTCTTGTCCCTTTCTGCCTTCTCGTCCTGCTGCCAGCCAGGAGGTGCACATTTGGTCTTGTGTATCGCTTAAGCTAAGAAGCACACTCTTCATGAATATTATTTTATGGTTTATAATCCAGTCTAGTCTTTGTCTAAAGAGTGGGCTTCGGGATGGTTTTAGATCTGGGCTAACAGAGCATTTGGGGGCCATAGCTTCAAGTCAAGCCACTGACTCTGTTTTTTTTATGTGAACTTGAGTTCTGCTCCATATTTTCTCCTGCTTCCTCAGGGACTCTCTTGTGTTCCCTGTCAGGGAAATCATTGGTGGTAGCCGGGCACCATCTAGTTCTTCTGGTCTCAGGGTAATGGAGTCTCTGGTTTATGTGGCCCTTTTGACTCTTGTGCTAATATTTTCCTTGCATCTTTGATGTTCTTCATTCTCCTATACTCCAAGTGGGTTGGGACCAACTAATGCATCTTGGATGGCTGCTCGCAAGCTTTTAAGACCCAAGATGCCAATCTCCAAAGCAGGATGCAGAACATTTTCCTAATAAACTTCGCTAGGCCAATTTCCATCTTTTCACTATTGTGAACAGTTCTGCAATAAAAATGGGTGTGCATATGTCTATTTATGTGACGACTTATTTCTCTAGGATATGTTTCAAGGAGTGGGTTTGCTGGAACTTATGGTACTTCTACTAGATTTTTAAGGAGTTGCCCAATTGATTTCCTAAGTGGTTGTACCATTTTATACTCCCACCACCAGTGTATAAGTTTTACAGTCTCTCCACAACCTCTCCAACATTTATTATGCTGTTTTTTGGATTAGTGTTAGCCTTGTTGAAGATAGATGTTATCTCATTGTAGTTTTGATTTGCATTTCTCTAATGGCTAATGATCGTGAGCATTTCCTCATGTATCTTTTAGCCACCTGAATATTTTTTTTGGTGAAGTGTCTGTTCATATCCTTTGTCCATTTTTAATTGGGTTATTTGTCTTTTTGTTGTTGAAGTGTTGCAGTATCTTGTAGGTTTTAGAGATTAGACCCTAACTGGATTTGTCATAGCCAAATTTTTTTTGCTAGTGTGTAGATTGTCTTTTATTTTTTTGGTGAAGTCTTTTGATGAGCATAAGTGTTGATTTTTAGGAGTCTCCAGTTATTTAGCTTCTCTTCTGGTTTTTATGCATAATTAGTTATGATTTGTATTCTGTTTATGCCACGTATTAGGGCTCCTAGCACTGTCCCTATTTTTCTTCCATGATCTTTATTGTTTTAGATTTTATGTTTAGGTCTTTGATCCATTTTGAGTTAGTTTGATCCATTTTGATCCACACCTCCATGGTGTGAGGTATGGGCCTTGTTTCATATTTTTGAAGATGGATATCCAGTTATGCCAGCACCATTTGTTGAAGAGACTGTCTTTTTCCCACTTAATGAACTTTGGGCCTTTGTCAAATATCAGCTGCTCATAGGTGGATGAGTTTACATCTGGATTTTCAATTCTGTTCCATTGGTCTATGTATTTGTTGTTGTACCAGTACTAGGCTGTTTTGACTACTGTGGTAGTATAATATGTTCTAAAATCAGGTAGTGTGAGGTCTCTCACTTCTTCAGTAATGCTTCTTATCCAGGACCTCTTCTCTTTCCATATGAAGTTGGTGATTTCTTTCTCCAACTCGTTAAAAAATGTCATTGGAATATGGATCGAGATTGTATTGTGTCTGTAGCTCGCTTTGGGTAGAACTTACATTTTCACAGTGCTGAGTCTTCCTATCCATGAGCAAAGTATGTTTTTCCACATATGTAGATCTCTTGTGGTTTCTTGCAGTAGTGTCTTGTAGTTTTCTTTGCATATGTCTTTTACATCCCTGGTTAGATTTACTCCTAAGTATTTTATCTTCTTAAGGACTGTTGTAAATGGTATTGATTTGGTGATTTCCTCTTCGAAGTTCTCTCTGTTGGTAAAGAGGAATCCAGCTGATGTTTTATGTTTACCTTGTACCCTGATACTTTGCTGAAATCTACTACTAGTTCCAGTAGTTTTCTTTGGAGTTTTCTGTGTATAAGGTCCTATTATCTGCAAATAGGGATACTTTTACCTCTTCCTTACCTATTTGGATGCCCTTTATTTCTTTCTCTTGCCTTATTGCTCTGGCTAGGACCTCCAGCACAATGTTGAATAAATGGTGATAAAGGGCATCCTCGTCTGGTTCCTGTTTCAAGGGGAATATTTTCAGACTCTCTCCATTCAGGATGATGTTGGTTATTGGCTTTGTATCTGTAAATCTGTTGCTATCGAGTCAATTCTGACTCATAGCAACCCTATAGGAAAGAGTAGAACTGCACCTAGTGGATTCGAACTGCCAAGCTTTTGGTTTGCAGCTGTACCACTTAACCACTATGCCACCAGGGTTTCCATGTATAAATGCCCTTTATTATGTTCAGGAATTTTCCTTCTATTCCTATTTTGCTGTGAGTTTTTATAATGAATGGGTGTTGGACTTTCTCAAATGCCTTTTCTGCATCAATTGATAAGATCATCTGGTTCTTATCTTCGGTTTTACTTATATAACGGACTACATTGATTGTTTTTCTAATGTCGAACCATCCCTGCATACCTGGTATGAATCCCACTTGGTCATGGTGAATAATATATTTTTTTTATATGCTGTTGAATTCTATTGGCTAGAATTTTGTTGGGGATTTTTGCGTCTATGTTCATGAGGAGTTTTGTTCTGTAATTTTCATTTTTTTTTATTCATAGTCTGCTTTTGGTATCAACATTAGGCTGGCTTCATAGAATGAGTTTGGGAGTATCTTATCTTTTTCTATGCTCTGAAATTCCTTTAGTAGTAGTGGTGTTAGCTCTTCTCTGAAAATTTGGTAGAATTCTCCAGTGCAGCCATCTTGGCCAGAGCTTTTTTTGTTGAGAGTTTTTTAATTACTACTTCAATCTCTTATTTTGCTATAGGTTTATTTAGTTTTTCTACCTCAGTTTGTGTTAGTTTAGGTAGGTGGTGTGTTTCAAGAAATTTGTCTGTTTCCTCTAGGTTTTCAAATTTGTTGGAGTATAATTTTTAGTAGTATTCTGTTATGATTCTTTTAATTTTAGTTGGGTCTTTTTTTTGTGTGTGTGAGATACCACCCATCTCATTTCTTATTCAGGTTATTTGCCTCCTTTCCTGTTTTTCTTTTGTCAGTTTGGCCAATGGTTTATTGATTTTGTTGACCTTTTCGAAGAACCAGTTTTTGGTCTTTTTGACTTTTTAAATTGTTTTTCTATTCTCTATTTCATTTATTTCTGGTCTAATTTTTATTAATTCCTTTCTTCTGGTGCCCAAGGGTTCCTTTTGCCAGTCTCTTTCTTTTTGTTCTAGTTGTAGGGTAATGTTTCAATTTTGGCCCTTCTTTTTGGATGTGTATATTTATTGCTATAAATTGACCTCTGAGCACTGCTTTTGCTGTGTCCCAAAGGTCCTGATAGGAAGTGTTTTCATTTTCCTTTGATTCTATGAGTTTTTTTATTCCATCCTTGATTTCTTCTGTAACCCAGTAGTTTTTGAGTACAGTGTTCAGTTTCCATGTATTTGATTTTTTTCCTTGCTTTTCTGTTGTTTATTTCTACTTTTGTGGTTTTATGTTCAGAATAGATGTTTTGTAATATTTTGATGTTTTGGATTCTGTTAAGGCTTGCTTTATGACCTAATATGTGATCTATGCTGGAGAATGTTCCATGTGCATTGGAAAAGAAAGTATATTTGGCTGCTGTTAGGTTCTATGTATGTCTATGAGGACAAATTGGTTAATTGTGGCATTTAGATCTTTTATCTCTTTATGGAGCTTTTTTCTAGATATTCTGTTCTTCACTGAAAGTGGTGTGTTGAAGTTGCCTACCACTATTGTGGAGCTGTCCATCTCTCTTTTTATTGCTGTTAGAGTATGTTTTATGTATCTTGGAGCCCTGTCATTGGATGCATAAAAATTTATTATGGTTATGGCCTCCTGGTGTATTGACTCTTTAATCATTATATAGTGTCCTTTCTTATCCTTTGTGGTGGATTTTGCTTTAAAGCCTGTTTTGTCAGAGATTAATATTGCCACTCATGTTCTTTTTTGATTGTTGTTTACTCGATGTATTTTTTTCCATCCCTTGAATTTTAGTTTGTTTGTGTTGTTGAGTTTAAGATGTATCTGTTGTAGGCAGCATATAGACAGATCAAGTTTCTTTTTTTTTTATCCATTCTGCCACTCTCTGTCCATTGGTGCATTTAGCCCATTTATATTCAGTGTAATTCTTAATACATATGAATTTAGTGCTGTCATTTCGATTTTGTGTGTGTGTTGTTGAGATTTCTTTGTTACACTTAATTTTCTGCACTGAGTTGTTTTTCTTTTCATCTTTTTCATTGTTGTTGATATGGTATTTGCTGAGTCTTTATGACTTTCTTGTTTTTTATTTTGATCTGTAGGTTTGTTAGTTTCCTTTCTGATTACCTTAAAATGTACCTCTATTTTTCTAAGTTAAACCAATCTTATATTTCTTGATATTGCCTTATCTTCCTCTCCATATGAAAGTTATATGACTGCACTATTTAGTCCCCCTTTTTTGTTTCAGTGTTTTCATCTTTTACATATTAATATCTCTGTTTCTCTATTTTCAGTGTTCTAGCTTTGACTTATTTTTGTGATTTCCCTATTGGGTTGACATCTGGTTGCTCTCTCCTGCATTCTAGTCTTGGGTTGATAAATGATATTATAGATTCTCTATCCAGAGGACTGCCTTTAGCAATTCTTGTAATTTTGGTTTGGTTTTTGCAACTTCCCTTGACTTCTGTTTATCTGGAAATGCCCTAATTTCACCTTTGTATTTGAGAGACAGTTTTGCTGGATATATAATTCTTGGCTGGCATTTTTTTTTTCTTTCAATGATTTATATATGTTATCGCATTGCCTTCTTGCCTGCATGTTTTCTGCTGAGTAGTCAGAGTTTAGTCTTATTGACCTTCCTTTGTAGGTGACTTTTTGTTTACCCCTAGCCACACTTAATATTTTCTTTTTATCATTGGTTTTGGCAAGTTTGATTATAATATGTCTTGGTGACTTTCTTTTGGGATCTACCTTGTTTGGGGTTCAATGATCTTCTTGGGTTAGATATCATCTCATCTTTCATGATATCAGGGAAGTTTTCTGCCATCAAACCTTGAACAATTCTCTCTGTATTTTCTGTTATTTGTCTCGCCCTGTTCTGGTACTTCAATTGCTCGTAGGTTATTCCTCTTGATAAAGTCCCACATAATTCTTAGGGCTTCTTCACTTTTTAAATATTCTTTTACCTGATTTTATCTCAAATAAATTGGTGTTGAGTGCTTTATCTTCAGTCTTACTAATTCTGATTTCCAGTTCCTCAATTCTGCTGATATGATTTCCTATTCAGTTTTCTAATTCTGACATTTTATTGTTAATATTTTGGATTTCTATTTGCTTTCTCTCTATGGATTCTTTCAGCCTGTTAAATTTGTCATTTTGCTTTTGTATAACCTTCCTAAATTCCTTGGCTTGTTCTGTGTTTTGCCTGATCTACTTCCTGATCTTTCAAAGAGCTCTGTATATTAATAATTCAAATTCTATCTCCAGTAATTTCAAGATCTTATCTTCTTCCAGGAGGTTTCCTGGCCTCCATTTTGATCACTTGCTGAAGCCATTATGGTCTGCTTCTTTATGTGACTTGACATTAACTGTTGTCTCTTATCCATCAATAAGTTGTTACATTTATTTATTTTTATTTTTGCTTACCGTGTCCTAGCTTCTTGTTTTTTTTTTTTTTTTTTTGTACGCCCAGATGGGCTGGTTGTGTAAGCTGCTTTAACTATTTGTGTATTTGAATCTCTCATGTCCTGTCACCAGGTGATTAGAGCTGTTGCTAGGTATGTGAGCCCAGGGATCTATTTACTTTTCTTGTGTGGATTCAGCTCAGGCGTCCAGGTCATCAGTCACCAAGTGTGTGGTGCAGGCTCTCGCCTACAGTCCTAGATGAGCAGGGCTATGTAGGGGTGATTGGAGCAGTCTCAAGTATCTGGCTGCAGTAGGGGGTTAAGTACTGAGCAAGGTAGGGGATTGAAAGCTGCCCCTGTTTGCCTGTGTGGAAGGTGAGTCCCTTTTCCTCACAAGGTGCAGTTTGGTGGGTTTTGGAGCCAGGCTTTGGACACCCAATGATGTTGACCATAAGGACTGGGAGGCACCCTTATTCTTGGTCCCTTCTCTTGGGTGGCAAGGTGGAGTGGGTGGAGCCACTAGTCCTCAGGCCTCTGATGTGGGTAGGTGAGGACCCTGCTTAAAGGGCAGGGTGGTGTCAAATGTCATGGATCTGCCACTCCCCCTTAGCTGTTGCAGTTGAAAATAGGCTTCAGGTATATACCCTGTTGTACTATGCTAAAGAGGGCCTGTACTGTTGAAATGGGCCCACACAGGTCTAGGCAGGGGCAAAAGGCATTCAAAGTCCTCGGACCCCTTATGTCTGTGCTTAGGCAGAGGGGCAGTGCCTGCCATGAACCCCAGGCTTAGGGTAGCTGGCAGATTCTTCTCTTCTGTTTGTTCTTTTGTTTGTTTCCTCTCCAAAGCTGAGAAGCTGTCTTGGGCACACATGACATATCCCACTTCTGGTCCAGGGGGTGTGGCAATCACTGAAGTAGAACCAGGACTGGAGCAGATAAGGGAGGGGGAAAGTGAGGGGGAGAGAGGTACTTTCCAGAGGGGTAAGGGTTATTTTGATCCCATGAAGTAAGTTAGATGCTTGCACTTGACTTTCACAGATCCAGCGTTGCTTATCCCTGGCTCCAGAGGCTTCTTGCAGGCTGTCCTTCACTCAGTGTCTCCTGGCATGGAAAACACATCCCAAGCGCTACTGCTTGCCTCAGCCTGTGTGTGCCAACTGTTCCAGCCTGCAGGGTGTCAGCCAGGTCAGAATTAGCAAATCCTCCCTGCTTCTGAACTGTCTCTCCCTCCTGCTGCCGCTCGGTCTGACTCCTTGACTTCGTCTTTGTTGTTCAGGGCTCCAAGATTGTCATATATTAACAGATTCACTTGTTTTTTCAGGTCTTTGTTGTAAAAGGGGCCACAGGAAGTGTCTATTCCACCATCTTGGCCCTACCTCTCAGAAATAATATACTTTAAATACCTGATAAACTCAAGTTACTTAAGAGGGGTTGTCAAATAAGGTATGGGTGAAGCAATTGTAAGAACTCAGAAACTACTGTATTTAGAAGAAAATACGCTCTCTTCACTTAAACTAAAATTCTAGTTCATTATGCATGAGAAGTTTCCAATAGAACTAACTGGTGATGAGATCTACATTTAATAAAAAACATTTCTTCAAAAACAAATCACAGATGGAAACATTTTAAAGTTAAAGTGGCATTTTTCTAAGTGACTCTCAAAATCTTATTGTGCGTATGTATGTGTATATTTATATGTACATGTGTGTACGTATATATATATATATATGTAGAAACAGGGAGAGAGAACTATAGAGCAGTAGAGCAGTTGGGGCAAAATATAAACAATTTATTCATGCTATCTCTTAGGCCTAGATGTCTTGTTCTCTTTTTCTTACTAACTACTATGCATTCTGCAGGTCCATGATTAAAGATTAGCATCCATAGTCTCCTGATATATGTGAGATTCCCATTAGATACTCTCACAGTACACCATGTTTCACCTATATGACTTTTCGAAGTATAAGTAAATTTATACAATTATTTTTCTATTATCTTTCCCTCTGCTAGATTGCAGTCTCTGAGAGGAGAGTGTAGGAATTTTGAGCCATTTCTCTATCTCTAGTAATTAACACATTGTTAATGTGTAATAACCCTTTAAAACTGGATTAAATAAACAAAAGAAAATGATCAATATCTCTTGTCATTCTTTGTAAAATGTGAGGCTCAAGAATTTAATAGTATGGGGAGGGCAGTAAAATACCTTTATCTCTATTCTTCTGTATTCTCCCACCTTGAAACATGTATGCCAAGATGAATCTTGTGTTTAAGTCCCTGATTCTTTCAACTGACCCTTCAAAAAGTGTTGCTAACAACATGTAAAGCCAAGTTTTAATCAATTTTTTGGTGTGTACCATGAACAAATGCCCAAGATCAAGAATGAATCTACTTCCTATCTGGGGCTAGATTACTGGGTGATACAACTGGATCTGAGAGTTTTGTTACCAGCGTAAGAGCAACATGTAGCCAGGTCATGTTGGTGAAGGAATGGAAATAATGGAGTAGAAAAGAAAGCAGAAGGCAAAATACAACATCCTGCTATGATATTTGGACTCTAGAGTCAGAAGTTAAAAAATAATTAGATTTGTTGTCAACATATGATAGTCAAGAGGCTTAACCTAATAATCCCAATTTTAGTGTTTCCTTGAAAAAGAGATCTGAGATATTTAATGTTTTTGTGGTGAGCAACAATTAGTGAAGGTATGGACCTCCCACTCTCTTTGGTAAGGCATATACCCTCTAGCTTACGAGATTCCCCACCCTGTTGAATTTTCTCTTTTATGTGTCTGCCCTGATTTCATTTGAGTTTATGAATATCATATAAAGGGATTTTAAAGAGTCATGAAAATAGCATATTTTGTGAGATTTAATTTAGGTTGAAGAACAGTATTTGAACAGGATAGATTTTAGAATTATTCCACATTTCAAGTATTAATCTATATTTACTTATTATTGATACATGTCATTAGAAATAGCTCCATTAGTTTTCTACTGTATATAGGGTGTATGCC
The DNA here is from genome assembly GCF_024166365.1 of Elephas maximus indicus. Lineage (NCBI taxonomy): Eukaryota > Metazoa > Chordata > Mammalia > Proboscidea > Elephantidae > Elephas > Elephas maximus. The sequence goes on along the minus strand of NC_064823.1, from coordinate 134,719,700 downwards.
TGCCTTCAATGTTAAACCTACATAAATAGTAAGTTTAACTGTGATAAAGTATTCTGGGATTTATCATGCTCACTTTTATTCACCCTGCTTAAAAAAAAAAAAAGAAAGGAGCTATTGATTATAGAGTATTACTAGAGTTCATTTTGTATTGTTGAGGGAGTTACAGAAGTTTTATATTACCTTGAGAAAAGATGTAATTAAAATTTGGTTGCTGATTGTGTTGTTAAATAAACCATTGGCTCTTTGGGAAACATAATTCTAGAACTATACAAAAAATACAGATATCTATAGGGAAATAGAATTTTGAGCATTTAAGTAACATAGACTTTGGTCTTCAATTTTACTTAAATAATAATCCTTTACCTTTTATTGAAATTCATATTTTTCAAAGTGTTTTCAGGTTTATAATCTCATTTAACCTTTGCAACAATTTGAATGTCTTTGAAAAGAATTGTTATTAGTATCAGTTTACAAGTAGAGAAAGAAGCCCAGAAATCTTAAATATGTCCTAAGGTGCATGATAATATATTTATGGAGCCAAGAATAGAATCCAGTTATTTCTGATACCCGTTTCACTACAATGGATTGTTTCTGCAATTTAAACAATATCAAGCTTTTAAAAATCCCCACCCGCATCTAAAAAACGTTATAAATTTAATGAAATAATTGGGGCACTTAAGAAATAAGAAAAGACTGAGAGAAGAAAAATAGACAATAAATATCTGGGATGTTTTAATTACTAAAAGTGAACAGTTTATTTAGTTTTGAGATTTATTGCACCTGGGTGGCACAAACAGTTAAGCACTTGACTACTAGTCAAAAGGGTTGCTGTTTGAACACACCCACAGGCACCTCAGAAGACAGGCCAGGCAATCTGCTTCTAAAAGGTCAAAGTCTTGAAAACCTTAAAAAGCAGTTCTACTCTCCACACATGAGGTCGACATGAGTCAAAATCTGCTCGATGGCAACTAACAACAGTAACAACAATAAACAGAAAGATGAGTTATATATTTCTTATTTCTATTTAAAGGAAAGCATCACTCAGAAAGATATTTTTCCCCTTCCCGGGAAATCAACATTAAATGGAATTTAGTGCACATATGATCTATATACTTTATAACCTATTTTATATAATGCATAATTGTATACAAAATATAGCATTGCCTATATTAAAAGTCTTATTAGAAATATTATCTTATGTTTTGGCATCTAATGAAATGATACTGCAGTTTTTAATAGTAATGTTAACATATATATTGAATACTTGGTATATAATACACTTCTCTAAGTATTTTCCTTGAACTAAAGATTTTAATTTTCACTACAGTCTCTGATATACCCAAACCCAAACCAAACCCTTTGCCATCAAGTTGATTCCGACTTATAGCGACCCTATAGGACAGGGTAGGACCGACCCATAGGGTTTCCAATGAGCAGCTGGTAGATTCCAATTGCCAACCTTTTGGTTAGCAGCCGAGCTCTTAATCACTGCATCTCCAAGGGCTTCAATCTCTGATATAAAAAAAATATATATATATAGGTACTATTATTTTTTCCTCTTTGCACAAGACAAAGCTCATGTGTAAGTTTTAAATAACTTGTCCAAGGTTGCAGAGCTCGGTCCAAGGTCACAACCAATATACTAGTTGGCTGTTGTGTATAACGCAGTATAACAAACCACTTGAATGAGTCAGTAGGGTAAACCGATGAACATTAACTTTGTGCTTATGCCTTTGCAAGTTGGCTCAGTTCATTTGATTTGGGTTGGAATAAACTGGGCAGCATGGACTATAAGCTTTGAATATGGTTTACATCTGCTTCCTATGTCTCTCATTTTGGGGTCCAGGTTAGAGGGGCACGGGCTCAAGCATGCTATTCTCTTAGTAGACAGCTGGTCTCCTCAGCCAGCCAGGCATCAACCTGCCATGCCTCTAAAAATTTCAGCTCAGAACTGTATCCCATTGGGAAATGAACCACATGGTCAAGTCCAATGTGATAAGGGCAAGTGAGTATACACCCGTAAAGGAAAACAATGGCAAAAGTGGGGAAGGAAAATGAATTTTGAATCAATACACTAGAGCAAGGATACAAATTGAGACAATCTATCTCTAGAGACAATGCACTTTTCCACTGCACTCTTCTGGTTTTCTATTGTATTATATTAATGGATTTATTTATATTGAAAGATTCCTACATTTCTGACTTGAACATTAAATGATATTTAAGCTAGTCTTTTAAAATATTACTGAATTCTATACTAATGCTTTCAGACTTCCATGTCTGTATTCATAAAGTGAGACTGGTCTATGATTTTGTTTTCTCTTTTTTAAAATAGATTTTAGGATCATCAGGGTCAGGCTTGCTGTGTAGAATAAATTTGATAGCTCCACATCTTTTTATGCTCTTCTAGCAAACTAAAAATGATACAGCTGCTTAAGAGAGAAAATATACGGGAAAGCGTTATGTAAATTGTGCATGTTGTTGTTTTTAGGTGCCATTGAATCGATTCTGACTCATAGCAACACTATGCAAAACAGAACGAAACACCACCCTGTCCTGTGCCATCCTCACAATAGTTGCTATGCTTGAGCCCATTGTTGCAGCCACTGTGTCAATCCATCTCATTGAGTGTCTTCCTCTTTTTCGGTGACCCTCTACTGAGCATGATGTCCTTCTCCAGGGACTGGTATCTCCAGACAACATGTCCAAAATATGTGAGATGCAGTCTCGCCATCCTTGCTTCCAAGGAGCATTCTGGTTGTCCTTTTTCCAAGACAGATTTGTTCCTTCTTCTGGCAGTCCACAGTATATTTAATATTCTTCACCAACACCACAATTCAAAGGTGTCAATTCTTTGGGCTTCCTTATTCATTGGCCAGCTTTCACATGCAAAATTGTGCATAGTAATACAAATATAAAAAAAATGAAAAATAAAATTTAATGTGTAAGTAGTTTATGAAAGACTGCACTAGATTTTGGAGTTACTTTCATTGTTTTCTCCTTTTTAATTTAAGTAATTCTCTTTGTTAAATTATCTCTTCTGTTTAATTATTTACAACCCCAGTCTTATAAGCCACCCTTCATGTTTTAATCCTAGATCACTTCTTTTAAGGTATCAGCAATTATCTTTTAACTGTCTTCATTTGATGTGTCTATAAAATGGGAATTGGAATGATTAAGAATGGAATTTCATAAAATACAACCTGTATGTTTTTTAACTTTAGTATTTTATATTGTGATGAGTCTCCTTAAATCTTAATACATAAATACATTTAGTCATAACTAGAATATTTTCCTGTAAATTTAGGAAAAAGACGTTAAGAAGATAATTATCAAATTTACCCACTCCACTTTTTTTAAAAAGCAGAATTTGCATGCTAGAGTCAGGTCATACTAGGCCATGAGAGACAATTTATACATTTTCTAACTCTGCAATCTGTGACATTATGTTGGTGGCTTGACACTGGCAATGGTAGAAGTATTTATACCATGGAAATGAGAAACACTATAAATCAGTACCCCACCTTTCTCTCCCCAGGAACCCCATTGACCAGCACATCAATATTTCTGGGTCATCTTTACAGACCTCCAGGTATAAATATTCTGAAAGATAGCCATCTATCTAGTTTTTCATTTTTATCTAATTCAAACTTTTTAACCCAGAAAGATGTTCTCATTTGGTCATCAGACACTTGCACCCACCCTATGTTATAACAAAGTTACAACTCCAGCTGTCTTGTTTCCTACTGAATAAAAACAAACAGACAAAAAAACAACAAACCAAACTTGTTGCCCTCAAGTTGATTCTGACTCATGGTGACCCTACAGGATAGAGTAGAACAGCCCCATGGGATTTTCAAGGAGCAGCTTGTGGATTCGAACTACTGACCTTTTGGTTAGCAGCTGAGCTCTTGATCATTATGCCACCAGGGCTCCTTCTTACTGAATAAGGACCAAAAAATATTTACCATGGCCACACAATGAAGACATTCATCGTGTTTTAGTTAAATGAATATCTCTATCAATAACTGCAATTCCTCCATAATAAACTAGGTTCTGTTTTCTAATTACCACTTTCTATACTTTCATAGCCCAATGTCCCAACACTTCTTTGGCAACACCCAGACCAATTGCTCCTATTGGCGTCTCTTTATCACATATAAACCCTAATGTCTTCATGTTTCTTCTAATCCAGCATGAATTATATAGCCCCGTATTAGAATTGTCACCTTGCCAAAGTTCTATCTTCTCTCAATTCTTCAACTGGATTGGCGAAGCTCAACTTTGGTAAAGGCGTCTTCAGGTGGCATGAATGGTTAAGCACTGAACTAATAATCAAAAGGTTAGTGATTCCAACCCACCCAGAGGCACCTCGAAAGTAGGGCCTGGCTATGTGCTTCCAAAAAGTCACAGCCTTGAAAACTCTGTGGAGTGCAGTTGTACTTTGTGCACTTGGAGTCCCTATGAGTCAGAATCAACTCAATGGAAACTAAGAACAACAACAACCTTGGTGAATTAAACTCTCAGCCAACGATGTGTCTGTATGCAGGTTGAAGAAAAGTACACAAGTTCAAATTCATGATCATTAATCTCAAAATGGTCTTTAATGCTGCCCAGGCATCAAAACATCCCTAGCTCATGAATCCTCCAATTTCCCAAGATAAATATTTTGTGTATTCCCTCCATTCCTCAAATATCAACTACCATTTCTTCTATTGACACTTTTAGCTTATGACCCTATTTCCAGTATCATTGGAAATGGAAAAAAAAAATCACAAGACAATTTCTGCTGTTATACTGTGACATCTCTCCTCCCTTCATCTGGGTTCATGTGCTTTGCCTTCCCATCATTACTATGCATAAACCGTCCATGTTTCCAAAGTCAGTTCCTCCTCTTGTGCGATGGAATTCCTTCTTTTCTTTTTTTAATCTTTTTAGGTCCTGATAAAGAAAACTTTGTGATGGCTACAAACATACTTTTCAATGATGTCTTTTGAAATTGTATTGTTTTTACTTTCACACACAGATCTGTAATTCATCTTAGTATACGATTGATCTTGCATTTATTGAACACATTCTTCTCTACTGCATCACAGAGGATCCTTATATATGCATCACTTAACCTATACGTGAGGCCCAATTTCTGGGCTCTATATTTTTGTATCATTGTGTTATTTCTCTTCCTTTAACACAATAGTACATACTTTTGATTCTTATAGATTATAATAACTCTTGATATTTGTATTCATTTTCCAAATTTATTGTTCCTCCAGATTTATTGGGTCGCTCTGTGTAAGTTTAAGATTAACATGTCAACATTCACACCAAAACCTTCTGGGATTATAATTGGAATCTAATAGGACCTATAACTTTTGAATACTTAACATCTTTACAACATCGAGTCTTCCAATCCATGAACATATGCATATGAATTTTCAGTTTCATTGGGTAGTAGCAGACAACTAGCTTTTAGGTGTGTTGCATGCAAAATAACTTAAAAACACACAGACCACACTTGGTTAAACATTTACAGATTCAAATACTTATTTACTTCATAATCTAAGAATCCAAAAGAGAAAAAGATGAGAAAGAGTCGTATGACACATTCTCCAGTCAGTCAGTCTTTCCATTGGTCTCCACCACCACCACTCGTCCTTTGGTTGTTATTATTTACCATGTTTCTTGGAAACATGCAAGGAACACAAGTTGACAGTTGATGAAAAAAAAAACTACTATTTTGCTAATAACATTTTTTTTAATTCATCTCGTTGTTACAGTAGAAATTAAACCATATATCTCTGCCCTGGTGGTGTAGTGGTTAACAGCTACTAACCAAAAGGCCAGCAGTTTGAATCCACCAGGGGCTACTTGAAAACCATATGGGGCTGTTCTACTCTGCCCTATAGGGTTGCTATGAGTTGAAATTGGCTCGACAACATTTTTTTTTTAATACATTCTTGTTTTTAGTTGCCATTGAATCAATTCTGATTCATAGTGACTCCATGTATGCAGAGTAGAACTGCTCCATAGGGTTTTAAAGGCTGTGGCCTTTCAGAATCAGATTGCCAGGCCTGTCCTCCAAAGCTTCTCTGACTGGGTTCGAACCACCAACGTTTAGGCTAGTAGTCGAGCACTTAACCATATGAGCCACCCAGGAACATATTTCTTTCTACTGCGTTTAATCTTCTGTTAATCTCACTTATTGAATTCTTATTTTTAATTTGTATGATTTATTTTTTAAAAATTACAATTCTGATTAAATTATCTTCCCTGATATCATTAACATATTAAGCATAGTCGTCTTATAGCATGTCTCTGATAATCCTAATATCTCAAACAACTGAAAGGAAAAGATCTGTTTCTGTTCACATTTTTTTTTTCCTTAATTTTCAGTCATTTTTTTCCCTGTAATCTGACATGTTAGTAATAACATAGTAAATGATGAACATTGAGTGTGAAAAATCATACAGGCATTTGTTGCTGTTATCCTACACCCCTAATGACTCACTGTTTTTTCAATACTTAGGCAGAGCTTGGAAATATGACATAGATTCATATTACGGTGGTCTATTTCCATTTTTCCCTTATTCTTCAGTGGCAGCTTTCTCTTTAGGCCTTTGAACTTAAAAGTTAAATGTTTAGCAAGGAGCCTTCACTGATGGCTGTGAACATCAACTTATTTTCCCAAGAATATGTGATTATCAAATATTTTATTACCTTTGCAAATTATTTTTTGAAAATTATTTTGGTGTTTTGAAATCTCACCTGCACAAATGCAGGTTAACTGTCCCCACATGTTTTGAAGGAAAAATATATGCAAAATGTTAGGATCACGCTTATGTAATTCTCATTTCTTCTGAATTTGGCTTTGCATGTTTTGGCTGTCTTGATAGTCATAATACCTATATTTCCACCAGTGCAATGAAGCTGCCATAGGATTTAGTCTTCTACTTTTTTTTTTTTCATGTTCAAAGGTTTTTTATTTTTATTTTTTTTACTTAATTTTTATTAAGCTTCAAGTGAACATTTACCATTCCAATCAGTCTGTCACATGTAGGTTTACATACATCTTACTCCCTTCTCCCACTTGCTCTCCCCCTATTGAGTCAGCCCTTTCAGTTTCTCGTTTCGTGCCAATTTTGCCATCTTCCCTCTCTCTCTGTCTTCCCATCCCCCCTCCAGTCAAGAGTTGCCAACACACTCTCCAGTGTCCACCTGATTTAATTAGCTCACTCTTCATCAGCATCTCTCTCCCCCCCACTGACCAGTCCTTTTCATGCCTGATGAGTTGTCTTCGGGAATGGTTCCTGTTCTGTGCCATCAGAAGTTCTGGCGAGCATTGTCTCTGGGATTCCTCTAGTCGCAGTCTTAGGTATGGTCTTTTCATGAGAATTTGGGGACTGTATCCCATTGGTCTCCTGCTCCCTCAGGAGTTGTCTGTTGTGCTCCCTGTCAGGGCAGACATCGATTGTGGCCAGGCACCAACTAGTTCTTCTGGTCTCAGGATAATGTAGGGCTCTGGATCATGTGGCCCTTTCTGTCTCTTGGGTTCTTAGTTGTCGTGTGACCTTGGTGCTCTTCCTTTGCCTTTGCTCCAGGTGGGTTGAGACCAATTGATGTATCTTAGATGGCCGCTTGTTGACATTTAGGACCCCAGGCGCCACAATTCAAAGTGGGATGCAGAATGTTTTCATAATAGAATTATTTTGCCCTTTGACTTAGAAGTCCCCTCAAACCAAGTTCCCCAGACCCCAGCCCCTGCTCCGCTGACCTTTGAAGCTTTCATTTTATCCCGGAAACCTCTTTGCTTTTAGTCCAGTCCAATTAGGCTGGCCTTCCTTGTATTGAGTGTTGTCTTTCCCTTCACCCAAAGCAGTTCTTATCTACAGATTGATCAATAAAAAGCCCTCTCCCTCCCTCCCTCACTCCCTCCCCGCTTTGTACCCACAAAAGTGTGTGTTCTTCTCCGTTTTTTCTATTTCTCAAGATCTTATAATAGTGGTCTTATACAATATTTGTCCTTTTGCAACTGACTCATTTCGCTCAGCATAATGCCTTCCAGATTCCTCCATGCTATGAAATGTTTCAGAGATTTGTCACTGTTCTTTATCGATGCGTAGTATTCCATTGTGTGAATATACCACAGTTTATTTACCCATTCATCCGTTGACGGACATCTTGGTTGCTTCTAGCTTTTTGCTATTGTATACAGAGCTGCAATAAACATGGGTGTGCATATATCTGTTTGTATGAAGGCTCTTGTATCTCTAGGGTATATTCCGAGGAGTGGGATTTCTGGGTTGTATGGTAGTTCTATTTCTAACTGTTTAAGATAACGCCAGATGGATTTCCAAAGTGGTTGTACCATTTTACAATCCCACCAGCAGTGTATGAGAGTTCCAATCTCTCCGCAGCCTCTCCAACATTTATTATTTTGTGTTTTTTGGATTAATGCCAGTCTAGTTGGTGTGAGATGGAATCTCATCGTAGTTTTCATTTGCATTTCTCTAATGGCTAATGATCGAGAGCATTTTCTCATGTATCTGTTAGCTGCCTGAATATCTTCTTTAGTGAAATGTGTGTTCATATCCTTTGCCCACTTCTTGATTGGGTTGTTTGTCTTTTTGTGGTTGAGTTTTGACAGAATCATGTAGATTTTAGAGATCAGGCGCTGGTCTGAGATGTCATAGCTGAAAATTCTTTCCCAGTCTGTAGGTGGTCTTTTTACTCTTTTGGTGAAGTCTTTAGATGAGCATAGGTGTTTGATTTTTAGGAGCTCCCAGTTATCTGGTTTCTCTTCATCATTTTTGGTAATGTTTTGTATTCTGTTTATGCCCTGTATTAGGGCTCCTAGGGTTGATCCTATTTTTTCTTCCATGATCTTTATCGTTTTAGTCTTTATGTTTAGGTCTTTGATCCACTTGGAGTTAGTTTTTGTGCATGGTGTGAGGTATGGGTCCTGTTTCATTCTTTTGCAAATGGATATCCAGTTATGCCAGCACCATTTGTTAAAAAGACTATCATTTCCCCAGTTGACTGACACTGGTCCTTTGTCAAATATCAGCTGCTCATACGTGGATAGATTTATATCTGGGTTCTCAATTCTGTGCCATTGGTCTATGTGTCTGTTGTTGTACCAGTACCAGGCTGTTTTGACTACTGTAGCTGTATAATAGGTTCTGAAATCAGGTAGAGTGAGGCCTCCCACTTTCTTCTTCTTTTTCAGTAATGCTTTGCTTATCCGGGGGTTCTTTCCCTTCCATATGAAATTAGTGATTTGTTTCTCTATCCCCTTAAAATATGACATTGGTATTTGGATTGGAAGTGCGTTATATGTATACATGGCTTTTGGTAGAATAGACATTTTTACTGTGTTAAGTCTTCCTATCCATGAGCAGGGTATGTTCTTCCACTTAAGTATGGCCTTTTGAATTTCTTGTAACAGAGTTTTATAGTTTTCTTTGTATAGGTCTTTTACATCCTTTTATTTATTCCTAAGTATTTTATCTTCTTGGGGGCTACTGTGAATGGTATTGATTTGGTTATTTCCTCTTCGATGTTCTTTTTGTTGATGTAGAGGAATCCAAGTGATTTTTGTATGTTTATTTTATAACCTGATACTCTTCCAAACTCTTCTATTAGTTTCAGTAGTTTTCTGGAGGATTCCTTAGGGTTTTCCATGTATACGATCATGTCATCTGCAAATAGTGATAGCTTTACTTCCTCCTTACCAATCTGGATACCCTTTACTTCTCTGTCTAGCCTAATTGCCCTGGCTAGGACTTCAAGTACGATGTTGAGTAAGAGCGGTGATAAAGGGCATCCTTGTCTGGTTCCTGTTCTCAAGGGAAATGCTTTCAGGTTCTCTCCATTTAGAGTGATATTGGCTGTTGGCTTTGCATAGATGCCCTTTATTATGTTGAGGAATTTTCCTTCAATTCCTATTTTGGTAAGAGTTTTTATCATAAATGGGTGTTGAACTTTGTCAAATGCCTTTTCTACATCTATTGATAAGATCACGTGGTTTTTACCTTTTGTTTTATTTATGTGATGGATTACATTAATGGTTTTTCTGATATTAAACCAGCCTTGCATACCTGGTATAAATCCCACTTGATCAGGGTGAATTATTTTTTTGATGTGTTGTTGGATTCTATTGGCTAGAATTTTGCATCTACGTTCATGAGGGATATAGGTCTAAAATTTTCTTTTTTTGTAATGTCTTTACCTGGTTTTGGTATCAGGGAGATGGTAGCTTCATAGAATGTGTTGGGTAGTAGTCCGTCTTTTTCTATGCTTTGAAATACCTTCAATAGTAATGGTGTTAAGTCTTCTCTGAAGGTTTGGTAGAACTCTGCAGTGAAGCCGTCTGGGCCAGGACTTTTTTTTGTTGGAAGTTTTTTGATTACCGTTTCAATCTCTTTTTTTGTTATGGGTCTATTTAGTTGTTCTACTTCTGAATGTGTTAGTTTAGGTAGGTAGTATTGTTCCAAGAATTTATCCATTTCTTCTAGGTTTTCAAATTTTTTAGAGTACAATTTTACATAGTAATCTGAAATGATTCTTTTGATTTCATTTGGCTCTGTTGTGATGTGGTCCTTCTCGTTTCTTGTTCGGGTTATTTGTTTCCTTTCCTGTTTTTCTTTAGTCAGTCTAGCCAATGGTTTATCAATTTTGTTAATTTTTTCAAAGAACCAGCTTTTGGCTTTGTTAATTCTTTCAATTGTTTTTCTGTTCTCTAATTCATTTAGTTCAGCTCTAATTTTTATTATTTGTTTTCTTCTGGTGCCTGATGGATTCTTTTGTTGCGCACTTTCTATTTGTTCAAGTTGTCGGGACAGTTCTCTGATTTTGGCTCTTTCTTCTTTTTGTATGTGTGCATTTATCGATATAAATTGGCCTCTGGGCACTGCTTTTGCTGTGTCCCAGAGGTTTTGATAGGAAGTATTTTCATTCTCATTGCTTTCTAAGAATTTCCTTATTCCCTCCTTGATGTCTTCTATAACCCAGTCTTTTTTCAGGAGGGTATTGTTCATTTTCCAAGTATTTGATTTCTTTTCCCTAGTTTTTCTGTTATTGATTTCTAGCTTCATTGCCTTGTGGTCTGAGAAGATGCTTTGTAATATTTCGATGTTTTGGATTCTGCAAAGATTTGTTTTATGACCTAATATGTGGTCTATTCTAGAGAATGTTCCATGTGCGCTAGAAAAAAAAGTATACTTTGCAGCAGTTGGGTGGAGAGTTCTGTATAAGTCAATGAGGTCAAGTTGGTTGATTGTTGTAATCCGTGTCTCTATTGAGCTTCTTACTGGATGTCCTGTCCTTCTCCGAAAGTGGTGTGTTGAAGTCTCCTACTATAAATGTGGAGGTGTCTATCTCACTTTTCAATTCTGTTAAAATTTGATTTATGTATCTTGCAGCCCTGTCATTGGGTGCGTAAATATTTAATATGGTTATGTCTTCCTGATCAATTGTTCCTTTTATCATTATATAGTGTCCTTCTTTGTCCTTTGTGGCGGATTTAAGTCTAAAGTCTATTTTGTCAGAAATTAATATTGCTACTCCTCTTCTTTTTTGCTTATTGTTTGCTTGATATATTTTTTCCATCCTTTGAGTTTAAGTTTGTTTGTGTCTCTAAGTCTAAGGTGTGTCTCTTGTAGGCAGCATATAGATGGATCGTGTTTCTTTATCCAGTCCGTGACTCTCTGTCTCTTTATTGGTGCATTTAGTCCATTTACATTCAGCGTAATTATAGACAAATAAGTTTTTAGAGCTGTCAGTTTGATGCCTTTTCATGTGTGTTGTTGGCCATTTCATTTTTTCACATGCTTTTTTGTGCTGAGACGTTTTTCTTAGTAGATTGTGAGATCCTCATTTTCATAATGTTTAACTTTGTGTTTGTTTTGTCGTTAACGTTTTTCTTGGCTTTTTTCTTGAGTTATGGAATTGATATTCCTTTTTGTGGTTACCTTATTATTTAGCCCTATTTTTCTAAGTAAAAACCTAACTTGTATCCTTCTATATCGCCTTGTATCACTCTCCATCTGGCAGTTCAATGCCTCCTATATTTAGTCCCTCTTTTTGATTATTGTGATCATTTATCTATTGATTTCCATGATTTCCTGTTATGTGTATTATTTTGTTTATTTATTTATTTTTTAGAATTAGTCTTAATTTGTTTGTTTTTGTGCTTTCCCTATTTGAGTTGCGTTGATATCAGGGCGTTCTGTTTTGTGACCTTGTATTGTGCTGGTACCTGATATTATTGGTCATCTGGCCAAACAATCTCCTTTAGCATTTCTTGCAGTCTTGGTTTAGTTTTTGCAAATTCTCTAAACTTGTGTTTATCTGTAAATATCTTAATTTCTCCTTCATATTTCAGAGAGAGTTTTGCTGGATATATGATCCTTGGTTGGCAGTTTTTCTCGTTCAGTGCTCTGTATACGTCGTCCTATTCCCTTCTTGCCTGCACGGTTTCTGCTGAGTAGTCTGAACTTATTCTTATTGATTGTCCCTTGAAGGAAACCTTTCTTTTCTCCCTGGCTGCTTTTAAAATTTTCTGTTTGTCTTTGGTTTTGGCAAGTTTGATGATAATATGTCTTGGTGTTTTTCTTTTTGGATCAATCTTAAATGGGGTTCGATGAACATCTTGGATAGATATCCTTTCGTCTTTCATGATGTCAGGGAAGTTTTGTGTCAGGAGTTGTTCAACTATTTTCTCTGTGTTTTCTGTTTCCCCTCCCTGTTCTGGGACTCCAATCACACGCAAGTTATCCTTCTTGATAGAGTCCCACATGATTCTTAGGGTTTCTTCATTTTTTTTAATTCTTTTATCTGATTTTTTTTCAGCTATGTTGGTGTTGATTCCCTGGTCCTCCAGAAGTCCCAGTCTACATTCTAATTGCTCGAGTCTGCTCCTCTGACTTTCTATTGCGTTGTCTAATGCTGTAATTTTATTGTTAATCTTTTGGATTTCTACATGCTGTCTCTCTATGGACTCTTGCAACTTATTAATTTTTCCACTATGTTCTTGAATAATCTTTTTGAGTTCTTCAACAGTTTTATCAGTGTGTTCCTTGGCTTTTTCTGCATTTATCCTAATTTCATTTGTGATATCTTTAAGCATTCTGTAAATTAGTTTTTTATATTCTGTATCTGATAATTCCAGGATTGTATCTTCATTTGGGAAAGATTTTGATTCTTTTGTTGGGGGGTTGGAGAAGCTGTCATGGTCTGTTTCTTTATGTGATTTGATATGGACTGCTGTCTCCGAGCCACCACTGGGAAACTAGATTTTCCAGGTAATCAGCTAAAAAAAATGCAGTCAAATCCCTATCTGAATTCTCCCTCTGGTTCCAGGTATTTGGATGTTAATGAAGCCGCCTGGGGAGTTTGGGGGAGGGATCAGAGAGCTAGGAGTGTAGCACCACAGAATATAGAGCTGATCACTGTGTTCACGCTCCGCCCCCGTCCGCCAAAATCCGGGCGGGACGGCTCCCCGGTTGGGACGCTACTCTCCCCACTCCGAGACCAGTCACTTCCTCCCGGGGACTTCTCCCTCCGGTGCGCCGCACCACTCGCGCGAACTGGGTGGGCATCACCCGCACGACCAGGTGGGCCAGTCCCCTGGGTCATTTCAGGGGAATATAATTGGACCCCGCGCTCATGCCCCTCCCGCTTTCACCAAAATCCCAGCAGGATGGCTCCCCGGCTGGGACGCTGCTCTCCCCGGTCCAAGACCAATCACTTCCTCCCGGGGACTTCTCCCTCTGGTGCGCCTCGCCACATGCGCGAACAGGGTGGGCGTCCCCCGGCACGAACGTGTGGGCCGAGCCCCGGGGTCACTTTAGGGAAATATAGCTGACCCCCCCTCGCGCCCCGCCCGCTTCCCGCCAAACTCCCGGCGGGACAGCTCCCTGCCTGGAACGCTGGTCTCCCCGCTCCAAGACCAGTCACTTCCTCCCGGGGACTTCTCCCTCTGGTGCGCCGCGCCACACGCACGAACTGGGTGGGCGTCCCCCCGCAGGAACGTGTGGGCCCCGCCCCGGGGTCACTTTAGGGAAATATAGCTGACCCCCCCTGCTCGCGTCCCGCCTGCTTCTCACCAAACTCCCGGCGGGATGGCTCCCAGGCTGGGATTCTGCTCTCCCCGCTCCAAGATCAGTCACTGCCTCCCGGGTGCTTCTCCGTCTGGCTGCGCCGCTACTCTGCCTGTGCCAACCAGCTAGACTCTCTCCCGGGATGGGTTCAGGGGAGTAGGACTGGACCCCTTGTCTGTGCCATCTGCCCCCCTGGGCTCTGCCCCAGATCGGGCTCCGAAGGTCACCTGCCTGGTACGCTGGCTCCCAGTTCTGAAAACGGTCGCTGTCTGCCTGTATTTGTTCATTTTCCGTCTCTAAGTCTGTGCTTGTTGTTCAGAGTTCGTAGATTGTTATGTATGTGATGGATTCACTTGTTTTTCTGAGTCTTTGTTGCAAGAGGGATCCGCGGTAGCGTCCACCTAGTCCGCCATCTTGGCCCCGCCTCTCTTCTACTTTTTTTGTGTATACATTTTAAGTTCTGCACATCAGCCAATGACCCAAGGGATGAGATGGCCAAGAACCTACCAGCTCACTCAGTGCTTTATCTTCCTTCTGAGGACTTTGGCCTTTTAAGCCTTGGCTGCCTTGGTTGCACTTTAATGTTTTAAAAAACGTGATGTGTGTGTTTGTGGAGAGGGGGTCTCTTAAACAGCTTTCATAGTTTTAAGCAGAATAGATAGCTTGATAACAAGCAACCTGCCATGGCCAGAAGAACGTACTGCCATTTACTTTCAGTTGTCATCCTGAGGGACTTCTCATATATCTTTGCCTTAGACCAGAAATATTGAACTATGGCATTACCAAACATTGAAAGCAAGGAAAATCTGCTCAGAACGGTTAAAATAAAACCCTGTATTACCAGCCAGCATGTATGCTCAAAAAATAAAAAAAAGAGAGAAAAAATAAATAATAACTGAGAAAAATAAATCTGAAGGCAAGACCGCAAATGAAATTTTCCATTTCTTAGCTTGTTGAAATACCTTATGTTGTTTGATAATGTTCTTGAAGAAATTTGACAAAGAAAATATTTTTGTTTTCATTTTCACAGCAGTAGTTTTCGAAGTTTTTATACTAAGGCTAACAAGACACTCTGGAGCAGGCAAAAAAAAAAAAAAAAATCTAGAGAATATAACCATTGAGTTCTAATTTTAGCCAAAAAGTTCAGGCCAATCAGAACAAAACACTGAAGCACAAACCTGCATGTACTAAGCTTTAAATATCTGTCAACTCAGTACCATCAGGCTATTGCTTATCATTATATAAACATCTGTTAGATGCTAAAAGCTTCCTGCTTTTCACATGCAGTGAAATGGTTGTTAGGATTTATCTGTATATATCTTTTGTTTATTTTTTCTCTTATTTTGTTGACTCTTCTGGAAGACTGGTAAGTTCTTTTATGTTCAAGTTTTTCCCTGTCAAATGTGATGAGAATATATTTTAAAATTGGTGAATATAGTGAATAGCAACCATGTTGAATCTTACCTGAGTCCTGTGCTAAGAAACTCCCCCACTCCTAAGTTTTTTGTTTTACAAATACCCCCACTCACTCTTTTGTGTTCTGTGAAAGTGTTTGCCACAAAAAAACATGGTTAGCCACATCACTTAGGTAAGACTTACAGTCCACTCTTTCTCAAGATTCTCGTAAGACTCACAAAGGGTTCCTTATTTATCTGTGACAATGCCATATATGAACTTTCCCTTTTGCTTGCAGACAAAGCCAGACATAAACCCTCCACCTTCCTGTATTTGGCTCATAAATGATTAGCTGAGATTAAAACTGCTCATCTTGCTGCAACCAGCTAGACACAGATAAACATTTCCTAAGGGGTCATTGAAGATGTGGATAAATTAATATCTTGACATCAGGAGAGTATCCTGGATTATCCAGGTGGACTCTATACCCAATTATAAGTGTCCTTATAAGAGAGAGGTAGAAAGATATTTGATACACACAGAAGAGGAGGAGACAATGTCATCACAAAGGCAGAAACTGGAAAAGTCCAGGAACAGATTTCCCCATGGAGCCTCTGAAGAGACCATGGCCCTGCTGACACCAAAGTGAGGGAAATGAACCTCACTTTTGCTTAATGAAACTTATTTTGGATTTCTTTCCTCCAGATCTGTCAAAGAATAAATTTGTGTTGTTTTAAGCTACTAAGTCTGTAGTTATTTATTACAGTACCGAAAATAAAATCTAACCCCTTGCCGTTGAGTGGATTCCAACTTGTTGCAACCCTGCAGGACAGGGTAAAGCTGCCCTATAGGGTTTCCAAGGCTGTAATCTTTATGGAAGCAGACTGCCACATCTTTCTGCAGCAGAGCGGCTGTTGGATTGGAACCACTGACCTTTTGGTTAGCAGCCGAGTGCTTAAACCACTGCCCCACCGGGGTTTCTTATTTGTTACAGTTGTCACAGGAAATTAATAAACCAATGTTCAGTTCATTTCCTGCAAAAGTGACAGAATTGTATTAAGAATTTTCCTTTTCTCACCACCAGTCCAATTCTGCTTCTTCTTCACCAAAACTTCACACCCCAAATCCTCTGTGTGCCTACCCCAGCCCTTTTACCCATTCACTATTTCTCCTTATTCTGTGATTCTATTTTTCTCTCTTTAGCCCCTACTCTCCTTTTCTACCCACTCCTCCATTCAACTCCTTGCTCCACAGTTCTCCACCCTAACACATATTATTGGACTTTGTCCTCATGAGAAAAGATCGACAACCGGAATGTCTGATAAAACAAGCACTCTTTAAGCCTCAATCTCACTCCGATCTACATGTGATTGTTAGGCTTCCTGGATCCATGTAAGGATAGAGAAACATTTAGTAATCTGTTCAGATTAGTCCTTAGCACATATTACCCTGGGCTCCATGATTTATATCAATTTTTGAAACTGCTAATGGGCCTTGGAAATGGGCCTTCAAAGAAATTAGAAGGCTTCAGAGGCTTACATAAAGGCTAAAGCCATAAGGTAGGAAACTTTTAGAATCCATTCCCACTGTCTCCTGCTCAAAATTTATTGGTTAAAGATACAAGATTGCAGAAAACAAGAAGTAAATCAATCTCTATATACTGACATAGATTAAAAAATGTTGAGAAAACTATTCTGGTTCACTCTGGAAGCCAAACCACTTCCACCTTGGTCACTATGATCACTAGCTTTGTTAATAGCTTATAATCAGAAATTGGAGATATTATCCAAGAACATTATGAAAATTGGTGAACCATCCCTGTCTATGAAATAGACCCTAATGCAAGACCATGTGGACTGCATTGCATAAAGGACCAAATCAACCCAGGACAAACTCTTGGCTTTACAACTTAAACAACAATTAAAAGTAAACATGTCGGGGAAATCTGCTCTTGCAAAAATCCCCACTTGCAGATGTCATAAAAAAAATAAAAGGATATAGGACTCTAGGTTGCTCGACTTTAAAATGCAAAAGAAAACAACAGTCCAAAAATCAATCTCCCCAATGAATTTCACACAAGTAACTTCCCCCTGTGTCCACAATTACCTCTCAACGCACAAGGGGAAATAAGAAGGTAAGTCAAAAAATATTGTTACTACGGCTCCAGTTCATACAGTGTGGATACATGCAAACCTGTTTAAACATGTTAAAAAAAAATTTTTTTTTTTTCTATGATCAGCGGATGGCTGCAGACACGTTCTCTCAGTAATACACTTGCCTTAGTCTCATTGTAGTGCCTTAAAAAGGAAAAAAAATAGGAATATTTTTTGCGCCATGGAAAAAACGATTTTGAGGTCAGGGCTAATATCAAATTCTTAACACAGCTCAAGTGGACATCTTCCCAAATCATTGAAGCTTTGCAACAAATTTATGGGAATGGTGTCCCACATAAAACAACAGTTTTTAGATGGATGAAGTGTTTTAAGGAAAGTCGGGAAGACCTCAAAGATCAGCCAAGAGAGGGAAGACTCTTCAGAAGGTTATGGCGATTGTTTTTTAGCACTCCAAAGGGGTAACCTTGATAGATTTTCTCGAATGACACAGAGCGATCACAAGAGCTTGTTAGGAAGAAGTTTTAAGAAAACTGAAAACTGCATTGCTAAAAAAGGCCAGGGAAGTTGCACCGAGGAGTTTTTTTTTTTTTTTTTTTTTTCCTGTCACAACAATGCACCTGCTCATTCTTCGCGGGTAGCAAGGGCTGTCCTAGGAGAATTTCATTGAGAAATCCTACTCCTTCCATCCTACAGCCCTGGTCTTACCCCTTCAGACAATTTTTTGTTACAAAAACTCAAAAGAACATTTAAAAGGAACACGATTTAAGTCCCTTGAGGATGCCGAAATTGTGTTCTGACTTGGTGTAAATTGAGGTGTGCAGAATTCTTTGGGGAGGGGCTAGAGAGATGGGAACATCACCCTCAGAAGAGTAGAGACCTACATGGAGAATATTTCGAGAAATAATAGCTTCACATTTTAATATTTTTTTGATAAAGTTTTCTATGATTTTGTAGCAATACTTTTTGGCTTATCCTCTTAAATCAGCTTCATCAGTGGAAATCCCAACACCTTCCTAGTAGACACTGGAGCAACATATTCTGCTTTATATATTCTACCCCTCTCAGAGTACAGAAATCATACCTGTGGTGGGACTTGATAACCTGCTACAAGGCTCATCTTTATTTAAAACTCTTTCTGCCTCACTAGAACCTCTCACTAACTAGCATAGCGTCCTGCTTAACCCCAGAAAATTGACCGGAGAGAGAACAGCTTTTTTATACGAACCATGGAGATACAAGCTCACTGTGTTTGAATGCATGTTTATGTGTCTGAGTGGTAATATGTTCCCACCCACCTCTGGATGGTATTGCCCAATTCAATCGTATCTTCTCTTATAGGAGTTCTATTCTGACTGGCTTAGAGATAAATAAGTGCTTAGATAAATTGAATATTACTAGAATTTCTAGAAATCAAAGGAATTGAACTTTCAGTGTGGCAAAAAGTATTATTTTAGAAACTAACTCACATATTTTAACAATTTAACTTTATATAACTTGGATAAATCTTTGTCAAACAAGACTAGATTAATATTGTTCGTTTAATAAAAACAGTTGTGTCTTCTGAGTTATCAGTGTCAAATAAAAAAAAAAGCATATATTTTTATTCTGCTTAGATATGTTCTTCCTGAACTTATACAGGTATACTGTTTTAGCCAGCTACCATAACATCTATTAGATTCTTAAGAGTATTGTCATAGGCACTTAGTGCTGCTATAACAGAAATGCCACAAGTGGATGGCTATAACAAAGTGAAATTTAGCCTGTCACTGTCTAGTAGGCTACAAGTCCAAATTCAGAGTGTCAGCTGTAGGCGAAGCTGTTTTCTCTCTGTGGGTCCTGGAGGAAGGTCCTTGTCATCAGTCTTCCCTTGGTCTGGGAGCATCTCAGTGCAGGAGCCTCGTGTCCAAAGGGTGCGCTGTACTCTCGGCACTGCTTTCTTGTTGGTAAGAGGTCCCCAACTCTCTGCTTCCTTTCTTTTCCTTTTAACTCTTGTAAGATAAAGGGTGGTGCAGGCCACATCCCAGGGAAACTCCCTTTACATTGGATCGGAGATGTGACCCGGTAGGGGTTTTACAATCTCACTCTAATCCTTTTAACATAAAATTAGAATCACAAAATGGGGGACAAAGACAGCATACTGGGTATCATGGCCTAACCAAGTTGATACATATTTTGGGGGGACACAATTCAACCCATGATAAGTATGAAGAATGTAAATTTGTTCTTTATACTGGCAAACTTTACCTCAGCAATAATCATCTGTTTTAGTATGTCGACTTGAAGATAGCTTTCAAGATCTTAATGTAACTAACTTAAAACCTTGAGTTCATATAAAGTTAATTACTGGGTATTTATTTGACACCTAGATCATTCCTAAGAAAGAATACTGAAACATTATGAGAAGTTGCATTATAAGGAATGTGTATGACTATAAAAAGTTCTGAAATGTATATTAATAAGCACTGTAAGTCTGTTAAGAAATGTTGGTGCATGAAAGAAAGTTCAAAATTAACTACCTCTTAACACGGTGGCTGCAACAATGGGCTCAAGCATAACAATGATCATGAGGATGGCGTAGGATGGGGCAGTGTTTCGTTCTGTTGTACATAGAGTCGCTATGAGTCAGAACCAACTTGACAGCACCTAACAACAACAACACATTTTCTCCTGAAACAGAAGTTCCTGTGGTTAGAAGTTTTAATCAGTGCATGTGAATGGTACTCTGCTAGAAGCATAATGACAGAAAAACAACTTTGTATGGAAGATATGCAAGATGCATTCAGCAAAAAGAGCGTAGTGCTGTTCTAAGATGAAATGACTGTCTGTTCCAGAATGAGAAAATAAAAGAGTAGGACAGAATCTAAATTCATATTGAAAGTTGTCTAAGATTTGGGTAAAGGGAATTTTATTTGTCCCTGTGAAAGCTGGATAAGATTTAATGGGCTTATTTATATGATTTTCTAAAAGAGCTTTAGTTTCAAATATTTTGCCGATATAAAAACTAGAATTGTTTTTTCTGCTCTTAATAAGAGGTCGATAAAGGTTTTTCTTTGCCTTCTGAATAGTCTGTTTTATCAGATGAATTTTGAATAAAGGAAAAAATATCTTACTTTTGGAAGAGCTAAGATTCTTTACAATTATTTTACTCCTTATGTTTACTTTTACAGACTTTTGTCACTTGATTAAATAGCCAGGTATTGTCCCTCAGTAAACTATGATTCTATTAAATCAAGTCCTCAAACTTCCTGAAAAATTTAGCTATTTGCCTTCCCAGATTCAAACGTAATGTTATCAACTGCCTTTGAGGTTTCCCTGGTGATTCCTAGAAAATCCCAAATTTTTTTTATAAAAAGTGAGGTGCTAAAAATAAGTAAGCTTATTTGATATGTTACTATTGATGAGTTGAATGGGAGCACTGTCAACCAGAAGAGCTGCTTAGACTTCCCTAAGTTGAATCTATATGGATGAATATTATTCCAATAAATGTTTTAGAAATTGTATAAAGTTCTTGGAATCCCTTGACAGCACAAATGGTTGAGCACTCCACTACATATATATAGAAGAAGTCCCTGAGTGGCACAATTGCTTAAACATTCTGCTACTAACCAAAAGGTTTGTGTAAACTCAAAAGGCTTCGTTATCAGCCCCTTAAAGGTCACAGCCTTGAAAACCCTGTGAAGGGAAGTTCTACTCTGCATGCACGGGGTCACCATGAGTAGGAATCAACTGGGTGGCAACTAGTAGCTGGTAATAATCATCAAAAATTATTTTTTGTGACAAAATTTACCCTGAAGAATACAATGGACATTTCCTTCATTTAGAATTAGTATACCTGATTTTAAATTTTTTAGTCATAAAAGAAACTAACAACCTAATTAATTGCAAAGAAAAGGAATTCCTTAAAAATAGATTGATAGTTCTCAACAGTCATTGTTGAGATGTGAAAATTGAGTGGCAGTCTTAAGGCCTTAGATCAAACAATACATGTTTTTGACACTGGAGAACAGATTCTCTTGTTCTCTAGTCAGGCCCTTTCTGATACATTCTAGACAAGTTTTCTTCTCCAAATATGTATGAAAGCATCTGAGGAACAAAGACATCTCCAGTTTTCAGTGAGCAGCCTTCAAAGGAGCCTTTCAAATAAAAAGAAAATATGTACTTAAACTGCTAACATCACCAGAAAATGTCTTTTTTAATTGGGGAGGAATTATGCAGTCAGGTGTGGCAAGGAGGAAGGGGTTATCATGAGCTAATGATTCAACAGAAATGCAGTCTCATGCTTCTAATCCCTCCAGAGTGTTACCCCATGATTACCAAACACCCTGTTTAGATATGCCTTATTAGTTTCTCTTTTGGATATCTTCAGTCTTAGAAAAAAAAAACATACGTCTGTGAACTAGAATATGATGATGTTAGCAGTTTTTAAAATATGAGCAGCTGCTTCAGCTGAACTAGTAGTTCACAAAAATCAACCTACTCTTTACATTAATCTCTGCACCAATCAGACTGTTTCTTTAAGCCAAAGAGTTTTATAATTCAGTCTAAATCACTCTGGCCCAAGTGCCTTGTGCTACTTAAAGAAAAAGTAATGGGAAAATTTAATCTGAAGATTATTACCTATTTTTGGTTGGAGCTGGCTTGTATCACCTAGCAACTATAGAACATACTGAGCAAATCTAACAAGTAGCAGCTGATTCTTCCTGTCCTCACAGATCAAATAATTAGGAAGTAGTAAATGTGAATGCTGATGGCAATAACGAAGATAATGATAAGACTCAAGAGTTTTAGGAAGACAAAAAGTGGTTTGAGATAATAGCTTGGGTCTGCTGCTATTACTAGGACCATGATTGGCTGGATACCATTTATGAACACAGAAGCTCATAAAATGTCTCAAAAGTTAGTGTCTGTGATTCAGGGGCATAGTTATGCAAAACTGACCAAACAAAGAAGTACTACCTGTATTTAACTGCCTGGCAGAGCAAAGCTCAATACCTTTTAAAGGAAGATCGTATAACTCATCCATGATATACAACAGACAATAAAAAATTTCTTAGGCATGCTTTGAAAAAGAAAAGTATTACACGTAGTTAAAATGAAGAGAAGTTTATAAAACATAACATTGTGATGACCGAATTTTTTTTTTTTATGTATTTATCAGACAAGGATTTTAAAGCGGATATCGTAAATATGTTCAAGAATTTAAAGAAAAAATTGTTGGAAATGGAAAATTGCATAGAAATAGAATATAAATATATACTCTATTTCCATATATATGTATATAAATATACATACATATACACATACACATATATATTCAAGTGTATGTGTGTGTGTGTATAAATATATATATATATGGAGCCCTGGTGACACAGTGGTTAAGGGCTCAGCTGCTAACTAAAAGGTCAGTGGTTCAAGTCCACTAGCCACTCCTCGGAAATCCTGTGGAGCAGTTCTACTCTGTCCTACATGGTCGCTATGTGTCAGAATCAACTTGATGGCAACAGGTTTTTTCTTTTATATATATTTACATAAATATATATATATATCTGTATACATAAGTATGCATATATATATATACATATATCTATATATAAAATCAATATCCTAGGCATTAATGAGCTGAAACGGACTGGTATTTCCATTTTGAAATGGATTATCAATTGGTCTACTATGCCATAAATAACAAATTGAAGAGGAAAGGTGTCATATTCATTGTATAAAAGAACATTTCAAGATCTACCCTGAAGTACAATGCTGTCAGTGATAGGATAATATATATACATCTACAAGAAAGACCAGTTAATACTAATATTTTTTCAAACTGATGCACCAACCATTAATGCCAAAGATGAAGAAATTAAAGATTATTACCAACTTCTGCAGTTTGAAATTGATCAAACATGCAACCAAGCTGCATTGATAATTACTGGTGACTGGAACACGAAATTTGGAAAAGAAGAAGGATCAGAAATTGGAAAACATGGCCTTGGTAATAGAAACTACACCAGAGATCACGTGAAGGAATGTTGCAAGACCAATGACTCCTTCACTGTAAATATCTTTTTTTCAACAACATAAATGGCAACGTTACACATAGACTTTGCCAGGTGGAATACACAGGAATCAAATCAAATACATCTGTAGAAATAGACCATGGAGAAGCTCAATATTATCAATCACAACAAGGCCAGGAGCCCACTGCAGAACAGACCATCATTTGCTCATATGCAAGTTTGAGTTTAAGCTGAAGACAATTAAATATACGGGTTGCAATACTGAAGGATTTTATGAGCAAAAAATCAAACAACACTGGAAACATCAGAAGGAGATGGAAGCAATATACACTTTCATTGTACCAAAAAGAACTGGTCGACGTTCAACCATTTAGGAGGCAGCATGTGACAGAGATGTATCTGTCAGTTCATCATGCTGTGGTAGCTTGTGTACTGTTGTGATATTGGAAGCTTTTTACCAACTTCTGCAGTCAGAAATAGAACAAAAATGCAACCAAGATGCATTGATAATTATTGGTGATTGGAATGCAAAAGTTGGAACAAAGAAGGAACAGTAGTTGGAAAATATGGCCTTGGTGATGGAAATGAGGCTGGAGATGGCATGATAGAATTTTGCAAGATCAATGAATTATTCATTGAAAATACCTTTTTTTCAACAACATAAACTGACTATACACATGGCCTCATCAGATGGAATACACAGGAATTGAATCGCCTACATCTGTGGAAAGAGACCATGGAAAAGCTCAATATCATCAATCAGACCAAGTCCAGGGGCCGACTGTGGAATAGGCCATCAGTTGCTCATATGCAAGCTCATGTTAAGCTGAAGAAAATTAAAGCAAGTCCAGATGACTTCAGCCTAAAATCCAAAATAATGTAGATTAGAATTGCCCGTCTGAGCCCAGCTGTCCCACAACACTGTGAGAGACAATAAAACCATTTTTATTTTGAGGAATTGAGTTTTGGCATGGTTTGTTGTGCAGAAATAGACAACTGACAGAGGGGAACAATGCTATAAATCATAGTAGAATTTTCATCTGAAATGTGAGTCGAGAAAATAATAGAAAAGTTTAAAGTGATCAAAAAATGTTAAGTTAGAGATTATTATTCAAATATCCTTTAAAATTAAGGTAAGGAAAGCTATTCACAGTGGCAGAGTGAAGAGGCTGAACAAACCTCCTGCAAAAAAACAACTATGAAAATTCGATAAAATATTTTACGTAACAACTAATTAGAAGCGTTAGAGTATCCAAAACAAGAAAGAAGCCAGAAGAGAGTTTTCTCATAAAAACTGGCAAACAGAGGTGCTAAGAATTATGAGTTTATGACTTTCTGTGTTGAGAGAGCTCTCCAACCCAAAGGGGTACAGGAATGAAAGATGGCTGAAAACAATTTCAGACTTCCTGGCTCAAAGTCCATAAATCAAAGCTCAAGAGAACCCAGAAATTAAAGGGTGAATTCTGACACTGAGTGTGCTACAGAAGTAGTGATACCCCAAAACTGAATCTAAATGCTGCCTAACTCTCTGGTTGACAGTTACATTATGCAATTGTGAAGGAAATCCCATGGGACCTGTTAAGACAGCAGGAAGAGACTGAAGAGGAATGTACTCTTAAAAGAGAGAGCCCTGTGGGATGGGATCTGTTATTTTGCTGCTGCTTTAACTCTGTGCGGAAATCTTTGTGGTGTAGTCGTTAGGCGTTCCGCTGCTAACCAAAATGTTGGCAGTTCGAATTGAATCCACCAGCTGCTCCTTGGAAACCCTGTGGGGCAGTTTGACTCTGTCCTATAGGGTTGCTATGAGTTGGAATCAACTCTACGGCAACGGATTTTAACTCTATGCACCTCAGGTGACAGAAAGATTAAGCATTCCGGGATTAAAGTATAAGATATTAAAGCCAAGGCCAGTAGAGTTGCTGAAATTTGGGAGGACAGGGGGAACTTTTAGAGGCAAGGGAATCACAGGGAGTATGAGTCCCAAAATCTGATTACAATCTTTGCACAAATCCTTAGTGGCTGCAACAGTAGGCTCAAGCACAGCAAAAATTGTGAAGATGGCACAGGCCCAGGCAACGTTTTGTTCTGTTATACATAAGGTCTTCATGGAATTGGAGCTGACTTGATGGCATCTAATAACAACGACAGCATTTGTCTAGTTATAGAGTATAAGGTTTTGAGGTTTCATTGAAGATGGTGGGATGTATTCACTCCCTATTTTCTTGAAAAATCTAAGATTTGAAAGAGCTATTTCTAAAAACTTTGGCAGAACTTATCTGGACAATCGTCTGTACCTGGATATTTCTTTGTGGGAAGATTAGTTATTGGTTCACTTTGGGCTATTGAAACTTTCTTTTTGAGATAGTTCATAACAGGGATATTTAATACCATAAGTCTATCAACTCATAGCCACCCCATAGGTCAGAGTAGAACTGCCCCATAGGGTTTCCAAGGAGCACTTGGTGGATTTGAACTGATGACTTTTTTGTTTAGCAGCCATAGCACTTAACTACTATGCCACCTGGGTTTCCAAGCTATCAGTTACCAATATTTTAACTGGATAATATAATCTGTGTACTTTTATTGAGATTTCTGATATACATTGCCATGTTTCTACCTGTCATCTTAGCTTTCCTATTTGTCTTTTCTCCATTTTTTCCCCTACTTTCGTCCTTGGTTATAATCTATTAGCATTTTTTCTCTATTAGTTTTGAATTGTAATACTTTATTCATCCTTTTGGTAATCAGGCTGAGATTATACTATAAATACTAAACAACACCTAAAGTAAATCTCTTCTCACAAGCAATGGAGAGACATTCCAAAATGAAACAAAACAAACTCATTGCCGTCAAGTTGATTCTGACTCTTAGTGTTCTATCGGACAGAGTAGAACTGCCCCACAGGGTCTCCAAGGAGCACCTGGTAGATTCGAACTGCCAGACTTTTGGTAGATCATTGTCTTAGTCATCTAGTGCTGCTATAACAGAAATACCACAAGTGGGTGGTTTTAACAAAGAGAAAATTATTTCCTCATAGTAAAGCCGATTAAAAGTCCAAATTCAAGGCATCAGCTCCAGGAGAAGACTTTCTCTCTCTGCCGGCCTTCTCATTGATCTTCCCCTGGACTAGGAGCTTCTCTGAGCAGGAACCCCAGGTCCAAAGGACAGGCTCTTTCCTGGCACTGCTTTCTTGGTGGTATGAGGTCCTCAATTCTCTGCTTGCTTCTCTTTTCTTTCATCTCTTAAGAGATAAGAGGTGGTGCAGGCCACACCCCAGGGAAACTCCCTTTACATTGGATCAGGGAGATGTGACCTGAGTAAGGGTGGCGTAAAAATCCCACCTTAATTCTCTTAACATAAAATTACAATCACAAAATGGAGGACAACCACACAACATTGGGAATCATGGCTTGGTCAAGTTGATACACACATTTCCAGGGAGACATAATTCAATCCGTGACAATCGTCTTATTTTCTACTAATATACTATTGATCTTTTAGTCCTGTCCTTTTATATTGCCCCACAAATAACAAACTATTGTCATTATTATCTTTATGGTTATTCTAATAATTATTTTACTGTTATTTGAAATATATAATTCCTGTTTCAGTACTATCTTTAAGTTTTTATAATTGCTGTTGAGAAGACTGCTGTCAAATAGACATACCCTTGTAGGTGGTCTTTTTCATTTGTATGTGTATGTGTTCTTTAAAATATTCTCTTTACTTTTTCAAAACTTGTGAAATGCTACTTCACTGACTTCTAGTGTCCATACTGGCATTTGCCCAAGGCTATTCCTTTTGATCATGTGCTTGCAATCTGATTTTGTTTTTGTTTTTTTTCCCCTTCTTTATTTTTCAGAAGACTCTTAGACTATTCTTTTTCCTCACTGTCCTAAAATATCTATAGCAATATTTCCTTTTTATAAATCCATTTTTCCGGGTTCCTGTTGGACCTTGACAATCTGGAAATGCATATATAAGAATCTTCTCTTTCAGTTTCAGGTCTGGTAAAATTTGTTGAATTATTTATTTCCGTTCCATTTTATCTGTATTCATTCCGTAATTCCTGTAATTCATATTCTCTATCATCTGAGCAGATACTATGCTTTTAAACATTTTTTTCTTTCCTTTTTTTTTTTAAGGAGCCCTGGTGGCACAGTGGTTAAGTGCTTAGCTGTTGACTGAAAGGTCAGTGGTTAGAACCCACCAGCTGCTCCACTGGAGAAAGATGTGGCAGTCTGCTTTTACAGAGATTTACAGCCTAGGAAGCTCTATAAGGCGGTTCTACTCTGCCCTATAGGGTTATTGTGAGTCAGAATCCTCTTGAAGGCAACAGGTTAGGTTTTTATTTTATTTTATATTTTGGTATTTTTGATCTACTTTCTGAAAGAATGCCTCATCTTCAACTCCCAATTTTTCTACTGATTTTATTAATTTAGATCGACGTATACTAATTTTAAGCATTTTTATTGTTGTTCTCTGAATGTTCCTTTTTTAGAGGCAACCTTTTCTTGTTTCATGAATGCAACCTATTGATGGACTTGCTCTTTTTTTCTTTTTTAACTGTGCTTTAGGAAAAGGTTTACAGAGCAAATTACCTTCTCATTAAACAATCAATATACATATTGTTTGGTGGCAATGGTTGCCAATCCCTTGGTGTGTCAACACTCTCCCCTTTTAGACCTTGGGTTCCCCACTTCCGATTATCCAGCTTTCCTCTCACCTCCTGCCTTCTTATCCTTGCACCTGGGCTGGTATGCCCAATTTAGAATCATATACATGGTTGAACTACGTCTATTATTGTTTGTTTTATACGCCTGCCTAAACTTTGGCTGAAGGGTGACCCTCAGGAGTGACTTCAGTACTGAGTTAAAAGGGTGTCCAGGAGTCTTGGGGTTTCTCCAGTCTCTGTCAGACGAGCAAGCCTGTTTTTATTTTTTGGATTTAAATTTTGTTCTACATTTTTCTCACACACTGTCGGACCTTCTATTGTGATTCCTGCCATTGTAGTTGGTGGAGGTAACTGAGAACCATCTAGTGGGTCTAGGTTCAGTCTGGTGGAGACTGTGGTAGTTGTAGTCCATTAGTCTTTGAACTAATCTTTCCCTTGTGTCTTTGGTTTTCTTCATTCTCCTTTCCTCCAGCTGGGATGGGATCATGTTAGATGGCAGCTCACAGGCTTTTAAGACCCCAGTCACTACTCCCACAGGTGGATGTAGAACATTTTCTTTATACACTATGCTATGCTAATTAAGCTAGATGTCCCCTGAGATCATGGTCCTCAGTCCTCAGACCAGTAGCTCAGTCTCTCAGGGCATTTGGATGTGTCTGTGAATGCTCACAAGCTTTTAAGACCCCAGGCTCTACTCACTAAAGTAGGATATAGAAAGTATTCTTTATAAACTGTCTTATGCCAATTGAGCCATATGTCTCCTGAAACCATGGTCTCCAGCCCTCAGCCCAGTAACTCAGCTCCTCAGGGAGTTTGGATATGTCTGTGAAGCTTCTATGACTTTGCCTTGGTCAAGGTGTGCTGACTTCCTCAGTATTGTGTACTATCTTACCGTTCACCAAAGTTACCACTTATCTATTGTCTAGTACTGGTGTTTTTTTTTTCCTCTGGCTTCCTCTCCTCCCTCATGACCATCAAAGATTGCTTATTTCTGTGTGTAAACATTTTCATGAGTTTTTATAGTAGTGTTCTCATACAGTATTTGCTCTTTTGTGATTGACCTATTTCATTCAGCATAATGACCTCCAGATTCATCCACGTCATGAAATGTTTCACAGATTAATCATTGTTCTTTATCATTGCATAGTATTCCATTGTGCCTATGCACCACAGTTTGTTTATCCATTCATCTGTTGATGGGTGCTTAGGTTGTTTCCATCTTTTTGCTATTGTGAATAATGCTACAATGCACAATGGTTTGCATATGCCTATTCATGTGACAGCTGTTGCTTATGTAGGATATATTCTTAGGAGTGCGAGTGCTAGATCAGATAGTATTTCTACTTATAGCTTTTTAAGGAAGTGCCATATCACTATCCAAAATGGTTGTACCATTTTTCATTCCGAAGAGTAGTACATAAGAGTGATAATCTCGCTGAAGCCTCTCCAACATTTGTTATTTTATTATTATTATTTTTTATTGGTGCCAGTAATGTCAGGGTGAGATGGTATATCATCTTAGTTTTGATTTGCATTTATTTCATGGCTAGTGATCTTGAGCATTTCCTCATGTGTCTGTTAGCCACTTGAATGTCTTCTTTGGTGAAGTGTCTGTTCATATAGTTTCCCATTTTTTAATTGAATTATTTATCTTTTTATTGTAGAGGTGTTGGATTTTCCTACAGATTTTAAGAGATTAGATCTTTGTCAGATATGTCATAGTTGAATTTTTTTTCCTAGTATGTAGATTCTCTTTTTATTTATTTGGTGATGTCTTTTGATGAGCTTAAGTGTTCAATTTTTAGAAGATCCAAGTTATCTAGCTTCTCTTCTGATGTTTGTCTATTGCTAGTTTTGGTTTGTATTCTATTTATACCATATAGCGGTTAAGAGCTACCGCTGCTAACCAAAAGGTCAGCAGTTCGAATCCATCAGGCTATCCTTGGAAACCCTATGGGGCAGTTCTGCTCTGTTCCATAGGGTTGCTATGAGTCAGAATCGGCTTGGCAGCAATGGGCTTGGTTTTGTTTTTTTAACACCATACCTATTCAATCTGTATGCTGAGAAAATACTCAGAGAAGGTGGGCTATATGAAGAACTGGGCATCAGGATTGGAGGAAGACTCATTAACAACCTGCATTAGGCGGATGACACAACCTTGCTTGCTGAAAGTGAAGAGAACTTCAAGCACTTACTAATGAAGATCAAAGACCACAGCCTTCAGTATGGATTACACCTCAACATAAAGAAAACAAAAATCCTCACAACTGGACCAATGAGCAACATCATGATAAACAGAGAAAAGATTGAAGTTGTCAAGGATTTCATTTTACTTGGATCCACAATGAACAGCCATGCAAGCAGCAGTCAAAAAATCAAAAGATGCATTGCATTGGGTAAATCTGCTCCAAAGGACCTCTTTAAAGTGTTGAAAAGCAAAGATGTCACCTTGAAGACTAAGGTGAGCCTGACCCAAGCCGTGGTATTTTCAATCGCATCACGTGCATGTGAAAGCTGGACAATGAATAAGGAAGACCTAAGAAGAATTGATGCCTTTGAATTGTGGTGTTGGTGAAGAATATTGAATATACCATGGATTGCCAAAAGAATGAACACATCCTTCTTAGAAGAAGTACAACCAGAATGCTCCTTAGAAGCAAGGATGGCGAGACTGCATCTTAAGTACTTTGGACATGTTGTAAGGAGGGATCAGTCTCTGGAGAAGGATATCATGCGTGGCAAAGTACAGGGTCAGTGGAAAAGAGAAAGACTCTCAACGAGGTGGATTGACACAGTGGCTACAACAACGAGCTCAAGCATAACGATTGTAAGGATGGTGCAGGACCAGGTAGTGTTTCATTCTGGTGTGCACAGGGTAGCTATTAGTTGGAACCAACTTGACGGCACCTAGCAGCAACAACGACAACCCTATTTTGATATCCATGATCTTCATAGCTTTTGGTTTTATTTTTAGGACTTTCATCTACTTTGAATTAGTTTTTGTGTATGGTGTGAAGTATGGTCCCTGTTTCATTTTTTCACAGATGGACATTCAGTTTTGCCAGCACTGTTTGTTAAAAAAGACTGTCTTTTCCCCATTTAATGGACTTTGGGCCTTTGTCAAAGATCAGGTGACCATAGGTGGATGGATTTACATATGGGTTCTCCATGCTGTTCCCTTAGTTGATGTGTCTGTTGTACCAGTACCAGGCTGGTTCAACTATCATAGCTGTATAGTAGATTCTGAGGTCAGGTAGTGCAAGGTCTCCTACTTTATTCTTCTTCAATAGTACTTTACTTCTCTGGGACCTCATTCTTTTCCATATAAACTTAATGATTAGTTTTTCCATCCTGTTAAAGAATACCATTGGTAATTAAATTGGGATTGCATTGTATTTGTAGATTGCTTTGGGTAGAATTGACATTTTCACAATGTTGAGTCTACCTCTCCATGAGCACGGTATGTTTTTCCACTTATGTAGATATTTTTTGGTTTCTTGCAGTAACGTTTCCTAGTTTTCTTTGTACAGATCTTTTACGTCCCTGGTTAGAGTTATTCCTAAGTATTTTATTTTTTTAGGGGCTATTATAAATGGTATTGTTTTCCTGATTTCCTTTTTGTAGTCCTTTTTACTGGCGTATAGGAATCCGACTGATTTTTGTATGCTTGTCTTGTATCCTGCTACTCTGCTGAAGCTTTCTATTAGTTTCAGTGGTTTTCTTGTAGAGCCTTTTGGGTTTTTCATGTATAGTACCATATCATCACAAATAGGGATATTGTTACTTCTTGTTTACCAGTTTGGATGTTCTTCATTGCTATTATTTTCTTTCCTCTACTGCTTTTGTTCTTGTGGATTTTTTTTTTTTTAACCACTTAATAACATGTATTTAGATATCAGGTTCAACTAGCCAATTTTACCTGAAGGCTTCAAGCTCTTTTCTTTGTCATCACCACCTAAATTGCTTTATTAGGATGCTTTGATCTGCCCAGCACAAAACAGTTCATTCTAAGGTAAAGCCACAAACAATTTTCATATTCTTTTTTTTTCCTTTTCTCTCTCTGTAACTAAACATTAAATATCCATTCATTTCTTAGGCATTCAAGTTCACATTTTACCCTAGATTTCTCCAGGTATAAAGGAAGTAACATGATAACCTTATAAGAAGATGCTGAAATCAATTCAATGGCATTTCATATATTTTCATACAGCAAATATTGCTGTTATTAGGTGCCATCTATGTACAACTGAATGAAACATTGCCCAGTCCTGTTCCATCCTCCCAATTTTACAACCATAATCCAAACCTT
Organism: Elephas maximus indicus; assembly: GCF_024166365.1. Classification (NCBI taxonomy): domain Eukaryota; kingdom Metazoa; phylum Chordata; class Mammalia; order Proboscidea; family Elephantidae; genus Elephas; species Elephas maximus. Next base: position 134,687,094 of record NC_064823.1, on the reverse strand, counting down.
TAAATTATGCAGTAACCCATTGTTGTATTAGAATGGCTGCCTCTTGGTCTAGGTACAGGCTCCTCGTAAGCACAATGAAGTGTTCTAGAATTCCTATTCTTTGTAATGTTATCCATAATTTGTGATCCGCACAGTTGATTGCCTTTGCATAGTCAATAAAACTCAGGTGAACATCTTTCAGATATCCCTCGTTCCACATCCTCTTCTGAATCCAGCTTTAACTCCTGGCAGTTCCCTGTCGACACACTGCTACAACCACTTTTGAATGATCTTCAGCAAAATTTTACTTGTGTGTGATTTTAACAGTATTGTTTGATAATTTCTGCATTCTGTTGGATCACCTTTCTCTGGAATGGAAACAGCAAATATTATGGAGCACCAAATATGTAAGTGTCATTGTGTTCAATGCTTAGAACATTAAAAATAGTAATAGCATTAACTACAATTAAAAAAAACATATTCACTAATCTTAGGAAACTTATCCTAGTAGGGCATATAGGAAAAAAAAATTCATGTCAATATTGTATGAGCTATTATAGAGGTAAGTGTAGCAGACCAAAGGAATAGATTTGTCTGTGATATTTGAGCAAGCTTTATATTGAAGGATAAATAGAATTTTACCACTTAGACTAGAAAGGGTAAGCTGATCAAAAGACAGTTATATTTATTAAGAATAAGATTAGTCTCAAAGAAGGAGAACATAGAGTTCCACCAACATCCAGCTGTGTGATTTCGGGCAAATCATTTAACCCAAGTCTTTGTTTTTAAATCTAGAAAATGAGAAAATTAATACTCTTCTCATAGTTTTTCTCTCAGGCGTGTATGAAATAATACATATTTATCATACTCCATGGGACATAATAAATGCTTATTTTCTTAGTTGTCTAGTGCTGCTATAACAGAAACACCACAAGTAAATGGCTTTAACAAAGAGAAATTTATTTTCTCATAGTCTAGTAGGTTACAGGTCTAAATTCAGGGAGTCATCTCAAGGGCTTTTTCTCTCTGTCGGCTCCGGATGAAGGTCCTTGTCGTCCACCTTCCCCTGGTCAAGGAGCTTCTCAGAACAGAGACCCAGGGTCCAACGGATGAGCTCTGCTCCCAGCACTGCTTTCTTGGTGGTATGAGGTCCTCGGCTCCCTGCTTGCTTCCCTTTCCTTTTATTTCTTGTAAGATAAAAGGTGGCACAGGCAACACCGCAGGGCAACCCCATTTACATTGGATCAGGGATGCGCCCTGAGCAACGGTGCTACATTCCCCGCCCCATCTTTTTTAACCACAGGCAGAGATTATGATTTATAACACAAAGAAAAATCACAAAATGGAGGACAACCAGACAATACTGGCAACTATGGCCTAGCCAAGTTGACACATATTTTGGGGGGACACAATTCAATCCATGACACTTATCAAAACTTATCTGACATTATTTTATAAATTATACATTTTGTTTTTAAAGAAAAGGTAATATTTTAGCAAAAAAACAAAGAAATCTATGATACCATTTTCAAACACATTGGTAGCTATTTTGTTTTGGAAAGAAGCAACCTCCCAGTCATCCTTCAAATCATAGAATATAGACAACTTATTGCTTTTTTTTCCCAACAGCTATGACTGGGCCTGGTAGAGGAATGGCCCAAAACTGGATATCTTTGTGTTAGAATTAGGATCACCGAAAATTTATGTTCTTCCAAATGATTTTAACAACTTTTTCTTTTAAAAATCAATAATCTTACTCTTTACAATTTATATCTATCTCTCCTAGACAGATCTTATCTTGTAACTTGGATAGCACACTTGAAGGAAATTTATCAATGTATTTTCCCTAGCTGCAACTATGACATGTTTTCTTTCTTTATGTTTTTTTTTGTTTCATTTCATTTGTTTCTGTTTTTCTTTTGAGAGGAAAAACAGCAATAACATGTAGAGTTGATTGTTTAAAAAATAACAACATCACAACATTTATTGATTTACAAATAGGTCAAGATAAAAAAAATGCTATGTGGCATAAGTTGGTTCACTGCTGATTTAAATTTATTTTATTTCATTACCCTTTTATAAGACAGGCTTAGTGGTCTAATATACTTCTACAGTTTAGATTAATGTGATATTTAAAACTATGATATGCCAAGCTTAGAACAGTAAGTGAATCATTCTACCCAGGTCTCTTCAATAACTGACCAGAAGAATACAGGCAGGAATGATTTTTCTGGACCCACAGAAGCTATCAGTAGGCCTGTGTGATTAGATTGCTTCTATTCTTGCATATTAGGTGTCCATTTCTTATGCATATTCAAATTATGCTTCTTAGTATAACCCCTGACCTAAACATTTATGGAAGAGTTTAAAAAGGGTTCCCTCTGCAAGGTGTTAGAATTTGCACATTTTGATAATTTTCTATGCAGAATTTTCAAGACAAATGCTTTCTAAGCTTCTTTTAATCTCTCTGAACATGGCACAGCATTTTACCCATATTTAAGGTGAAATCACTTTCCGTTTTATATTAAGAGAAGTTTTAAGCCAATAGAAAGGCTTCAAGCTGTGCAGATATTTAAAGGGACTTAGTGTCATTTTTTTTTTTTAGTGTCAGTCATAGGAATTTAAACCATTGAAAGAAAATGTTCTTTCGGCTTCTGGGAATGTCATACTAGGAGCAGGCTCTGGGGCAAAGCATGCAGGAGCTACGGCAGCACCAGGATCGAAAAGTTCCAGGAAGGCACAGGATTTGGGACTGGGGAGACAGACAGTTTCAGAGGCTGGTCCTTAGGAGAGTGGTTTAGAAGACCAGAGCAGGGGCTGATGGCCTTGGCAAGCTCAAGCTCAGCAGTGTGCACAGGGAAAGAGGTCATGTCCATTCAACGTTTATGATATAGCCTCATGGAAGTCTACCTGGTGATTGTGCCAGTGAAAAGCCTCAGACTTAGTTGTTCAAAAATGCTAACTTTCCTTAGGCCTTACATTGTCTTAGGAGGCTAGATTTCTGTTTACTGTTGGAAAAATTGACCTTGCTAATTCAAAGTAGTTTAATCCAATCCAGCACATTTTTTTCATTAAAATTTGTGATTCAATTTAGTCCTAGTCCAATTTAAAGCCCATCCCTAAGCTTCTCCCACCCTACCAACCCTGGGAAGACTCTAATGAGATAAAAGCTTTCCCAGCTATCGCTGAGTGAACTGGTAGGATATGTGATGACATTCCTGTGTGTATGTTATTACTGACCTTGATGTCATCCGATCCTCAATCGTACAATATTACTAGACAACTGCTGATTTTCAAATAATGAACTCTTTCATCTTGAGCAGTTTTTCTTGATAACTCTGAGAGATTTGGCTTCCTTCCATGTCTACAGTGTCAAGAACACCACTGAATTTTACTACCACCCCTCATTTATGTCTTTCTACTGCTATGTTCAAGGTGGTGCAGTGGTTAAGGTGCTCAGCTGCTAACCAAAAAGTGTAAAGTTCAAACTGCTATGCTTTTACTCTACCAGTCAGAGTCTTGGTGAGGAAGGGTAGACTGTGCTGTGTTATCTTTATAATGTTTGTGTTATGGATTGAAGAGTGGTCCACAAAATGTGTGTCAACTTTGCTAGGCCGTTATTCCCACTATTGTGTGATTGTCCACCATTTTATCATCTGATATGATTTTCCTATGTGTTGTAAATCCTGCCTCTATGATGTTAATGAGGCAGAACTAGAGGCAGTTATACTAATGAGGTAGGATGCCATGTACAAGATTAGATTGTATCTTGAGTCAACCTATTTTGAGATATAAAAGAAAGGAACAAGCAGAGAGGCAGGGGAACCTCATTAATAACAAGCAAGAAGAGCCAGGAATGAGCATCCTTTGGACTGAGGGTCCCTGTGGCAAAAATCTCCTAGACCAGGGAAAGATTGATGATGAGGACCTTCACCTGGAGTCAACAGAGAGAGAAAGCCTTCCCCTGGAGCTGGCACCCTGATTTCAGGTTTCTAGTCTCCAAGAATGTGAGAGAATAAATTTCTCTTTGTTAAAGTCATCCACTTGTGGTATTTCTGTTACAGCTGCACTAGATATCTAAGACAATTTGGAACTATATTTTCTAGAGACTTTCCCTATTTGGTGCAAGTTAGTTGTTGTTGTTAGTGTCTGCAGCGTTGGATCCTCATTCATGGCTACCCAATGTACAACAGAATAAAACTTTGCTGGTTCTAGCATATGATCAATTGCAGGCCACACCATGTGATCCATAAGGAAAATTTGAAACTTGTTAATGAATGTTGAGTAGCTAAAGCAAATGGAAGAAATGATAAAAGAGCTGAACAGAAGATTTCAAAGGGCAGCTCAAAAAGACAAAGTAAAGTACTATAATGACCTGTGCAAAGAAAACCAAAAGCAAATAACATGCTCGGCATTTCTGAAGCTGAAAGAACTGAAGAAAATATTCGAGCCTTCAGTTGCAGTATCGAAGGATTCTACAGGGAAAATATTAAACGACTCAGGAAGCATCAAAAGAAGATGGAAGGAATACACAGAGCCACTGTATCAGAAAGAATTGGTTGGCGTTCAAATACTTCAGAAGGTAGCATCTGAACAGGAAACGATGGTAGAAGCTGCACTGAAAACATTGGCAAAAAACAAGGCTTCAGGAACTGACAGAATACCAGTTGGGATGTTTTAATAAACAGAATCAGCCCTGGAAATACTCACTCATTTATGCCAGGAAATTTGGAAGACAGCTACACGGCCAACTGACTGGAGGAGTTCCATATTTATGCCTGTTCCAAAGAAAGGTGATCCAATTGAATGTGGAAATTATTGAACAAAATTATTAATGCCACAGGCAAGTAAAATTCTGCCAAGGTTCATTCAAAAGTGGCTGCACTGTACATTGAAAAAGAACTGTCAGAAATTCAAGTAGGATTCAGAAGAAGACATAGGACAAGGAATATCACTGCTGATGTCAGATGGGCCTTGGCTGAAAGCAGAGAATTCCAGAAAGATGTTTACCTGTGTTTTATTGACTATGCAAAGGCATTAGACTGTGTGGATCATAACAAATTATGGATAATATTGCAAAGAATGGGAATTCCAGAACACTTATTTGTGCTCATAAGGAACCTCTACATAGATCAAGAGGGAGTGGTTCTAACAGAACAAGGAGATACTGCATGGTTTAAAGTCAGGAAAAGTGTGCTTTAGGGTTGTATCCTTTCACCACACTTATTCAATCTATATCCTGAGCAAATAATCTGAGAAGCTGGACTATATGAAGAAGAACAGGGCATCAGGATTGGAGGAAGGCTTGTAACAACCTGTGTTATGCATATGAGACCACTTTGCTTGCTGGAGGTGAAGAGGACTTGAAGTACTTACTGATGAAGACCAGAGACTTCAGCCTTTAGTACAGAGTACACCTCAACATAAAAAAAAAAAAATCCTCACAACTGGACCAATAAGCAACATCATGATAAATGGAGAAAAGATTGAAATTGTCAAGGATTTCTTTTTACTTGGATATACAATCAATATTCACGGAAGCAGCAGTCAAGAAATCAAAGGACACATTGCATTGGGCAAATCTGCTGCAAAGATGTCATTTTGAAGACTAAGGTTCTTCTGACACAAGCCATGGTGTTATCAATACCTCATATGTATGGAAAACTGGACAATGAAAAAGGAGGACTGAAGAAGAATTGACTCCTTTGAATTATGGTGCTGGTGAAGGATATTGAATGTACCATGGACTGCCCAAAAAATGAACTAATCTGTCTTGGAAGAGGTACAGCCAGAATGCTCCTCAGAAGCAAGGATGGTGAAACTTCATCTCACCTACTTTGTACATATTATTGGAAGGAACCACTCCCTAGGGAAGGACATCATGCTTGATAAAGTAGAGGTTCAGCAAAAAAGAGGAATATCCTCAAGGAGAAGGATTGACACATTGGTGCAACAGTGGGCTCAAGGATAACAATGATTGAGAGGAAGAAGCCAGACCAGACAGTGTTTTATTCTGTTGGGCATAGGGTCACCATGAATTAGAACCAACTTGATGGCACCTGATATCAACAATTTTTTGAAATAGATCACCAGGCCTTTCTTCCTAGTCTGTTTTAGTTTGGAAGTTTTGCCAAAACCTGTTTAACACCATAAATCCAAACCCAGTGCCATCGAGTCGATTCCAACTCATAGCAACATGCAAACCTCCACCAACAGACAGATGGTGACTGTGCATGAAGTTTAATCTGAATCTCCGACATGGAAGGGAGGGATTCTACAACTACTGCCCTGGTGCCAGTTTATAGATGGCAATAAAGGAAACATGCAATTTGGAAGACTGAAGTGATCAGCAGCCTCTGCTTCTGATGTGTTTTTTGAAGCCAGAAACAGAAACAGAGAGTTACAGAGGCAACCGTTTCATTTCAATGTGTCCTCGCTCTCTTCTGCTCTAGATCCAGTTCACCCTGAGGCCCATCACCACACCCTTGGCTAAGGAACCACAGAGGTCATAGCTACACTGACAGGATGGTTTCCTATAGACATCTCTCTACACAAGCTCCCCTTTTGTGGTCCCACTTCTGTAGCTGAAGCGCTTCTCAGACTAATTATCTCTGGTCCTTCATTCTTTCTCTTTGACAACATACACATGTGGACCTTCACTTCCCGACCAGTTCCCCAATTGCATAATGTCTAATTTCTATACTAATTCTGTATCCCACAGCATTGAGAGTGAATCTGTGACTGCCCCCCTGACTAATCCCTGACTGGGAGAGGTAAGCACAGTGGTTCTCACTGGGCTAAATCCTATAACTGCCCCAGGTTCAAGGGTAATGTGGATTCTTCTACGTCTTTTTTGTCTCTCCATACCCATGTCTGAAGCAGTAATCATACTAAGATTGCCAACTTTTGGAAATCTGCGTGGCTCAGATATAGGCGATGCTCTGGACCACTCTTCAATCTCACTTCAAACATCAAGAAAATGTTCCTGCTCTCCCTACCATTCCTGTGGTTATCAGGGTAGGCTGCAGGGAACAGAAACACTTGTGTTCTCTCTACATTTCATCTCATCTCTATAAAAAAAAAAAAAGAAGTTTAAAATATCTGTGCTATTCTTCTGTTAGAACGCTGGGTGGTGCAAATGGTTAAGTGCTCAACTACTTGCCAAAAGGTTGGAGGTTCCAAAACACACAGAAGCATCTTGTGATCTGCGTGTGAAAACTCACGGCCTGGGAAACCCTATGGAGCAGTTCTACTCTGCATACATGGAGTTGCCTTGAGTAGAATCAACTCAAGGGCAACGAACAACAACATCCTTCTGTTACATAAGCAGTCCTCATTCCCATTCCCATATGGCGTCCTTCGGACTAGGTGGCAAGATTTACCATTTTTGTTTTGAACTGTACTTATGAGGGTGGTCACATTGTTGTTGTCATTCTTAGGTGCTGTTGAGTCAGTTCTGACTCGTAGCGACCCTATGCACAACAGAACGAAACAATCCCTGGTCCTGAGCCATCCTTACAATTGTTGTTATGCTTGAGCTCATGGTTGCAGCCACTGTGTCAATATTTCTCATTGAGGGTCTTCTATTTTTCTGCTGACCCTGTACTCTGCCAAGCATGATGTCCTTCTCCAGGGACTGATCCCTCCTGACAACATGTCCAAAGTATGTAAGACACAGTCTTGCCATCCTTGCTTCTAAGGAGAATGCTGGCTGTACTTCTAAGGCAGATTTGTTTGTTCTTTTGGCAGTCCATGGTATATTCTATATTCTTCACAAACACCACAGTTCAAAGGTGTCAAATCTTCTTCGGTCTTCCTTATTCATTGTCCAGTTTTCATGTGCATATGATGCGATTGAAAATACCACGGCTTGGGTCAGGCTCACCTTAGTCTTCAAGGTGACATCTTTGCTCTTCAACACTTTGAATAGGTCCTTTGCAGCAGATTTACCCAATGCAATGCATCCTTTGATTTCTTGACTGCTGCTTCCATGGCTGTTGATTGTGGATGGATCCAAGTAAAATGAAATCCTTGACAACTTCAATCTTTGCTCCATTTATCACGATATTGCTCATTGGTCCAGTTGTGAGGATTTTTGTTTTCTTTATGTTGAAGTGCAATCCATAATGAAGGCTGTGGTCTTTGATCTTCATCAGTAAATGCTTCAAGTCCTCTTCACTTTCAGCAAGCAAGATTGTGTCATCTTTATAATGCAGGTTGTTAATGAGTCTTCCTCCAATCCTGACGCCCTGTTCTTCTTCATATAGTCCAGCTTCTTGGACTATTTGCTCAGCATACAGACTGAATAGGAATGGTGAAAGAATACAACCCTGATGCACACCTTTCCTGACTTTAAACCAACCAGAATCCCCTTGTTCTGTCCAACAACTGCCTTTTGATCTATGTAAAGGTTCCTCATGAGCACAGTTAAGTGTTTTGGAATTTTCGTTCTTCCCAATGTTATCCATAATCTGTTATGATCCACATGGTCGAATGCCTTTGCATAGTCAATAAAACACAGGTAAACATCCTTTTGGTATTCTCGGCTTTCACCCAGGATCCATCTGACATCAGCAATGATATCTCTTGTTCCACATCCTATTCTGAAACCAGCCTGAATTTCTGGCAGTTTCCTGTTGATATTCTGCTGCAGCCATTTTTGAATGATCTTCAGCATACATGAAGAAGGCAAAAGGTCAGTGAAAAGGCAGGAAAGAAAGACAAGACCAAGATGGATATCAGAGGAGACTCTGAAACTTGCTCTCGAACGTTGAGCAGCTAAAGCAAAAGGAAGAATTGATGAAGTGAAAGAACTGATAATGACATGTGCAAAGAGCAGGAAATAGAAAACCAAAAGGGAAGAACACGCTCAGCGTTTCTCAAGCTGAAAGAACTGAAGAAAAAATTCAAGCCTCGAGTTGCAATAGTGAAGGATTCTATGGGGAAAATATTAAACAACACAGGAAGCATCAAAAGAAGATGCAAGGAATACACAGTCATTATACCAAAAAGAATTTGAAGAGGTAGCATATGATCAGGAACCAGTAGTACTGAAGGAAGAAGTCCAAGCTGCTCTGAAGGCATTGGTGAAAAACAAGGCTCCAGGAATTGATGGATTATCAACTGAGATGTTTCAACAAACAGATGAAGCGCTGGAGGTGTTCACTCTTCTATGCCAAGAAATACGGAAGACAGCTTCCTGGCCAACTGACTAGAAGAGATCCATATTTCTGCCTTTTCTTAAGAAAAGTGATCCAACCAAATGTGGAAATTATAGAACAATGTCATTAATATCACATGCAAGCAAAATTTTGCTAAAGATTATTCAATAATGGCTGCAGCAGTATATCGACAGAGAACTGCCAGAAATTCAGGCCGGTTTCAGAAGAGGACGTAGTGGTCACATAGACAATGAAATTAAAATTAATCCCAATGTGCTGTTTAAATGTGGTTGTGTTGTTTTTATTAGGGGCCATCAAGTCAGTTCTGACTCATAGCGACCCTCTGTGTGACGGAACAAAACAATGCCCAGTCCTGCGCCATGATACAATCCTTGTTATTCTTCAGCCCGTTGTTGCAGCCACTTGTCAATACATCTCATTGAGGGTCCTCCTCTTTTTTTGCTGACCCAGTACTTTACCAAGCATGATGTCCTTCTCTAGGGACAGATCTCTCCTGACAACGTGTCCGAAGTATGTAAGATGGTCTTGCCATTCATGCTTCTAAGGAGCATCCTGGTTGTACTTCTTCCAAGACAGACTTTTTCATTCTTTTGGCAGTCCACAGTATACTCAATTTTCTTCGCCAACACCACAGTTCAGGGGTGTCAATTCTTCTTTGGTCTTCCTTATTCATTGTCCAACTTTCACATGCACGTGAGGCGATTAAAAATACCATGGCTTGGTTCAGGTGCACCTTAGTCTTCAAGGTGACATCTTTGCTTTAAAGAGGTCTTTGGTTGCAGATTTGCCCAATGCAATGCATCTTTTGATTTTTTGACTGCTGCTTCTGTGGCTGTTGATTGTGGATCCAAGTAAAATGAAATTCTTGACAACTTCAATGTTTTCTCCATTTATCATGATGTTGCTTATCAGACCAGTTGTGAGGATTTTTGTTTTGTTGATGTTGAGGTATAATCCACACTGAAGGCTCTGGTTTCTGGTCTTCATCAGTAAGTGTTTCAAGTCCTCTTCACTTTCAGCAAGCAAGGTTGTGTCATCTGTATAACACAGGTTATTAATGAGTCTTCCACCAATCCTGATGCCCCATTCCTCTTCATATAGTCCAGCTTCTTGAATTATTTTCTCAGCATTCAGATTGAATAGGTGTGGTGAAAGGATACAACCCTGAGGCACACCTTTCCTGACTTTAAACCACACAGTACCCCCCTGTTGGTTCAAAAAATCCCTGTTGATCTATGTAGAGGTTCCTCATGAGCACAATTAAGTGTTCTGGAATTCCCATTCTTAGCAATGTTATCAATAAGTTGTTATCATCCACACAGCAGACTGTGTTAGCATAGTCAATAAAACACAGGTAAACATCTTTCTGTTATTCTCTGTTTTCAGTCAGGATACATCTGGCATCAGCAATGATATCTCTGGTTCCATGTCCTCTTCTGAATCCGGCTTGAGTTCCCTGTCAATATACTGCTGCAGCCACTTTTGAATGATCTTCAGCAAAATTTTACTTGCATGTGATATTAATGATATTGTTTCATAATTTCCTCATTAGCTTGGATTACCTTTCTTGAGAATAGGCATAAATATGGTTCTCTGCCAATTGGTTGGTCAGGTAGCTGTCTTCCCATTTTCTTGGCACAGACAAGTGAGCACTTCCAGGACTGCATCAGTGTATTGAAACATCTCAATTGGTATGAGGTCAATTCCTTGGCCTTGTTGTCATCATTGTCTTCAGTGCAGCTTGGACTTCTTCCTTCAATACCACTGGTTCCTGATTATATGCTACCCCCTGAAATGGTTGAACATCAACCAGTTCTTTTTGGTATAATGACTATGTATTCCTTCTATTTTCTTTCGATGCTTTCTGTGTCGTCTAATATTTTCCCCATAGCATCCTTCACTTTTGCAACTCGAGGGCTTGAATATGAGGTCCCCATGTCTCACTGCTTACTTTTTTCTTTTATAACTCAAAAGAGTGTGGCTCAAAATACAATCCAATCTTGTAGATTGAGTCCTGCCTCATTAACATAACATATAACATGACATGACATGACATGACATGACATGACATGACATAACGTAACAACATAACATAACATCACATCACATCACATCACAACACAACACAACACAACACAACACAACACAACATAACATAACATAAAGTAATTGCTAATCCCATCTCATCGACATCGTAGAGACAGGATTTATGGCACATAGGAAAATCGATCTGATGACAAAATGGTGGACAGTCACATAATACGGGGAATCAGGGCCTAGCCAAATCAACAGATAATTTGGGGGGACACAATCCAATCTATGACACACACCTAGTTTGCTACATCCACCCTAATAAAAATTCAGCAAATGCTTTTGAAGGGAAGGATAAGATCATTGGAAATGTATTTCATTGGTCACACACAACTGATTTTGAAAACCCTTAATTTTGTGTTTCTGCCAAATTTCTGATTTAGGATAAAAGTAAATATCCTTTTAGGATAAAAGGAAGTGAATACCCTATGATATAAGAAAATCTTTACTTAGTAGACCATGAGAAAAGACATGGGAAATATCACTTCTAATTCCCTCCTATCCTGTGATATCAGTCTTGATCAAAAGCAGCCCGTGCCCTTCCTTTGCTATAAAACCTGTGCCTTTATCAAAAGCAAAGTGGTTACTTAAATTTTAAATGTAATAGAGGGATTACTTACCCCACATGACCAGATGATCAGATATATAATAAATGCTCGGAGGATCAGGGAAGCTTTGCAGGAATACGTGATCTGTAGTCTTTTGGGGGATATCTGCTCACTGTGTACGATTGATTTCTGCAAATGTACAAATTGTACTAAAAGAAGAATTATGAGAACAAATCCTTTCAAACAAAAATAAGCCCAATGATGAGAAAGCTGTCGATGAAGCAAACTTTCATCCTGGCATTTTTCTGGAGACATAAACTTGCTGAGACAAGTAATTGTATTGATACTAGTATTAACAATATCTGGAAAATTCTTGGATGCTTTTTGTACACCAATATGCTAACTGCTTCACATATACTTATTTTAACAACATCATGAGGCAAATACTATTACATTTTCCATTTCACACGTAAGGAAACCATGACTCAGTGTGGTTTAGTAAATGCTAAATGTCACAACTTAATTAGGTAGGTATATCAGCATTGGATATCATATGTGTCTGATCCCAGAGACTACACTCTTAAGTACTGTTTAGCACTCCAGCCTGGAAGCAGGTAAAATCTTCACTCTGCACATTGGCTTTCATTGTCTCTGAATTTATTTGAACTAACTTCAGTCTACACAATTTCTCTTTACTCTTTCCTGTTTTCTTAGTTGGTTTTCCAAAATCACCATGAGATCCAGAAATTTTGGATCCTATTGGACACATTACTGTGGCTCCAGGTTGGCACTGAGCTTCAAAACAATCTTGCAAGTACTCACTTAATAGATTTAAAGCAAACAATGAAAGGGTAAAATTAGGTCTGTGTAGTGGATGATGCAGTGTTATGCTCAGAAACCCAGAAGGAATCACAGAACTCAGGACCACAATAAGAGAATAAAGCCCCATAAGCAGGGTTGTCTCATGGCAAAATATTAAGGTTGATCACTTTCTTTTTGGTGTCTTGTCATTTTTTTCTTTTAATTCTTTCAATATAACTATCTAGGAAGATGGTCTTAACACCAAAGCACTTTGAAGTCCTGCTTCAATGATGCAGGTAACATCTTTATGACTGATCAGTTACAGTTGCTTCCAGATTATTTGTTTTCTAGTTTTCGTTTTATTGCCTAATCACCAAAAGAGTTTTACTACTTTACGAAACCTCTTTCAATTGATGCATTGTATAAATTTCTCTGGATGTCAGAAAAGACTCAGACTTGCTCTTGAATGTTGAGTAGCTAAAACGAAAGGAAGAAATGATGAAGTAAAAGAGTTCAACAGAGGATTTCAAAGGGCAGTTTAAGAAGACAAAGTAAAATATAACGACATGTGAGAAGACCTGGAGTTAGAAAATCAAAAGTGCAGAAAGTGCTCAGCGTTTCTCAAGCTGAAAGAACTGTAGAAAAAATTCAAGCCTGGAGTTGCAATAGTGAAGTTTTCTGTGGGCAAAATACTAAATGACGCAGGAAGCATCAAAAGGAAATGGAAGGAGTACACAGAGTCACTGCACCAAAAAGAACTGGTTGATGTTCAGTCATCTCAGGAGTAAGCATATAATCAAGAACTGATGGTATGGAAGGAGGAAGTTCAAACTGCACTGAAGGCATTTGTGAAAATCAAGGCTCTAGGAATTGACTGAATACCAACTGAGACGTTTCAACAAACAGATGCAGTGCTGGAAGTTCTCACTTGTCTATACCTAGAAATTTGGAAGATAGCTACCTGACCAACTGACTAGAAGAGATCCATATTTATGCCTAGTCCAAAGAAAGATGATCCAACAGAATGCAGAGATTATCAAACAATCTCATTACTATGATAGTGTTTGATAATATATTAACGATACTGTACAATTAATATCACACACAAGTAAAATTCTGTGGATGAACATTCAAAAGCAGGTGCAGTAGTACATTGCCAGAGAACTGCCAGAAATTCAAGCCCCATTCAGAAGAGGACTTGCAACTAGGGACATCACTGCTGATGTCAGATGGATCCTGGCAAAAAGCAGAGAATACTAGGAAGATGTTTACCTGTATTTTATTGACTATGCAAAGCCATTAGACTGTGTGGATCATAACAAATTATGAATAACATTGCTAAAAATGGGAATTTTAGGACAGTCAATTGAGCTTATGTGGAACCTGTACCTGGACTAAGGAAATCGTTTGAAAAGAACAAGGGGATAGTGTGTGGTTTAAAGTCAAGAAAGGTATGCATCAGGGTTGAATCCTTTCACCACACTTATTCAATTTGTATGCTGAGTAAATAATCCAAGAAGCTGGACTATATGAAGAAGAACAGGGCATCAAGTTTGGAAGAAGACTCATTAACAAGCTGCCATATGCAGGTAACACAACCTTGCTTGCTGAAAGTGAACAGGACTTGAAGTACTTTCTGACGAAGACCAGAGACTTCAGCCTTAGTACAGATTACACCTCAACATAAAGAAAACAAAAATCCTCACAACTGGACCAAGAAGCAAGCATCATGATAAACAGAGAAAAGATTGGATTTTACTTGGATCCACAATCAACACCAATGGAAGCAACAGTCAAGAAATCAGTGATGTATTGCATTGGGTGATTTGCTGTAAAAGATCTCTTTGAAGCGTTAAAAAGCAAAGATGTCACTTTAAGTACTAAGGTACACCTGATGCAAGCCATGGCGTTTTCAATCACCTCATATGCGTGTGAAACCCGGACTATGAGTAAGGAAGGCTGAAGAAGAATTTCCACCTTTGAATTATGGTGTTGGCAAAGAATATTGAATATACGATGGACTGCCAAAAGAATGAACAAACCTGTCTTAGAAGAAGTACAACCAGAATTCTCCTCAGAAGCAAGGATGTTGATATTTCATCTCACATACTTCGGACATGTTATCAAAAGGGACTAGTCTCTGGAGAAGGAGATCGTGCTTGGTAAAGTGGAAGGTCAGAGAAAAAGAGGAAGACCCTCAATGAGATGGGTTGACACAGTGGTTGCAACAGTGGGCTCAGACATAACGACAATTGTGAGGATGATGCAGGACCAGGCAGCATTTCACTCCGTTGTACACCGGATTGATATGAGTCAGAACTGAGTGGTACCTAACAACAACCTAAATTTCTCAGTCTTCCATTAAAGTTTTGTTACTGGCCTCTGTGTTCCATACAATACATCCCTTCTAAATTTCTCTGAAACCAATTAAACTCTTGTTTCCAAATCTGCAACTAGAGTTCTAAGTCTCTTTTGTCTAGAACGGGGATTCGTCCCATGCCTCTTTGAAAACTACCATCAGGACTTTACCCTTAGATTTAATGAATTACCAACAAGAAAGAGAAAAAACTTTAATGTTCACAAGCTTTGGAAATCCATACTCTCATATATATTAATTCCATCTGTGATCTCTCTGATGGAAGATAAGGTCATTATCAGGAACAGCAGAGAGCCCAGAAAGTTTCTTCTATTATCTGTTTACTTCAGAGTCACGACATTAAGGTACCTTTAGCAGATTACTAACACATTTATTTTTATTGCCTAATCTTTCCCTTGTTGTTTATGTCCTAGTCCATTCCATTCACAGAACAAAACATTGCCCAGTTCTGTGCCATTCTCACAATCACTGCTATGCTTGAGCCCACTGTTGCAGCTGCTGTGTCAACCCTTGTTGAGGGTCTTCCTCTTTTTAACTGACCCCTACTTTAACAAGCATAATGTCCTTCTCCAGGGACAGATCCCTCCTGACAACATGGTCAAAGTAAACAAAATGAAATCTCCCGATCCTCGCTTCTAAGGAACATTCTGTCTGTACTTCTTCCAAGACAGATTTGTTCATTCTTCTGGAAGTCCATGGTATATTCGATATTCTTCACCAACACCATAACTCAAAGGCATCAATTCCTCTTCAGTCCTCCTTATTCATTGTCCAGCTTTTGCATGCATATGAGCTGATTGAAAATACCATGGCTTGGGTCAGGTGCAACTTAGTCCTCAAAGTGACATCTTCACTTTTCAACCCTTGAAAGAGGCCTTTTGCAACAGATTTGTTGAATGCAATACATCATTTGATTTCTTGACTGCTTCTTCCATAGCTGTTAATTGTTGATTAAAGTAAGGTGAAATCCTTGACAACTTCATTCTTTTCTACGTTTATCATGACAGTATTTATTGATCCAGTTGTGAAGATTTTTGTTTTCTTTATGTTGTGGTGTGGTCCATACTGAAAGCTGTAATTTTTGGTCTTCATTAATAAGTGCTTCAAATTTTCTTTGCTTACAGTAGGCAAAATTGTGTTATCTACACATAGAACAGGTAATTAACGAGTCTTCCTCGAATCCCGATGCTGTGTTCTTCTTCATATAGTCCAGCTTCTCAGATTATTTTTTCAGCATACAGATTGAATAAGTATGGTGAGAAGATACAACCCTGAATACCCTGATACCTTCTCCACTTTCAAACCACACAGAATCTCCTTTTTCTGTTTGAACAACTGCCTCTT
This sequence comes from Elephas maximus indicus, assembly GCF_024166365.1. NCBI lineage: Eukaryota > Metazoa > Chordata > Mammalia > Proboscidea > Elephantidae > Elephas > Elephas maximus. The sequence continues at coordinate 134,670,772 of NC_064823.1, read as the reverse complement.
GGTGTGTAGTTTCTACATGAACACAATTAAAACCCATTGCCATCGAGTTGATTCCAACTCATAGCAACCCTATAGGACAGAGTAGAATTGCCCCATAGAGTTTCTGAGGAGCACCTGGTAGAATCAAACTGCTGACCTTTTGGTTAGCAGCTGTAGCACTTAACTACTACACCACCAGGGTTTCAGAACACAATTAAATACCCTGAAATTCCTGTTCATTGCAATGATATTCATAATTTGTTATGATCCACACAGTCAGATGCCTTTGCTAAGTCAATAAGATGCAGGTAAACATCTTTCCAATATTTGCTTTCAGGCAAGATCCATCAGACATCAATAATGATATCCCTCATTTCATGTCAGTTCTGAATATGGCTTGAATTTCTGACTGTTTTCAGTCAATGTATATCTGCAACCATTTTTGAATTTTCCTCAGCAAATCTTTTTCTTGGGTATGATATTAATGACATTGATCAACCATTTCTGCATTCAGTTGGATCACCTTTCTTTGGAATGGACATGAATATGGATCTCTTCTTGTCAGTTGGCCAGGTAACTGTCTTCAAATTACTTGGCATAGACGAGTGAGCACTTACAGTGTTGCATTCGTTTGTTGAAACATCTCAGTTGGTATTCTATCAGTCCCCAGAACCTTGTTTTTCACCAATGCCTTCAGGGCAGCTTGGTCTTCTTCCTTCAGCACCATCCGTTCTTGATCATATGATACTTCCTGAAATGGTAGAAATTTGACCAATTTTTGGTAGTGACTCTATGTATTCCTTTATCTGCTTTTGACGTTTCCTGTGTCATTCAATTTTTTGCCCGTAAAAGTCTTTCAATATTGCAACTTGAGTCTTCAATTTTTTCTTCAGTCCTCTCAACTTGAGAAACGCTGAGTATATTCATTCCCTTTGGCTTTTAACTCCAGGTCTTTGTATATTTCATTAATCTCTCTCTTAATTTCCAAATTTCCATATCTGCATTTTTATTGCTGTTAGTTGCAATGGGTTCGATTCTGACTTATTGTGACCCCATGTGTGCAAAGTAGAGCTGCTCCAAAGGGTTTTCAAAGCTGTGACATTTCAGTAGCAGATCACAGGCCTGTCTTGCAAGGCACCCCTGATTGTGTTGGATCCTCCAACCTTTTGGCTATTAGTTGAGCACTTAATCATTTGGTTTGCCAAGGGATTCATATTTGCATCAGGTATCCTCAAACTTAACGTATTTAGAAGAATACTGCTTTTTCACCCAAATTTTTATGTCTGTTGACTTAGAGTCAACAAATTGTACCAGAACTCACCCAAATGTTCCATTTAAAGTTTAGGCTTGATTTCTCTGCTTTTCTCACTAAATTCCAATTCCTAAAAATTGTCTCTGAGCTGTATTTTGGAAACACACCTGAAATTCTTTCACTTCTCTTTGTCTGCAGGGAGTCTACTCCATTATCTTTCATTTGATCTACTGTAGTAGCCTCCTATTTATTCTTTCTGCTTGCACTTTTGCACCTTTATAATCCATTCTCCAAGGAGCAGCCAGAATGATATATTAACATTTCAGTAAAATTAAGCTGCCAATTGGTTTTAAAACTTCCCTTTCCTTTATTGCTGCTGTAACAAAGTATACCAAAATCAGTGATATAAAACAACACAAATTTATTTTCTGATAGTTGTGGAGGTCAGAAAAAAGCAAAATGGATCTCACTAGTCCAAAATCAAGGCGTCATCAGGGCTGCATTCCTTTTGGAGGTTCTCGGAGAATCTGTTCCCTTGCCTTTTCCAGCTTTGAATGGCTGCCTGCTTTCCTTGTCCCGTGGATACTTTCCATCTTCATAGCTACAAATGGTTAAGTCTTTCATAGGTGGCATCATTCTGAAAATGACTCTTCTTCTGCCTCCTGCCTCTACTTTTATGGACCCTTGTGATTTCTTTGAGCCCACTCAGATAATACAGAATAATCTTCCTATTTTAAGGTCAGCTGATAAGCAACCAAAGTACCTGGGTGGCGTAAGCAGTTAAGTTCTGGACTATTGGCCAAATGGTTGGCAGTTCTAACCTACCCAGAGGTGCATTGGAAGACAGTCCTGGCGATCTCCTGAAATGACACAGCCATGTAAACTGTGTGGAGCTCAGTTCTACCCTGCACACATGTAGCCGCCTTAAGTCAAAATCAACCTGATGGCAACTGGTTTTTGATAAACAACCTTAATTTCATCTGTACACTTCATTTCCCTTTGCCATGATAACACAGGCTCAGGGCCCAGCGATTAGGATGTGGATGTCCTGTGGTAGCCTACCACAAAAAAACCAAACCAAACCCAGTGTCGTTGAGTCGATTCCGACTCATAGCGACCCTATAGGACAGAGTAGAACTGCCCTGTAAAGTTTCCAAGGAGCCCCTGGCAGATTTGAACTGCCAACCTTTGGGTTAGCAGTAATAGCACTTAACCACTACGCCACCAGGGTTTCCAGCCTACCACAGGCTCATCAAATTAAATAATAAAACGCAAACTGCTTTTCAAATCGTAAATGACCTATTGCTTGGTCTCTGTTCAACTCTTAGTCACTGTCTTTTCCTGTCCTCTCTTTTGCTCACTGGGCTCTAGGCAAACTGGACTTCAGTGGATTTCTGATCTAACCAAGCATTGCCTGCCCGAGGGCCTTTGCACTGTCTTTTCCTTTGTGTAAAATATTCTTCGCCCAGACATTCACTTGATGTCTTCATTCTTGCCATTCAGTCTATTTCCCCAGACAGGCTCCCTGGCTACTCTACCTGAAATAGTTCCAAATGTTTCACTCTCTTAAATCATTCTGTTTTGCTTTTTTCACAGAACTTACCCTCAGTTGAAATTGTGTTATTCATTTATTTTCTTATTTAATATCTTTCTAATCCAGAAGAATGAAAAATACATGAGAAGAGGAATCCTGCCAGTTATTTTAACTACTCTACCTCCAGAGGTGACAACAGCTACTTACTTGTAGATTCTCAATGTGTAAATAAGTGATTGAACAATTTTATGAATAAATCTTTTAATGAATGTCACCAAACTAATCATACACTTATATTTCCTTTCTTCCTGCAAAAAAAGGATTTGCCTATTTTCTATCTCCATAGAGCTAGCTATTATTTCAAAAGGAAGAAAAATTCAGTTCTTTGCTTCCTCTAGGGTACTGTTCATCATTCCTCTGAGGGCATTTTTAGCTCACAACAAAGTTGTCTTTATTCTGCAGTTTCCTAATCCCTTTTTCCTCTGATGCTCTGAGAAACAAAAAATAGCTGTTCTCAGAGGGATGGACTAGCAAAGAACATTAATTTAGAAAACAAGAGAATTTTCTATGAGGTTCTGCTATCTAAATGGAACCTGAAGGTCACTGTGCACCTCTTCTTAAATTGCACAGTGTGTCTCCCACTCTTACTTGCATTTTATGCAAACTTATTTGTGCTAGTTGGGTATAAATTTGGGAAGATAGTCGATCAAATGCCGCTCCAGATAAATATGAGGCAAATGCCACTGTATTAGCTGTGATAGAAAGGCTCCATGAGCTTGCTCGAACCCTTTCAGGATCCATTCTGATTAAATGTTAAATCCGTTTATGTCTCTTGTATATTTCTCTTTTGCTTGGTCTTCAAGGTTCATATAAGTTGCTCATTCCTAACAAGATCCTAGCAGTTTCTTTCTTACTGTATGGGTGAGTAAGGCATTATGGATTGGCTCGTGCTTTCCAAAGAGATACACTGAAGCCACACTCCTGTACCTATGAATGTGCACTTGTTTGGGGGAAAATAAGGGCTTTCGTGGAAGATGTTATTAGTTAAGTTATACACGAATAGGATGGGTCCTAGTCCTAATCCCTTCTGAGTAATGTCTTATAAAAGGACAGACACAGAAACAGTCACATACAGGAGGAAGACACCATGTGAGGATCCATCTATAGGCCAAGGTATGCCAGAAATGACCAAGGCTACCATGAAGCTGAAGGCGACCAAAAAATAAATCAATAAATAAGGGCCTTCTAGAGTCGGCAGAAGGAGCTCTAGTGGCACTGTTGTTAAGCACTTGACTGCTAACTTAAAGGTCAGTTGTTCAAATCCACCAGTTTCTCCATGTCAGAAAGATGTGGCAGCCTACTTTGATAAAGATCATAGCCTTAGAAGCTCTATGGGGCAGTTTTACTCTCTCCTACAGGGTCACTGTGAGTCGGAATTGATTAGACAGCAACAGGTTTTTGGATTCAGCAAGTAGAGAGCACAGCCCTGCTGCCAACTTAAATTTGGACTTCTAAATCTCAGAACTGTGAGACAACAGGTTTCTGTTCTTTTAAGCCAGTCACTTTGTGGTATTCTGTTATGGCAGCCCCAAGAAATGAAGACACAGAATAACAGAATATAAGAACAGAAAATAAACTACTGTCATTTCTCGTTTGGTGACATATATTATGCAGTTTAAGAATTCAGAATGGGCAAAGACTATCTAGTTCTTTTTCAGCAGTGTATGCCTGGTGGCGCAGTGTTAAGCACTCAGATGCTAACCAAAAGTTCAGCAGTTGGAACCCACCAGCCACTCCATGGGAGAAAGATGTGGCATGGAGAAGTGGCTGCTTTTATAAAGGTTTACAACCTTGTTAACCCTATGGAGCAGTTCTACTCTCTGGCCTATGAGTCGGAATCAACTCAACAGCAATGGACTTCAAAGAGATGCCTAGAAAATAACAGGTACCTGACACAGAGCATATTCTCTATTCATATTAGCTTAATTAATAAATTAATTAATTAACTCTACATTTAATACTTTTATACGCTTGGGGTCTTGTAAGACTTCAGAACAGACAATAATGACTTTGTTTTTGGTTGTTTAAAAGGAGATCTATTCCAAACTGTACATAAAGAATCATATTTTAATTTTGTTAATATTATAAAAATTATATATACCCGCTGCTTAATATCATAAGGCAAACTTATCACAGACACCTCCATTCATTTCTACTTGAAAAAAAAAATGAGTGTGGGAATTATGAAAGCTGTGCTTTATTGGTAGAGGTAGAAACTTGGCATGATGCACTACAAACTATCTAATTAAAAAAAAAAAAACAAACAAACCCGTTGCAGTCAAGTCGATTTCTACTTATAGCGACCCTATAGGACAGAGTAGAACTGCCCCACAGAGTTTCCAAGGAGTGCCTGGCAAATTCAAACTGCTGACCCTTTGGTTAGCAGCAGTAGCACTTAACCACCATACCACCAGGGTTTCCAAACTATCCAATAGCACTTGTTTTTCGTTAATCTCACTTTTACTGAGACAGATCCCATTATACAGATAACTCCCTGAAGAATTTGAAGTCTGGGGCAATTCTCTTCCATACACCCAAGGGCAGTGTATGACATTTATATAGTCCTACCTTCCAAAGAGCTCAAAGCACTTGATAAATATCATACCATTGATCTTATCCACTTTTCCAAACAGTAAATAGCAAGAATTGGTATCACCATTCAATTGACAGAGACAACTCTGGGAAAAAAAATGCAAAATGATTTGAAAAATCAGTGAGAGAGACAGAAGAATCTCAGTAATAAAGTTTAAGCAAATGTAGCTCTCCTGGGTCTCCAAATTTACCTTTCCACTCATCTCTGTGATTTCTTTAGCTGTAATTCTTAAAAAGGGACCCCTGGTGGCACAGTGGTTAAGCATTTGGCTGCTAACCAAAAGGTGAGTGGTTGGAATCCACCAATTTCTCCTTGGAGACCCTATGGCGCAGTTCTACTCTGTCTTGCAGGGTCTCTAGGAGTCAGAATAGACTCGACAATGATAGGTAATTCTTGAAATAGTTCAGCTTACTTTACTTGATTTTTTTTTCTCTTTAAATATGGACCATTTTAAGTCCTTTTGTTGATTATAAACCTAGAAAATATAAAATTTTTCTTCTTGATACATATTTGTCTCTGAAATCCATGTAGTTCTGTACTTTTCTCTTACATTCAATGAAGAATCATAGTGAAATGACTTGATGTAACTTGAGAAACCATTACCCTAAATCCTAATGTTACAGAAAAGATAACTAAGGCACAGGGTAAGTATAAGATTTGCCAACCATCACACAGCTTGGCTAGAGACAAGCAGAGACTGGAATCACAGCTTTCTGATTGGAGGTTTTTGTTTGTTTGTTTTTGTTTTTAGTATCCCATAATTCAGAAACAGAAAGCAATTAAATTTAAAGGCGCCCTGGTGGTGCAGTGGTTAAGAGCTCAGCTGCTAACCAAAAGGTCAGCAGTTCAAATCCACGAGCCACTCCTTGGAAACCCTATGGGGCAGTTCTACTCTGTCCTATAGGGTGGCTTTGAGTCGGAATCGACTCAACGGCAACAAGTGGTATAGGTTTTATTGGTGTAACACTATAGCGTTCCTGTGGCCAAGTCTGAGGGAGGCAGGAGAAAGATATTTCAGTCTACGTCCTGTCTAATGTTGCTGTTATTGTTGCTGTGTGTGTGCGTGTGTGTAAGTGTGTGTTTTTTCACCATTGCATCCCCATGGCTAGCATAATCTTGAATGAATGAATAACACATACTGCAGCTAAATGCTCTTATGGCAATTGATTCTAAATATTCATACATTTGATTCCTTCTGACGTTCTAAAATGGACACTATAGTGCTGTATTTTAGATCGGTCAGAATCGTTTCAGTTCTGATAATGAATTTTTCGTGGAAATGTCCTCATCTTCTCCAGATTCTCAAGATTATCTCAACCATTTCTAGGTCATTCCAAATAGAAAGTAGCGGACTATTTAGGACAGTTAAACAGAGCAAATAATGCTTCAACTGTCTTATCAACAACATTTCAATACAGGTGAAAGCAGGTTATAAAAGACGTCAATAGCATCTTTAATTTTTTTTTTTTTTAAATAATGAAAGGTACAAAGCAGTGAGTGTATTCCCGCATCCACCAATACGGTGAGGTTCTTTGCATTTTATTAACCTCTCATCTGTAGGTGACAGTTTCGGAGTTAAACAACTTCTGTGGTATATTGTTATTAAAACCAAGGGTAAAGATCATTCTTGCGATAACTCTCTGACCACACGCCCTGCCAGATTCCTGATGGCGGTTCAGACCTGATGAGGAAACAATGTCATGAACTGTCATGACTAGAAGGTAAGCGCCAATAAAACAAAAATCTAAACTTATGGCCATTGAGTCCATTTCAACTCATGGTGATTCCTTGTGTTGCAGAGTAGAATGGCTCCACAGAGTTTTGTTTTTTTTTTTTTTATCAAATTTACTGAGGTATTACATACAATTAAATTTACCATTTTCAAGTGTATTATTTGGTGAGTTTTAACACATATATACTGTTATTAAACATCACCATAATCATGATATAGATAATTTTGAGGCTTTGATATTGCAGCCATGTTGATGGTTTATTCTTTCTTTTTTCTTTTCCCATTTTTTTATTGTACTTTAGATGAATGTTTACTGAACAAATTTGTTTCTTATTAAACAATTAATGCACATATTGTTTTGTGACATTGGTTGCCAACCCCATGACATGTCAACATTCTCCCCTTCTCAACCTTGGGTTCCCTATTACCAGCTTTTTTGTCCCCTCCTGTCCTCTTGTCTTTGCCCCTGGGTTGATGTGCCCTCTATTCTCATTTTGTTTTATAGGACTGTCCAGTCTTTGGCTGAAGGGTGAACCTCAGGAGTGACTGCAATACTGAGTTAAAAGGGTGTCTGGGACCATAATGTTGGGATTTTTACAGTCTCTGTCAGACCAGTAAGTCTGTTCTTTTTATGAGTTAGAATTTTGTTCTACATTTTTCTCCAGCTCTGTCTGGGACCCTCTGTTGTGATCCCTGTCAGAGCAGTTGATGGTGGTATCCAAGCACCATCTAGTTGTGCTGGACTCAGTCTGGCGGAGGCTGTGGTAGTTGTGGTCCATTAGTCCTTTGGTCTAATCTTTCCTTTGTGTCTTTGGTTTTCTTCATTCGCTCTTGCTCCAGACTGGGTGGGACCAATGGAGTATTTTAGATAGCCACTCACAAGCTTTTAAGACCCCAGATGCTACTCAACAAAGTAGGATGTAGAAGATTTCCTTTATAAACTATGTTACGCCAATTAAACTAGATGTCCCCAGTGACCATGATCCCCAGCCCTCAGCCCAGTAATTCCATCCCTCAGAGAATTTGTATGTGTCTATGAAAGGTCCATGTATTCCATAGGGTTTAATTGGCTGTAATCTTTATGGAAGCAGATCACCAGGCCTTTCTTCCATGGTGCTGCTGGGTGGGTTGGGGCAGACAACCTTTAGGTTAGTAATCAAGCACAAACCTTTTGTTCCATTCAAGGACAAGCTCCATTAAGGTAGTCCCCCTCCCTCTTTTACTGTTGTGTTCATTGACTTACCACCAGTACTTAGAATGAGAACATTCTAGTCAGGTACCTGATGCCACCTGGTATCTCCAAGCAGCATCTAAAACACAGTCTTATTAGGTCCCCTCATCTCTGGAGGAATCTCACTTCTGTAAGTCTCTGCTTTTCTAAAATGCATAGGAAAACCTGAGGGCGAAACTGTCCTATGTAAAGCTTATCACATCACCTGGTTCACAGTATCCTCTCAATAAATAATTCAGTTGGCATAGAGTCTATTCCAACTTATGGTGACCTCATATGTGCCAAAGTTGAACTATGTTCCATAGAGTTTTCAATGCCTTTGTGTGTGTGTGTGTAAATACAGATCATCAGGCCTTTTTTTCCAAAAAACCACTAGGTGGACTCAGAGCTTCAACCTTCCTGTTAACAGCTGTGTGTTTTAGCCTTTTGTATCACCCAGGGACTCCTCTCAATAAATAGTATGGGTCATTATACCCCAGTTCCTTTTTTCTCTTTTAAATTATTTTCTTCCCACTCTTGAGTCAAAAACTTCCCTCTTTGGAAGCTCACCTTGTCTTTATGCTTCTTAGTCAATACCACCTTCTGATTCCATGCCGTTGCTTTTTCATTCAACATTTTGGTTTCAGATTCAAGGTGTACCTCTCCATGCAAATCGTGCTGTCATCCTAAGGTTTTTAAAAACTATTTGGATGACACATCTAAGAATCTAGCCTCATATTTTCTTGATATTCTAATCTCTGGGATTTTTATTTTCAGATCTCCACTCTCGTGAGCTCACTCTGCATGTTGTTATTTCCTGGAATTTCTCCTTCTCAGATTATTTAAATTAAAATATCTCAATATACGAACACAACTTTCCATCCTTCCAATCCTCCAGTTCTTTATGGTTTTATTCCATGCGTTGTTTTATCTCAGTTGTCTTTCAGTTCTTTGCTAACTTTTTATGTCAATATTTTGGACCTCTCACTGGTGGCACAGTGGTTAAAAGCTCGGCTGGTAACCAAGAAGTCATTGGTTCGAATTCACCAGATGCTCCTTGGAAATCCCAATGGGCAGTTCTACTCTGTCCTATAGGGTAGTTATGAGTCAGAATTAGCTTGATGGCAACCGGTTGGGTTTTGGCTTGGTTTCTTGTTCTACGTTATGTAGCCTAGACACTCACAATGTCCTTAACTCTTTATCTTTTTACACCTTTTAAATTATTTGGAGGGTGGAGTGGATTTATTCTAAAAGTCCCAAAACCTGTAAGCCTACCATTACAGAAAATAATGAAATAGACGTACATATTGATGGTGCTAAACACAATTAAACAAACAAAAAAAAAATCAATTGAGGATGCTCTAATCCATTAGTCAGTAAGTGTAATACATTTCACATTCACCATCCTTCCTGTTCCACTCCTTCAAGCTCTTACATCTAGGCTCAACTTTGGGAACAGGCTTTTGGTTTTCATTTTTGCTTATATTCTCTCCCTTCTTTAGACAAGTCTCTTACAATGGTTGAACGATTTCTCTCAAGCACAAATATAAACATGTCATTTTCATGCTTAAAATTTTCAGTAATTTTCTTTTTTTAACAGTTCACTTTAGCATTCAAAAGAAAGATAATGAGAATCTCAAATATCGTGACGTGAAATCACACCCTCACGTATCCTCTGTCTCATATTTAGTCTCCCTTTCCAAGTCATATTTTAAATATTTTTATCCAGAAATAACAAAATCTTTACAATTCTCAAAAAAAAAAAAAAAAAAATCCTGTTGGTCCATGAATTCCTGTCTATTCACCAATCTCTCTGCACAGGATGCTTTTTCCAATGATACCTGGTGGATGAACTACTCTCCAGTTTCCCCTCTAGTGCTGTGGACTCAGTGTAGCTTTCATCTGACTTCTGAGGCCAAATGCTTTAATCATATATGCAATTTTACATTTCTCCCATTCATTTAAAAATAATTCAGGAAGGGCTTATTATGTACTTTAATTGCTATACTAACACACATTGTTCCACTCAAATGTAGCTATAGTGTTCTTTTTTGTTAAAATCGGAGATTCTTGAGCATAGGATCTATGTCCTAAAATACCAGGACATAGCTCAGTGCTTGGCACATAACAGATTCTCAGGAAATTGTTTCTAAATAAACAAAATTAGTAAATAGTGAGTAAACAAAATTAGTATATATGACAGGAATTTCATGAATTCATTAGGTCTAAGTGTTTTTTTTTTAAGTTATAGTTCCAATTTCAGACATACTAATAAAAGTTGAATGTCATATTATTATTAAATCTAACCAAATGCAAATTTCCCAATTCACAGTGAATGGGAAATGCTTTCACGGCGGGTTATTAGTACTTCTGCCTCTGAGTGATGGCTTACCACTGATAAAAACCAAAAACAAAGCCCAGTGCTGTTGAGTCAATTCCGACTCATAGAGACCCTATAGATTATGCAAATCTCGAAGTTTTGCCATGGGTCCTAGAGGACTTGGACACTTAGCTCATTATACTGAATATGCTTAACTTCAATTTATGTTTCTAGAATATATCAGTTTAAAGTCTGCTGGTTGGTAGCTGTTACAAAAAAGAACATTTTTTGAACTGGGCTGTCTTCAAACATGATAGGTGGAAAAATCAACTTTCTCTTACTGCTATTTTTGTCAGCATCAATAGGTTTTCTAACTACTGTGTCTATTCTAATTTAAAACCACGTGTTCCTCCCCAAAATGAGAACTGAGAATGAAAGGCAAGCTTTAAATGCAGAGAGCTTTACTTTTAGAATTACTGCTGAGTTCATAGAAAATGAAAATGCCATTTAAAAGTTTAGGAAATGTCTGATAAGAAATAAAGAGGTCAGAAAATAGTTTTTCTTGATAAGCCTACATTTTAAATATACTCCATAGGGCAATAAATTGCCTGTGTATTAAAAAAAATAACCAAAATGTATTGCTCAAAACTGGTTTCCTATAATTGTTGGCTTTGTAAAATATAACTGATGGACATCCCAAAGACTGAATAAAATTAGCTATATATATATATATATATAAAGTGTGTGTGTGTGTATGTGATTTGTACATCTTTTAAAAATGGGCTGGAACAGAACACAAGTGGTGAAATGTAGGCTCTTCCAGTTTTATCTTTGCCTTTGTTTGACGAAGGTTGAGAGAAAATATCTGGGTATATTTACATGCTTGCAAGGAAGATATGAATTTTAGGTTCGATAATTCATGTCTCTATTTTCAGAAGGAGTTATCCGGGAAGGAGCCCAAGTTGTCTGCCTAAGAGAAAATAACTTGAGTCATATGGTTCTAAAAGTAAATTTGGGGTTTCTCTATGTTAAAGCAAAGGTTTCCATCATGCACATATGTCCCAAGCTCCCATATTTCCATTTGTTCTTTCAAAGTACATTTACTGAGCCACTGCTAATAGCCCAGACCCTAGTGAAACAAGGATAAATAAAAGCCAGTCTCACCCACAAGAACCTCCCAGCTTAATGAGGGAAAGAAGAAGTTTTTTTTTTTTTTTTAATACTTTAAGTTTTACAGTGATGATTTGTACAAGTTCACATAGGAATGCAAGGAAAATACGCCTAATGATGGCTACCAGGGTTTGCTATCAAGGGAAGTGATGTTTCATGCATCATTAAGGCTGCTGATCAAGGAAAGTCTATTGTAGAAAGAGTTAAAGTCATGCAAAAACATGAGTAGAAAAAGGCCATAATGTTCAGTACATACCCTTTAGTTTGAATTGACAGAAGAATCAGCTATCTATAGCACTGTGATAGAAGATAGAAATAGAATGGAAACCAGTTACGTAAATACTTAATTAGCTAGGTAGGCACTGTGGTCAACACCACGGATATAGTGGGAAGCTTTGTATTACTTGCCAACTAATTTTAGATTTTTCTAAAGGTAAAGAGAGCCATGGGACCATAATTAGCAAAGAGATGGCAAGGTGAGGTTTATATTTTAGAAATATCATTATGGTAGCTACATAGAGATTGGATTTAACAGAGAATACTAGAGTTGGGAAAACTAATTTGGAAGATATTGCACTGATGATGGCAGGAGAATATGAGTATGTGGATTAAAGAAATAAGAATGGTAATGTAGAAAAAGAAGCCGATTTTTCATGCGTGTAGAAATTATTGCACATAGACTCTGAAGTGTGAGTGTGAGATGTGGGTAAAACGGAGGACTTGCTTTTTTTTCCTCCCCTTGGTTTGTCACACTAGTGATTGGTAGAAGAAGGGATAGCAAACACAGAAGAGGCAGTGAGTTTAAAAGAATTATACTTTCATTACTTTTATTTGAGGGGCTATAGAACTGTTATTTGGTTTAGAGGACTGTCCTGTAGGCACACAGAAGGTATCAGTGTGTTCATTAAGAACACAGAAGTACTTATTATGTCCCAAAGAGGGTTTAGAGTATGTTTATTAACTTTTTGCTGTTGTTAGAGATAATATCTTTGAAAATCAGAGTAAAGCTATGGCTCCTACATCCAAAAGTTCTCAGTCCATATCAGGAGATTCTTGTGCCTCTAAGAGTTTTCATTGGCCTTAGGTTAAGAGCCTCTTGAGCTGAATGAAGAAAGAAGTGGAATAGTAATAAAACCCTGAGGGAGACTATTCAGTTAACAGGGACTTCAGTGTTGGCTGAAAACATTTTCTGTGATGAATTAATCTTTGTTGGATATTCCTCTTAAAGAATAAAGCATCCACTGGCACCATGTATTGATGAAGTAGTCCATGTATCATGAGCTATCATTGTAGAAAGCATAATTTTAGAGAGAAAGCAAAGAAAAATTATTTTCTAAGTCAGGAAAATCTTTTTATTTTGTTGTAAATTTTAAGACCTTCAAGAAAATTCATTGTGCAACTAGCCTGAGACACGAGAACTAAATTTTTTAAAGCTCATATAAATAATACTGCTATTTGATGCTTAATTAAGACTTTTGGCACAGCCACCATCAAGCTCCCTGCCAATATAAAACAATTTACTCCCTAGAGCTAAAAATAGCTCTGGTTAAATTGAAGTTGACAGACAATGAGCAAGTGGTTGGGCAAGTTTATTGAATAGCGTGCCCCAATTTTGTTAATGAAGGTATACATCATGCTTCAGTTGGTACATTATTTGTTAAGCCAGGAAGGATGCCAATTCCTAACACTGGTGCCAGGACCTATAATTTAATCAGCAAAAAAGGAGACACATGCTGGAGTCATGTGTCATCATAATACCAGGGAATCCTGAGTCCTGAGATACAACTGATTCAATGTGAATTTCTAGAAGTTTCTGAGTTGCCTTGTCCCTGTCCCTCACCATTACGTTAGAATTTTTTAAATTAAAATAACATTTCCCAAATATTCCATGTCAGATACAACACTAAGTAAGGAAGAGATAGGAAAGCTGAAGGTAGCAATTTTTAGATGACATCCTTCCTACCCCCTGGCTTATTTAAAATGGAGCTTTCTCTTTCCATAGCTAGAGTATTTATATTCCACATCAGATACAACACTAAGTAAGGAAGAGATAGGAAAGCTGAGTGTAACAATTTTTAGGTGACATTCTTCGTACTACCTGGCTTATTTAAAATGGAACTCTCTCTTTCCATAGCTAGAGTACTTCTGTACTCTTGTTTACAGATTCTACCATTTCCAGCACATTTTTTTTTTTTTTTTTTTTTTGGTTGGTTGTAAAACATCTCTGTCAATTAAGATGCAAAGAATAGTAAGAGAAAACCTGATTAACAGTGAACACAATAAGTACTTTTAAGCCTTCGGGTAATCCCTCATTTATGACAGGGTTCCATACTGACGACTCTATGGTTTGTTGTTGGTTTTAGGTGCCTTCAAGTCAGTCCTGATTCATTGCAACCCTATGTACCACAGAACGAGACACGGCTCGGTTCTAGGCCATCCTTACAATCATTGTTATGCTTGAGGCTATTGTTGCAGCCACCGTGTCACTCCATCTCCTTGAGGGTCTTACTCTTTTCCGCTGACCCTGTACTTTACCAAGCATGATGTCCTTCTCCAGGGACTGATCCCTCCTGTGAACACGTCCAAAGTATATAAGACACAGTCTCGCCATTCTTGCTTCTAGGGGGCATTATAATTGTACTTCTTCCAAGACAGATTTGTTCATTCTTTTGGCAGTCCATGGTATATTCAATATTCTTCATCAACACCACAATTCAAAGGCACCAATTCTTCTTCAGTCTTCCTTATTCATTGTTCAGCTTTCACATGCATGTGATGCAATTAAAAATACTATGGCCTGGGGCAGGTGCACCTTAGTGAAAATACCATGGCTTGGGTCAGGCGCACCTGAGTCTTCTAGGTGACGTCTTTGCTTTTCAACATTTTTAAAAGGTCCTTTGCAGCAGATTTGCCCAATGCAATGCGTCTTTTCATTTCTTGACGGCTGCCTTCTTGGGTGTTGATTGTGTATCCAAATAAAATGAAAACCTTGAAAACTTCAATCTTTTTTCCATTTATCATGATATTCCTCCTTGGTCCAGTTGTGAGGATTTTTGTTTTCTTTATGTTGAGGTGTAACCCACACTGAAGGCTGTGGTCTTTGATCTTCATCAGCTAATGCTTCAAGCCCTCTTCACTTTCAGCAAGCAAGGTTGTGTCATCTGCATAACACAGGTTGTTAATGAGTCTTCCTCCAATCTTGATGCCCCGTTCTTCTTCATATAGTCCAGCTTCTCAGATTATTTGCTCAGCATACAGATTAAATAAGTATGGTGAAAGAATACAACCCTGGCACACACCTTTCCTGACTTTAAACCAATCAGTATCCCCTTGTTCTGTCCGGACAACCGCCTCTTGATCTATCTATGTACAGGTTCCTATGGTAAGTCATTTCTACCATAAGTTGAATATCTTATTTATTTATTTTCAGTTTTCATTTTTATTATCAGTATTTTATAAACCCAATCTTTATTTGTCTTTGGGGGTTTAGAAACAGTATATATATGCCTCTGTGAATGAACATTTGAGAATGATAATATCAGCAAATTACATGCTGTAACACTGTATGTAGTATATATTACTAATATAATATGTTTTATGTTATAATATAATTTTAAAAAGACAGTTGTAAGTGCAGTCCATTGTAACTAGAATACATTGTAAATCAGTAACTACTTCTACTTAGTAAAAGTCCAGAGGAAGCTGTTTTCAGAGTTAGTTCAAGAGCTTTGGACTTTTCTACTTTTCCTTTATATTTGTTATGTTGGCTTTGCTTCTTTGTTGTTGTTAGGTGCCATCCAGTTGGTTCCCACTCATAGCACCCTATGTACAACAGAATGAAACACTGCCTGGTCCTGTGCCATCCTCACAATCGTTGTTATGTTCAGCCCATTTTTGCAGTCACTGTGTCAGTCTCTCTCTCTGAGGGTCTTCCTTTTTTTTCTAACCCTCTACTTTACCAAGCATGATGTCCTTCTCCAGGGACTGCTTCCTCTGATAAGATGTTCACAGTATGTGAGACGATGTCTTGCCATCCTAGATTCTAATGAGCATTCTGGCTGTACTTCTTCCAAGACAGATTTGTTCATTCTTCTGGCAATCCAAGGTACACTCGACATTTTTTGCCATAATTCAAAGGCATCAGTTCTTTTTCAGTCTTCCTTATTCATTGTTGAGCTTTCACAGGCATGGGAGGCATTTGAACACACTATGGCTTCTGTCAGGCACACCTTAGTCCTTTAAGTGTTATTTTTGCTTTTTAACACTTTAAAGAGATCTTTTGCAGTAGATTTGCCCAGTGCAATGTGTTATTACATTTCCTGACTACTGCTTCCATGGGTGTTGATTGTGGATCCAAGTAAAATGAAAACCTTGACAATTTCAACATTTTCTAATTTATCATGGTATTGCTTATTGATCCAGTTGTGAGGGTTTTTGTTTTCTTTATGTTGAGGTGTAATCCATACTGAAGGCTGTGGTCTTTGATCTTCATCCGTAAGTGCTTCAAGTCCTCTTCACTTTCAGCAAGCAAGTCTGTGTCACCTGCATAACTTGGGTTGTTAATGAGTCTTCCTCCAATCGTGATGCCCATTCTTCATATAGTCCAGCTTCTCAGATTATTTTCTCTGCATACAGACTGAATAAGTATGGTGAAATGATACATCCCTAACTCACACCTTTTCTGACTTTAAACCATGCAGTTCCCTTTGTTCGGTTTGAACGATCGCTTCTTGGTCTAAGTACAAGTTCCTCATGAGCACAATTAAGTGTTCTGGAATTGTCGTTCTTCACAAGGTTATCCATAATTTGTTATGATCCACACATTTGAATTTCTTTGCATGGTCAATAAAACACAGGCAAACATCTTTCTGGTATTCTCTGCTTTCAGATAAGACCCATATGACATCAGCAATGTTATCCCTCATTCCATGTCCTCTTCTGGATCCTGATTGAATTTCTAGTAGTTCCCTGTCAATGTACTGCTGCAACTACTTTTGAACAATCTTCAGCAAAAGTTTACATGCATGTGATATTAATAATATTGTTTGATAATTTCTGCATTCTGTTGGACCGCCTTTCTTTGGAATAGGTACAAATGTGGATCTCTTCCAGTTGGCTGACCAGGTAACTGTCTTCCAATTTTCTTGACATAGATAAGTGAGCACTTCCACTATTTTATCTGTTTGTTGAAACATCGCAATTAGAATTCTGTCAATTCCTGGAGCCTAGTTTTTCACCAGTGCCTTCAGTGCAGCTTGTACTTCTTCCTTCAGTACCATTGGTTCCTCCTCATATGCTACCTCCTGAAACTGTTAAATGTTGACCAATTCTTTTTGGTACAGTGACTCTGTGTATTCCTTCCGTCTTCTTTTGATGCTTCCTTAGTCATTTAGTATTTTCCCTGTAGAATTCTTCAATATTGCAATTCTAGGCTTAAATTTTTCCTTCAGTTCTTTCTGTTTGAGAAATGCCAAGCATGTTCTTCACTTTTGCTTTTCTATCTCCAGGTCTTTGCTCATTTCATTATAATAGTTTATCTTCCCGAGCCACCGTTTGAAATCTTGTTTTCAGCTCTTTTACTTCATCATTTCGTCCTTTCACTTTAACTACTCTATGTTCAAGAGCAACTTTCAGAGTCTCTTCTGACATCTATTTTGGTCTTTTCTTTTTTTCCTGTCTTTTGAATGACATCTTACTTTCTTCATGTAGAATGTCCTTGTTGTCATTCCACAACTTGCATGGTCTTCCATCAAATGTTCAATTAGTGTTCAATGCGTCAAACATATTCTTAAGATGGTCTCTAAATTTAGGTGGGATATATACTCAAGGTCGTATTTTGGCTTTTGTGGATTGTTCTGATTTCTTCAGACATGTTATTTATTGATCACAGAATGGCCATCTCAGATCCAGGACTCATGATGACTTTCAAAAGCAAGAGGCATCAACACCTGTTTCAACATTTAAATAGCCATCCTTGTTGTTAGTTGTCATCTAGTTGATTCTGGCTCACGGTGACCCCATGTGTGCAGAGAACTGCTCCATAGGGTTTTCAAGGCTGTGACCTTTCAGAAGCAGATCATCAGGTCTGCCTTCAGAGATGCCTCTGGGCGAGTTCAAACTACCAACTTTTAGGCTAGTAGTAGAGCCCGTAACTGTTTACACCACCCAGGGACTCCCATCGCATGAATTAAAAAATATATATATATTAAACAAATTAAATTTAAAGTATATACTTAAAATTGTTCATAGCAGTAATTACTCTGATAACTTTTAAGCCAATTCAGACGTCCAATTATGTACTACAGTATGCACTGAAGCAATAGTTTAGTTTTTTTTCTTTTTTTATTAATTGAGGAATATTTAAAATGTTTACACATATGTTGGCAAGAAATCCTTATTTCTCATTGGGAAAAATCAAACAGCATTTGCTAATTCAGGCTAACAAACAGTGGAACATATAACTTCATAGTACACACTTACTCAGAAAATAATGTAATACGTACTTAACAAAGGAGCCCTGGTGGCACAGTGGTTAAGTACTTGGTTGTTAACAGAAAGGTCAGTGGTTTGAACCCACCAGCTGCTTGCTCTGCAGGAGAAAGATGTGGCAGTCTACTCCCATAAAGATTTACAGCCTCAGAAACCCTGTGGGGCAGTTCTACTCTGTCCCATAAGGTTGCTATGAGTAGGAATCTACTCCAAGGCTACCTGCTTTTGGCATTTGCACTTAAAAAGGCTGCATCAGGGGGTTTGAGTGGGAATATTTACATTTACTCTATCATTTTTGTCCAAGGATCTTTATGGTTAATTTGCATTACGCTCAGCCTTAATGTTATCTCACTTTATCATCACTACGAATATTTATTTGTTGTCTGTGATATAAACAGTGAAACCTGAATGAAAAATTCTATGCATATTACTAAGTACCTAATTACAATTAAAATTTTGGCATGTCCATCTAATGTTGATTTTTGTAAATATTAATCATGACTCTAATATCGTACTATTGCACAAGGAAGAATAAAGCTTGCCAATCACTTTTATATAGAAGAAAGGAGCTGATAAAAGTTTTGCACTGCTGAGAAATGATCCAGTATAGTATGCCTGACCCAGAAGAGAGAACAGTGATCACGAATTCAAGCTCTATAACCAAATTGTTTTGAACTGTACTAGCCATGCAAACTTGGGGAAGTTACTTTTCTGTGCCAATGTTTTCGGTTAATTGAGAGTGAACCTTCATAGTACCTTGCACATAGTCAAAGAGCTAGTATACATGATGTGCTTAACATAGAACATGGAACTAGGCAGACCTGTGGAACTCTGAGCCATTATTTCTATCATTGAAACACAGGGGGTAAGAAGATCTTGACCTTATACATTTTGTTTGTGTCCCAGCTTCAACATCCATAAAAAGTGAGTAATAAACCCTGCCTTTTCTAATCCACAGGGTTATTTAAAAAAAAAAAAAATGCAGTAATGGGTGTTGGAGGCAGCGAGGTATAGTAAACAGAGCTCAGCATTAAAAAAAACAGCATTAGAGCTACATAAATCTGGTCTCAAATCCTGGATTGTTGCCTCCAGGAGCATCCTGAATGAGATTGTTAAAATGCAAATCTGATTTGATTGTATTGTCTGTTTAAATGTTTAATTCTCTTTCTGTTCTCCTTAGGATACAATCTATAATTCTTTGCATGATAAGTAAAGATAGCTCTGCATGAAATGGTCCCTTCAATTCTACCTCATGCCATGTAGCCCTCACCCACTAGAGATGAACCCTACTGCCTTTCTTTGATTTCCTTATTTTTGCCAGAAAACTTGCCCACTATAAAGTTTTTAAAAGTGCTAGATTCTCTGCCTGGATTATTTTTCCCTATGCAGTTCACCTTGCTGGCTTTTATCTCTTTTATTTGTCACTTTCTTAGTAACCCCTTCTGCAATCCGCTAAACTCTCATGGTACTGTTTGTTTTGTTTTGTTTTATAATGCATCACAAAATGTAATAATATATTGTTTTAATGAATATTCCTTAGTGTCTGTTTCTCTGTATACTCCCTGAAGGCAGTGGCCACGTCCATTTAGTTCACAGCTGTGTCTTCATGTAGTAGCATGAAATAGGCTCTCAATAAATATCGTTGGAAGAATTAACATAATCTCTTGAACCTTGTAGTGCTCACTAGAAAAGGTGGATATTCATAATATTCATGGTGAAAATTATATTTCAGGTGATGCACATATAATACCTGTGTGATAGTAGCAATTTAAAAAAGTAGCTATTATTAATGTAAAGTAATTCCATAAAGTACAGTGCATTTTCAAACAATGTTATTTTTATTCTATTGAAATGGATGAGAGTTGAACAAAGGAAACACAAAGAGATATGACTAGTGCTCTATGGTACAAATTGAAAACAAATTTTATTGGGGGGGATTTACAAGCAGAAACATAGCAGAAGGCACATGATCCTCTGTTGCTGTCATTAGGTGCCATCCAGTCGCTTCTGACTCATAATGACCCTATATGACAGATAGAACTGCCTCACTGGGTTTCCTAGGCTGTCATCTTTATGGGACAGATAGCCAGGTGTTCTCTCCCATGAACCTGCTTCTGGGTTCAAACTGCAGACCTTTCAGTTAGCAGCCAAGTACTTAACCATTGCACCACCAGGACTCGCATGATCCTCTAAGCTATTATTATTCCAAACAGGCATGTGTAGGCAGGTCATCGCTGGAACGGATACATCATGGAGAGGATTTTATTGGGTAAACTTTTTGCATATTTATGAGATGTCAGGGATAATCTAGATAGCCATGCAAGAATGGAAGCTTCTTGGCAGAGAAAGTAGCCTTATTAGAAATCAGAAGAATTTCGAGTCCAGTGGCTGATACCATTCTCATTTTCTGTTGAAATTAACTCAATCCTGTGAGCTGGCTCTTTAAGAAGCTAGTAAAGGTGAGGAGAAAATTAGCCATCAGTGCCATACAGGTGTGTCTCTCATCATTGGGAAAATATTTGAGAATCATCCATGTGCAAGGTTCAGGATTATTCTTCATGGTGCTTGACACATATTCTGGACTTCCCCTTCATCTTAACTACTTCATCATTCAGACTTCTTTCTCCAAATCACTGTTTTTTAACATCTTTTTTTTAATCCCCAACACCAAATGCCAAACTTAGGTCCTCGGAGGTACTCAATAAATATTTATTGAGTAAAACAAAGGTGGTTCATTCAAGGAAGTCACAGAGTGCAATAGTTCCACTGTGAGGTGGAACACCAGCCAGGTATTCTCCAGCTGTTTGACCTTGGAACATCTTGGTCTCATTGAGTTCAGTTTCTTCATTCACAGTGGTAATAATAGTACCCAAATCTCAGTATGGATGGAAAATTATATAGCAAAATGAATTTAAAAAAATGCTTATCAGTATTCCTGGCGTATTAAGTAAAAACAAATGGAAGCAAGTACTATTAATACCCACTACGGTCAGTGGATTCTGACTCCTAAGGGCCCTAGAGGACACAGTAGAACTGCCCCATAGGGTTTCTAGGGCTGTAAATTTTAATGGAAGCAGACTGCCACATCTAGTTTGAACAGCTCACCTTTCAGTTAGCAGCTGAGTGCTTTAACCCCTGTGCCACCAGGGCTCCTTATCACTATTAATAATCATTCTACTACTGTCAGATATTGTATATAGATATAATTGAGAGCTCTGAGTGTAGAGTTTGAAAGATTAGAAGGACAGCATGTAGCCAAGATAAAAGGGTTCTGGGAATGTCAGCGAGGAAGGGGAGAATACGTGAAGGGAAAGCGGTGAAAAGAGAGAGCCCAGACACAAAGACAAGGACGTGGGGCCTTAGAACTGACCTTAGTGACTAGTACTTAATATGGAAACTGTGAGCTCTGAAAACACATGGCTAAACATATGTGTTTTTTCTTTGTTGTCATTGTTGTTAGGTGCCGTTGAGTCAGTTTCAACTCATAGAAACCCTATGCACAACAGAACAAAACATTGCCCAGTCCTGCGCCATCCTTAAAATCCTTGTTACGCTTGAGCTCGTTGTTGCAGCCACTGGGTCACTCCACCTCATTGAGGGTCTTTCTCTTTTCCACTGACCCCATACTTTGCCAAGCATGATGTCCTTCTCCAGGGACTGATCCTTCCTGACAACATGTCCAAAGTATGTAAGACACAGTCTTGCCATCTTTTCTTCTAAGGAGCATTCTGGTTGCACTTCTTCCAAGACAGATTCATTCGTTCTTTTTGCAGTCCATGGTATACTCAACATTTTTCACCAACACCATAATTCAAAGGCATCAATTCTTTGATCTTCTTTGTTCCTTGTCCAGCTTTCACATGCATATGATGCAGCTGAAAATACCATGGCTTGGGTCAGGTGCGCCTTAGTCTTCAAGGTAACATCTTTCTTTTTAACACTTTAAAGACGTCCTTTGCAGCAGATTTACCCAATGCAATGTGTCTTTTGATTTTTGACTGCTGCTTCTATGGCTGTTGGTTGTGGATCTGTTGGGGTACAGATATTTGGTAGGCTAGAGAATATGGTATCCAGAGAAGAATCACAGAGATGATGCTAAAACAGCGTTGTAAAGAATGGAGAGCATTTCTCCTACAGTCATCCCATGTGGTGGGAAAAATTACACGGAAGTAGGGATGAAAAGAGCAGTAACAGTAAGAAGCTCAGTATCTCCAGAATAAAAACTTAGGAATACGGCAGGAGTGGTAAGAACGAGTGTTAGAAAATGAGACTAAAAAGACAGGCAGGGGCAACACATGAAAGGCCTTTCACTGAAATGCAAATCAGATCCCCTGAGAGATTATTCACATTCCCAGCTGAAAACAGGGTAAATATTCTTCTGTCTGTCTTGGAAATTTTCAAGCCATGAAGAAATTCTAATCATGATCTGGAGCGACTTAGTTTCTGAAGTTGGAAAACTCCAAGAATATAAGGTGAGAGATCATGATCACAATAAGAAAATCTGTCTCTTTACTTTATCTTCTGTGGATAATCTACCTTGTTTTACCTCTTGAGCACCATTCAGGGAATTAATGGTGTAAAACCAGGCATATGGATGCTGATGGCACAGAAATACGCAACCTGTGAGTGAACTCTCACAAGATAGAATTAAGTGGAGTTTTTATGGTCTCATTTGTAACTAGTACAATCTTGGGAGGCTGTGAAATCCCTTTTAGAGACCTGATTTTATAGGAGTCATCTAATTAAAAACCCACTAAATAATACTCATTTTACTTATTTCTTTAGCCTAATTGAATGTAAGCCATTTACTTTTCAAGGACTCTTAAATACTGTCCCACTTGAGACTTTAAAAACAGCTGCTATTGTGACACAATCTGGTAAGACATCAAGCATATTTCAGTTTATGGAGAAATTAAACATGTAGTCCGTTTAAAAGTAAAGGTTTAGAAATATATTGAAATTAATTATCATGCAATATTTCATATGAGTGCTGAAATTATGCAAAGTTGGGACTCAGAGACCCAATCACTGGGGAATTTAAAAATTCCAGTGCTATACCTCTAAGGGCTTCAGGCATACATCTGCTCTTTTACACTGCTTACTGAAAGTATCTTACACCCTCAGTAAGTGCTTCTGAGACTAAGCATTCCTTGCTTACCAAACAGAGTTGCAACTATAATTCTTAATACACTTTTTATGTTTATGCAGAGATTACTGGCATGACTCTAAGGCTCATTATTTTCAGGACTGTGTGGGTATTTGGGAAGAGAGTTAAATGGGAACTCTATGATCATGAAAATTTGATGCCATCTCTCAGGAAGTCATACATCATCAAAGACAAAAGACCAGACAAGTCTATCCTTTATGAGGCAACAAATCTGAACTCTGATTAAAATGGATGGATTAGCACCTACAAAGAATGATTCCAATACATTTTCTAGTGATTCTAATGGAATAAACTTCCAGACTAGCACTGTACGTAATATGAATTTTTCATATTAAGTACATAAAAATTATTCAGATTCATACAATAAGAAGTTGTACTCCTCTAAGGTTCTTTTGTTGTTGTTGTTGTTCCATGGCAAGTTTTTAGGTAAATGCTTGTGACTAAAATCATACTGTTTGTCATAGATTGAATTATGTCCCCCCCAAATATGTGTGTATTAATTTCACTGGGCCATGATTCCCAGTATTGCGTGGTCATCCTCCATTTTGTGATTGTAATTTTATGTTAAAGAGGTTAGGGTAGGATTGTAACACCCTTACTAAGGTCACATCCCTGAACCAATGTAAAGGGAGTCTCCCTGGGGTGTGGCCTACCCCGTCTTTTATCTCTCAAAAGATAAAAGGAAAGGGAAGCAAGCAGAGAGTTAGGGACCTCATACCACCAAAAAAGCAGCACCAGAAGCAGAGCACTTCTTTTGGACATAGGGTCCCTCCACACAAGAAGCTCCTCGATCAGGGGAAAATTGAGGACAAAGGCCTTCCTCCAGAGCCGACAAAGAGAAAAAGCCTTCCCCTGGAGCTGAGGCCCTGAATTTGGACTTCTATCCTACTAGACTATGAAAAAAAAATAAATTTCTCTTTGTTAGAGACATCCACTTGTGGTACTTCTGATATAGCAGCAGACACTATCCATTGGATTGAAATGAAAGTTTCCTTAGATGTGGAAGGTCATTTAATGATAATAAGGAGTTATGCAGGTACAAGAGCATATTTTATGAGTTTTACCTCTCATGTGTTTTGCTTATTTTCGTGGCTCATCTTCAAGCCACTCTTACATCAGACTAAACCCTTAGGCATAAGCCAGTTTGTATATTACACAAACACAGTAGACATAAATACATTGTTCTAATGGTTAATTATCCAAGATACATAATGATGTGGGTTGAGGCATTACAGGAATTTGTGCCTTCTGTCTCAAGCTTAAGCATGTTGTTATTGTTGTTAGGTGCTGCCAAGTCGGTGCCGACTCATAGTGACACTATGCACAACAGAGTCAAACACTGCCTGGTCCTGCATCATCCTTACAATCCTTGTTATCCTTGAGCTCATTGTTGCAGCCACTGTATCAGTCCACCTCATTGAGGGTCTTCCTCTTTTTCACTGACCCTGTACTTTGCCAAGCATGCATGTCCTTCTCCAGGGACTGATCCCTCCTGACACCATGTCCAAAGGAGGTAAGATGCAGTCTCTCCATCCTCATTTCTAATGAGCATTCTGGTTGCACTACTTCTAAGACAGATTCGTTTCTTCTTTTGGAAGTCCACAGCATATTCAATATTCTTCACCAACGCCACAATTCAAAGGCGTCAATTCTTCTTCAGTCTTCATTATTCATTGTCCAACCTTCACATGCATATGATGCGATTGAAAATACCATGGCTTGGGTCAGGTGCACCTTAGCCTTCAAGGTGACATCTTTGCTTTTCAACACTTCAAAGAGGTCCTTTGCAGCAGATTTACCCAATGCAATGTGTCATTTGATTTCTTGACCACTGCTTCCATGGCTGTTGATTGTGGATCCAAGTAAAACAAAATCCTTGACAACTTCAATCTTTTCTCCATTTATCATGATGTTGCTTATTGGTCCAGTTGTGAGGATTTATGTTTTCTTTAAGTTGAGGTGCAATCCATACTGAAGGCTGTGGTCTCTGATCTTTGTTAGTAAGTGCTTCAAGTCCTCTTCACTCTCAGCAAGCAAGGTTGTGTCATCTGCCTAATGCAGGTCGTTAATGAGTCTTCCTCTAATCCTGATGCCTCATTCTTCTTCATAGAGTCCAGCTTCTGGTATTATTTGCTCAGTATACAGATTGAATAGGTATGGTGAAAGGATACAACCCTGATGCACAACTTCTCTAACTTTAAACCAATCATTATTCCCTTGTTCTGTCTGCACAGTTGCCTCTTGATCTATGTGAAGTTTCCTTATGAGCACAATTGAGTGTTCGGGAATTCCCATTCTTTGTAATGTTGTCAATAATCTGTTATGATTCACACAGTCAAATGTCTTTGCATAGTCAAAAAAACAGTGGTAAACATCCTTATGATATTCTCTGCTTTCAGCCAGGATCCATCTGACATCAGCAATGATATCCTTGTTCCACGTCCTCTTTTGAAACCAGCCTGAATTTCTGGCAGTTCTCTGTCAATATATTGCTGCAGCCATTTTGAATGATCTTCAGCAAAATTTTGCTTGCTTGTGATATTAACGATATTGTTCTATAATTTCCGCATTAGCTTAGATCACCTTTCTTGGGAATAGGCATAAATATGGATCTCTTCCAGTCAGTTGGCCAGTAAGCTGTCTTCCGTATTTCTTGGCATAGACGAGTGAGTACCTCCAGCACTGCATCCATTTGTTGAATCATCTCAATTGATATTCTGGCAATTCCTGAAGCCTTGCTTTTCACCAATGCCTTCAGAGCAGCTTGGACTTCTTCCTTTAGTACCATTGGTTCCTGGTCATATGCTACCTCTTGAAGTGGTTGAACATCGATTAATTCCTTTTGGTATAATGACCCTGTGTATTCCTTCCATCTTCTTTTGATGCTTTCTGTGTCATCTAACATTTTCCCCATAGAATCCTTCACTATTGCAACTCAAGGCTTGAATTTTTTCCTTAGTTCTTTCACCTTGAGAAACGCCAAGCGTGTTCTTCCCTTTTGGTTTTACACCTCCAGCTCTTTGCACGTGTCATTATAATACTTTGTCTTCTCAAGCCACCCTTTGAAATCTTCTGTTCAGTTCTTTTACTTCATCAATTCTTCCTTTTGCTTTAGCTGCTAGATGTTCATAAGCAAGTTTCAGAGTCTCCTCTGACATCCATCTTGATCTTTTCTTTCTTTCCTGTCTTTTCAATGACCTCTTCCTTTCTTCATGTATGATGTCCTTGATGTCATTCCACTACTTGTCTGGTCTTCAGTCACTAGGGCCAATGTGTCAAATCTATTCTTCAGATGATCTCTAAATTCAGGTGGGATATACTCAAGTCATATTTCGGCTCTCGTGGGGTTGCTCTGATTTTCTTCAGCTTCAGGTTGAACTAGGAAGAAGAACCTGGCAGTTTACTTCTGAAAAGCATTAGCCAGTGAAAACCTTATGAATAGCAGCAGAACATTGTCTGATATGGTGCTGGAAGATGAGCCCACCAGGTTGAAAGGCACTCAAAAGACTACTGGGGAAGAGATGCCTCCTCAAAGTAGAGTCGACCTTAATGAGGTGGATGGAGTAAAGCTTTCAGGACCTTCATCTGCTGATGTGGCATGACTCAAAATGAGAAGAAACAGCTGCCAACATCCATTAATAATTGGAACCTGGAATGTACAAAGTATGAATCTTGGGAAGTTGGAAATCGTCAAAAATGAAATGGAACCCATAAACATCGATATCCTAGGCATGAGTGAGCTGAAATGGACTGGTATTGACCATTTTGAATCAGACAATCATACAGTCTACTGTGCTGGGAATGACAACTTTAAGAGGAATGGTGTTGCACTCATCATCAAAAAGAACATTTCAAGATCTATCCTGAAGTACAACATTGTCAGTGATAGAATAATATCCATATTCCTACAAGGAATAACAGTTAATATGACTATTATTGAAATTTATGCACCAATCACTAGGGCCAAAGATGAAGAAATAGAAGACTTTTATCAGCTGCTGCAGCCTGAAATTGATCAAACGTGAAATTAGGATGCATTGGTGATTATTGGTGTTTGGAATGTGGAAATTGGAAACAAAGAAGAAGGATCGGTAGTTAGAAAATAAGGACTTAGTGATAGAAACAATGCTGGAGATCGAATGATAGAATTTTGCAAGACTGACGACTTCTTCATTGCAAATACCTTCTTTCACCAACATAAATGGTGACTATACACATGGACCTTACCAGATAGAACTCACAGGAATCTATTGACTACATCTGTGGAAAGAGACCATGGAAAAACTCAATATCATCAGTCAGAACAAGGCCAGGGACCAACTGTGGAACAGCTTAAGCATACACACCTGCATATCCATCCTGCTCAACTATCTAGATTCCTGCTTCAGTTTTGGGAAACTGAGAATTTCTGTTATTTTTTTCCCTATCTAATCATGTCTTTTTTAAAATGCGGCATCAACATGTTTTATCTATGATCCTGAAGTATGATTTTAGTTTATTTTGTATTTGCAAGATTTTACAGACTATATCATTCCCTAAAGGAGCCTTGGTGGGACAGTTGTTAAAACGCTCAGCTGCTAACTGAAAGGTCAGCAGTTCAAACTCACCAGCGGCTCTGTGGGAGAAGGATTGGCAGTTTGCTTCCATAAAGATTTACAGCCTTGGAAACCCTAAAAGGCAGTTCATTATGAGTGGGAATCAACTCAATGGCAATGAGTTTTGGGTATGATCCCTTATGTTTTCATAATTTGAAGGGTTTACCTACTTTTTAGCATATGGATAGTTTTTTTAGGGCTCAAAAAGTAATTATAGAAAGGTATGTTTAGCTATAGCATGAATTTCCATCATTTACATTTAAATAATATGAATTCATATATAAGCTTCTAAGTAAGAGAAGCTAAGTCTACAACCTGTCTGTCAGTGTGGTGTACTGTGGTGGTGGCTTGTGTCCTGCTATGATGCTGGATACAGGGTCAGTGAAAAAGAGGAAGACCCTCAAGGAGATGAATTGACACAGTGGCTGCAACAATGGGCTCGAGCATAACAATGATTGTGGGCATGACGCAGTACCAAGCAGTGTTTCATTCTTTGTCCACAGATAGGGTCACTATGAGTTGGACACTGACTTGATGGCACCTAACAACAATAACAACATGATGCTGGAAGTTATTCCTTTGGTATTTCAAATACCAGCAGGGGCACCCGTCATGGAAAGGTTTCAACAGAGCTTCCAAATTAAAACAGACTATGAAGAAAGGCCTGGTGATATACTTTTAAAAATTACGCAGTGAAAGTCGTATGGATCACAACAAAATATTGTCCAGTACATTACCGGAAGATGAGCCCCATAGGTTGGAAGGCCTTCAAAATACGGTGGCCAAGACAATGGACTTAAGCATACCAAGGATGGTGAAGATGGCACAGGATTGAGCAATGTTTCTTCCTGTCATCCATGGAGTCATGAATTGGAGTCAAGTTTATGATAGCTAAGAACAACAACGACTAAAAGTAAGCACAGAGTAGCATTGAAATCAATATAATAAATATCACACTATAATTTTAACAGCTTGTCTCTGACCTACTGAATTTATAATTATTAGAAGAAATTCTATTTTTAAAGTCTCAAAACATTTGTGAGGGATTGAGCAAACCCTAGTGAAATGAACACAGCACTTTGATTAGCAGGCAAGTAAAAGGCAATGTGCATGTGGGAGAATTTAAAAAGAGACAAAAAGTAGGGGGTAGGGAAAACAAATGTCCACTTTGGTCTTATGTTATTATTGTTTTTCTTTTTTCCAAAATTTTTGAAATTTAAGTCTTTTTCTTAAACTACTAGAATTATTTCCTCAAAAATCATTATTTCCTCTTGAGGTCATGGTCCCTAGACCTTCTATTAGTCCAAGACAAGAACCATTCCCAAAGCCAACAGGGATTGGACTGGACTATGGGATAGAAGATGATACTGGTGAGGAGTGAGCTTCTTGGATCAAGTAGACACATGAGACTATGTGGGCTGCTCCTGTCTGGGGGGGAGATGAGAGGGCAGAGGGGGTCAGAACTAGCCAAATGGACACAAAAATAGAGAGTGGAGAGAAGGAGCATGCTGTCTTATTACGGGGAGAGCAACTAGAAGTGTATAGAAAGATGTATAAAAATTTTTGTATGAGAGACTGACTTGATTTGTAACATTTCACTTAAAACAATAAAAGTTTTAAAAAAATCACTATACCACCAAATCATTGTAATTCACCTCATTAACATTTCCAAGAAAAAATAATGCGGCCATTTCAATAGAAGAAGTATTTTTAATAAAGCTCAATATACATTTATGAGGAAATGTATTAGCCAGTTGGGATTAGAAGAAAACTTCTTATTCTGATAAATATATCTAAAAGAACCTAAAAGAAGCATCACATTTAATTTCAAAATGTTACTTAGTTTTTTCTCTGAAGTCACTAATGAAATAAAGCTGACAAAAATATCTCTATTTCTTTTTTTCTTTATACCACAAACCTTCACTTTCTCAGTAAGGCAACAAAAGTAAATGCATTCATAAGAATTGAAAAAGAAGAATAAAGGGTGCCATAATTTTCACATTAATATTATTGCATACAGAAATTAAAAAAAAAAAAAATCAACTCAGGTATTAGTAATACGAGAGTTTTGCAAGGTTGTGGCTGTTTGCTGAGGTCAAGTTGGCCCCTGACTCATGGCAACCATATGCACAACAGAAGGAAGGGCTGCCCAGCCCTGTGCTATTCCCACGATCAGCTACTGATAGGACCATTGTGATCCATCGGGTTTTCACTAGCTAATTGTGGGAAATAAAATAATACAAAATAACGAATTGAATTTTTACCTATCGATGACAACAACAAACTAATAGAAAGCGTTTTTTAAAGATATAATTTATATGTCACCAAAATTAAAACATGCATAACCAAAACCAAACCGGTTGCCACTGAGTTGATTCTGACTCACAGTGACCCTATAGGCAGAGTAGAACTGCCCTGTAGGATTTCCAAGGAGCAGCTGGTGGATTCAAACTACTGACCTTTAGGTTAGCAGCCAAACACTTAACCATGTACCCTGTACATAGGAAAACGTATAAGATAGGGAAGAACTCTTTGAGAAAGTCATTAAACTTCAAGAAAAAATATTCAAAGAACTAAATAAATCTATTGATATATCTTCTGCACATGGTTAGGAAGACTAAATATTGTAAATATGTTGACTTTCTTCAAATTGATTTACAGATTTAATGCAATCCCAAATCAATTGCAACTTTTTTTTTTGATGAATACTCTAAAATTTATATGAAATCAATTGCTAAGGGCCAACAGGGTACTCTTGCCAAGGTACTCTTGAAGGCAATGAACATAGATAGAGGATTTGTTCTTTAAAATATTGTTTCTCATGGTAAAGCTATATAAATGCCGACAGAGCAGTATTGGTGCAGGATAAACACTAGGGAGCCTGGAAACATACCACACACATACAGACGCTTCGTATGTACAGCAAGGATTACTGAAGAGCACTTAGGAAAACAGGGTCTTTTCAATAATTGATACTGCAGTAATTAGACATCAGAAGGGAAAAATATAAGAATTTTGAGTCATTAGAAAGGCAAAATAAGGCAAAAGTAAAAGTTTTAGAAGGTAATATAGGAGAATATCTTTATTACCTCAAGCTAGGGAAAGATTCTTAAAACATAAACATACCATCAATGAAAGGAAAAAATTAATATATCCAACTACATTAAAATTGACAATATCTGTTTATTAAAAGACTGTATTATTTTAAAGGCCACCATTTTGGAGAACATATTTGCAACACACTTAAGTTTTTTTTTTTTTTTTAAGATACAAAGGTCTAACCTCCGAAGATCAGACAAATCAATAGGAAATATGTAGACAATTATTTTGCAAGCAAAAACAAAACAAAAGTTACTTCACTATGGTAGATACACAAATGGGCAATTCTCACGTTAAAAAATATTTAACTAAAAGCTTATTCCAAAAAGAAAACCAAACCTGTTGTCATGAAGTCAATTTCAACCCACAGTGATCCTATAGGACAGAGTAGAACTGCCCCATAGGATTTCCAAGGAGTGATTGGTGGATTTGAACTGCCAACATTTGGTTAGCAGGCCTAGCACTTAATGCCTGTGCCACCATGCAAATTAAAATGAAAACACAGTACCCAACAGACTGATGAAAATAAGATATTTGAAAATACGATCTGTTGGGAAATGTGGAGATACGGAGTGTTCATCCTGTCATCCTGCACAAATTGGGGAAAAAAAAATTCAAGTACTTTGGGAAAGATTTAAGCAGTGTCTAATGAAGATGAAGATGTGCACACTCTATTAGCCACAGATTATGGCCCCTGGGTACATCCTCTAGAGAGAACTATGCATATGTACAAGAAGCACA
The DNA here is from genome assembly GCF_024166365.1 of Elephas maximus indicus. Classification (NCBI taxonomy): domain Eukaryota; kingdom Metazoa; phylum Chordata; class Mammalia; order Proboscidea; family Elephantidae; genus Elephas; species Elephas maximus. The sequence goes on along the minus strand of NC_064823.1, from coordinate 134,638,831 downwards.
AAACCGTATGGTTGTTGTTAGTTCTAGCGAGTCCTTTCTGACTCATGGCAACCCTGTATGTGGAGAGCAGAGCTGATCCTTAGGGTTTTCAAGGTTGTGACCTTTTGGAAGCAGATTGCCAGGTCTATCTCTTGAAATGCCTCTGAGTGGGTTCAAACTGCCAGCCTTTCTGCTACAGTTGAGCACTTAACTCTTTGTTTCACCCAGGGTCTCTGTATCAGATGGTACCTAGCATCATTCTTTGTAAAAGGAAAAAAAAAAAAAGGAAAACCTAGAAACAGCCCAAATATAAGTTAATAGAAAAATAGAGAAGTAAATTATCATAAATTCATCATTAAATGTTATCCATCACTGAAAATAAATAAAATACGATTATAAATACATATCAAAATTCATTAACCTCTAAAGCATAACAGTGAAAAAAAAGTAACCGCAGAAGAATACATAAGATTAGGGTGCATTTGTATAGTTTAAAAACATGTATAACTGAATATTATTAACAGATGCATATATTTTGGAAAAAATTAAGGATGTGAGTTATAAATCTGATGTTCAAGATAATGATTAACTCTGGGGAAGAAGACATTCCAAGGCTGTGGCGAAACAATGTTTCAAGTCTTGGTAACATTATGTTTCTTAAGCCGTATGTGAATATTTGAAAGTTTGTTTTGTTCTTTTCTTTATATCTTAATAATATCATATATATATATTTGTTTTAGGATGAAAAAATTTTAAAAAGTGTATCACAAGAAATCAGGTGACAAAATGGTATTAGGTTCAGAGGGAGCATTATAGCTATTATTACCTGTCGTAAAATTACTACGTCAGTAACATATATCCTATATTTACAGGATTTAGATATTAAAAAAATGAAAACTAGAGGGTTTTTTTTGTCATTGTATCGTTGTACCTTTGATTTATTTTTCTTTACTGCTTGTTTCCATAAAAACACACTCTGGGGCACATGTCTTTTTTTAAAAAATCAATATCCCAGGATATTTTCTCTATGCTTACATTGGGGGGTGGGGGAGGGAAGTAGTTTAATTCTTTCAAAGAAATGTTCACTGCATTCATTTTTGCCATAATTGAATGGTCTTTAGAAGGATTATGCTTGCCCTTCCCTTCATGAACGACCACATCATACTTTTCTCATTTCATCAGGAACATAGTTGTGTTTGGCAGCAAACTTCTTCATCAAGTCCTTCAATAAAATTTTTTTGCTTGCCTTCTTTTAATCATTTGTACAATATTGAATGTGAAGTTGCTTCAATATAATAATTAAATTCATATTTCTACACTTAATTATGTCAAATATACCTCCAAAAATACTTTTGATTCTTGAAAATGTCTATACTTTTCGTTTACATTCTAAATCTTTTTTTGTTCAAAAGGGGAATACTTTTAATTGTACTGAAGTGGGCCTTGGTCTCCTTAAATAGATCACCAAGCTTAAGCTTACGGTCAGAGGCTACATTCATCTACTTTTATCTTCCTGACCCATTTCCTTTGTTCTCTAAAGTGCTTAGACCAGGATCTTAAAATCTACATTTTCTGTCCTGTTTATCTACTATGACTGGACTATTCTTAGATAGCCAGAGCTGGAACTCTTCTGCAAATAGACTTCACTTAATAGTAATTTTATTGATAACTCAAAGTTCTGAATAGAATCCCTGGTGCCAACAAGTTGGGACACTTGTTCAAGACATACATTTCAAAGAGTTCATTTGGTTTTATATACAGGGACGCAGGAGATTCCCAAATGCAGTCCTTGAGGACAAAGAACCCCTGAAGACAGACATGAACTATTCCTATAATTCACAAGAGGAGGTGGAGACAAATTCACATTTCATTATTCCTATAATTCACAAGGAGCCCTGATGATGCACTGGATAAGCACTCACTGCTAACCTAAATGTTGGCAGTTCAAACCCACCACCGGCTCCATGGCAGAAAAGACCTGGTGATTTGCCCCCATAAATTGTACAGCCTAGGAAACTCTACGGGACAGTTCTATTCTTTCCTATCTGGTCGTTATGAGTCAAAATTGACTCAACAGTCCAACAACACTCTTGTAATTCAGAAATCATGTTCTGAAATGTGATCATTATGTAGATAAAGGAGGCTAAATCCAAAATATCTATTAATTTGGAAACATAGTAGTCTATATCAAAGGTTCTGAAGATGGAGTCTGAGGAGCTCTGAAGGTCTCTGAGACTGTTTCAAGGGGTCCAAATGGTAAGAACTAGTTTTGTAATATTAGGATGTTATCTATATTTTTTTTCATTTTCTCATGAGTGTAAAATGGAATGCCCCAAGGGCTAAATAAATGATATGCTATATCAGAAAAGATTGAATGCAGGAAAAAAAAAATCCAAACCTGTGGCCATCAAATTGATTCCTATTCATAGTGATCCTATAGCAGAAAGAGTTAGGAAAATTCATTTGTCTTCTATTCAGCTAGACATTAAAGACACTTATAGAATTAGAAAATAATGGGATTCTTTTTATTACTTTTTTGTTTGGAAAATATACTTATTTTCATAAAATGGGATCAATATGTGTATAAGTAGTAGGTCTACATTCATTTGAAATAAATTAATAAATATACATCTAACTTTCTAATTTTTAATTTGACATAGAGTAAATATCAATAAATAAATAACTCACGCAGACTAAAGCTCATTGATGTCCTCAGGCAATGTCTACAGGGTAAGGGGGTGCTGAAACCAAAAAGTTTAATAACTAGTGATCTTAAACAGCTTCATGAGATTTTATTCCTTGAGATTATTTAGAGTAATGGGATTATCTTCTCCTAGGATGCAGATTTCAAATGTCATGAGTTTGAAATTTTTCTAAGATTCTGTAAACTATATTATGTGCTCATTTGCCTCCCAACTCAATGAGTTTTGGTAATTGTAATATATCCTTAAATAATTTGAACAAAATAGAGAGGTTATTGTTCTCACTGATTTGTGGTATTTAATAACATTTAGTTTTTGATTCATAAAAGGACCTAAATTAGGAAACTAATTTTAACTATTTTATTCCTTTATAATATGGAGGCGCTCACTTGCCTATGCCAAGAAATATGGAAGACAACTTCCCAGCCAACTGACTGGAAGAGATCCATATTTATGCTTATTTCCAAGAAAGGCATTCGACTGTGTGGATCATAACAAATTATTGACAACATTGTGAGGAATGCGAATTCCAGAACACTTAACTGTGCTTATGTGGAACCTTTACATAGATAAAGAACCAGTTGTTTCGACAGAACGAGGGGATACTGATTGGTTTAAAGTCAGGGAAAGTGTGCATCAGGGTTGTATCCTTTCACCATACCTATTCAATCTGTATGCTGAGCAAATAATCTGAGAAGCTGGACTACATGAAGAAGAATGGGGCATCATTAACTACCTGTGTTATGCAGATAACACAGCCTTGCTTCCTGATAGTGAAAAGGACTTGAAGCACTTATGAATGAAGATCAAAGATCACAGCCTTCAGTATGGATTGCACCTCAACATAAAGAAAACAAAAATCCTCACAACTGGACCAATGAGCAATATCATGATAAATGGAGAAAAGATTGAAGTTGTCAAAGATTTTATTTTACTTGGATCCACAATCAACAGCCACAGAAGCAGTGGTCAAGAAATCGAATGACGCATTGCATTGGGTAAGCAAAGGTGTCACCTTGAAGACTAAGGTGCACCTGACCCAAGCCATGGTATTTTCAATCGCATCATATGCATGTGAAAACTGGACAATGAATAATGAAGACTGAAGAAGAATTGACGCCTTTGAATTGTGGTGTTGGCGAAGAATGTAGAATATGCCATGGGCTTCCAAAAGAATGAACAAATCTGTCTTGGAAGAAATACAACCAGAATGCTCCTTAGAAGTAAGGATGGCGAGACTGTGTCTTACATACTTTGGACATGTTGTCGGGAGGGATCAGTTCCTGGAGAAAGACATCATGCTTGGCAAACAGGGTCAGCAGAAAAGAGGAAGACCCTTAACAAGGTGGATTGACACAGTGGCTGCAACAATGAGCTGAAGCATAATAAGGATTGTAAGGATGGCGCAGGACCAGGCAGTGTTTTGTTCTGTTGTGTATAGTGTCACTATGAATCGGAACCAACTGGATGGCACCTAAAAACAGCAACAACATTTTCTATCAAATATATATGTACTTGTGCTAAAAGAAAAAAAAAAAATGCCAAATATATTTTTTTAAATCTCAGAATTGCTCTGATTTTTATTGAAACATAAGCTAGACCATATTTTTATGCAAATAACACACATCTTTTACATTTGTTTATCATCTGTACCCTCCCCAAGAGGTATTTTCGTAAGTGCTATATGCTATTTCTTTTTTACAGCAACAATGTAGGTGGATTTAATTTTTATGAATATGTTCTTTGTTTTCAGAACTAAATGCCAATTGCATCTTCCAACACACACAGCATTTCTGAGATTCTAAAATATTTTGGGTCTTGTAGGACCAGTTGGCGCCTTTCAAATAAGCCATTTTAGGACCAGCTGGCACCTTTCAAATAAGCCATTTTAGTCATTCCCCTAATTATTGGTCTCAAACCCAATGGACAACCAAGGCAATTGTTTACATATTTTTGTGAACACACACACACACCCTACAATATATATATAATTATGTTATGTAACTTTAATTATAGAGATTACTTGGTACTTTAATATTACAATATATTATATATAAATCCTTTTTATATGACATTATAAATTTATATAATTTTTATACATATATGGAGTCCATAGGTGGGGCAAATGATTTAGTCCTTGACTACTAGCCAAAAGGTTGGCGGTTCAAACTAACCCAGAAGCACAGTGAAAGAAGTCCTTGCAATCTGCTTCTGAAAGTTTACAGCCTTGAAAACCCCATGGAGCACAGCTCTACTCTGGAACACATGAGGTTATCATTAGTTGGAATTGACACGACAGCAACTAGTTCGGTGTTTTGGTTTTTATTGTTACGGAGTCCATGGATGGTGCAAACAGGTAATGCACTCAGCTAATAAAAGGAAGGTTGAAGGTTCCAGTTCACCCGAGACACTTTGGAAGAAAAGTCAGGGACTCTATTTCCAGAAATTCATCCATTGAAAACCCTGTGGAGCAGAGGTCTACTCTAACACACATGAGGTTGCCATGAGTTGGAGCTAACTTGATGGCATATGATTTTACTAGTATTCTTTATAATTTATTATAGAAATATTTTATAGTATAGTCTACCTTTGCACAAATTAGAATTTTTAAAGGAAGGTGCTTCCAAATTGTGGATGTCCAACCATTGGTTTTGCATAAAAAATAATTTTTTTTTTTTTTTTGGTTTTGCAGAGATGTCCATTATTATATTGAGAAATTTCCCTTCTAAACCTATTTTATTGAGAGTTTTTATCAGGAATGGGTGTTGGACTTCGTTGAATGCCTTTTCTGCGTCAGTTGAGATGATCATGGGATTCTTTACTCTGTTTTTTTTTTTTTTATGTGGTGGATTACGTTGATTGATTTTCTAATGATGAACCATCCTTGCATCCTTGCATACCTGGTATGAATCCTACTTGGTCATGGCATATTATTTTTTGATATGATGCTGAATTCTACTGGTTAGAATTTTGTTGAGAATTTTTGCATTTATATTCATCAGAAATATTGGTCTGTAATTTTCTTTTTTTGCAGTATCTTTGCCTGGTTTTGGTATCTGGATTATGCTAGCTTCACAGAATGAATTTGAAGTATCACTTCCTTTTCTGTGTTCTGAGCAGTACTAGTGTAAGCTCTTCTATGAATATTTGGTAGAATTCTCCACTGAAACTATCTGGGTCAGGGCTTTTTTTGTTGTTGCTGTTGTTGGAAGTTATGTTTTATTTATTTATTTTTTAATTACCTTTTCAATCTCTTGTTATGAGTCTGTTCAGATTTTCAACATTGTTTTGTGTTAATTTGGGTAGGTAATGTGTTTCTAGAAATTTGTGCATTTCCTCTAGGCTTTCAAATTTCTTGGAGTATAGTTTTTCATAATACTGTTATGATTCTTTTTATTTAATTTCGGTCTGTTGTAATGTCCCCCCATTTCATTTCTTATTTGGGTCATTTGCATCCTCTCCTGTTTTTCTTTTGCCAATTTGGTCAGTGGTTTGTCAATTTTGTTGATCCTTTCAAAGAACCAACTTTTGGTTTTTTGACTCTGTTGTTTTTCTATTTTCTATTTCATTTATTTCTGCTCTGATCTTTATCATTTCCTTTCTTCTGGTGGTTATGGACTTTTTTTTTTTTTTTTGCTGTTCTCTTTCTCCTTGTTCAAGTTGTGTAGTTAATATTTTGATTTTGTTCTTTTCCTCTTTTTTGATGCTTGCATCTATTGCTGTAAATTGACTTCTGAGGACTGCCTTTGCTGTATCCCATAGGTTTTGGTATGATGTGTTTTCCTACTATTTGATGCTATGAATTTTTTTATTCCATATCTGATTTCTTCTATTACCCAGTGGTTTTTAAGCAGGGTGTTATTCAGTTTCCATGTAACTGATTTTTTTTTTTCCTTGCTCCTCCTGTTGTTACTCATAGCGACCCTATAGAGTCAGAATCAACTCGATGGCAAAGTGTTTGATTTTTTGGCCTGTTGTTAATTTCTACCTTGATGGCATTGTGGTCAGAGAATATGCTTCGTATTATCTCAGTGTTTTGGATTTTGTTGAGGGTTGCTTTGTGGCCTAAGGTGTGGTCTATTCTGGAGAATATTCCATGAGCATTTGAAAAAAATGTGTACTTCGCAGCTGTTGGGTGGAGTGTTCTATATATGCCTATGAGATGAAGTTGGCTGACGGTACCCTGTAGCTTTTTTGTAACTTTGTTGAGTTTCTTTCTAGATGTTCTGTTCTTTACCAAGAGTTGTGTGTTGAAGTCTCCTACTATTATTGTGAATCTGTTTATTTCTCCTTTCAGTGCTGTTAGTTTTTTTTTTTTTTTCATGTATTTTGGAGCCCTGTCATTGGTGTATGGATGTTTATAATGGTTATGACTTCATGATGGATCATCCCTTCAGTCTTTAAATAGTATCCTTCTTTGTCTTTTATGGTGGATTTTGTTTTAAAGCCTATTTTATCGGAGATTAGTATTGCTACTCCTGCTCTTTTTTGGCAACTATTTGCTTGATACATTTTTTCCATCCTTTGACTTTTAATAAATTTACATCTTTGTTTCTAAGATGTCTCTATTGTAGACAGCATAAAGATGGATCCTGTTTTGTTAACCTATTCTGTCACTCTCTGTCTCTTTATGGGTGCATTTAGGCCATTTGCATTCAGTGTAATTATTGATAGGTATGAGTTTATTGCTGTCGCTTTGTAGTGCTTTTTGAGTGTGTGTGTTGCTGACGTTTTCTTTGTTCCTCTTACTCTCCTGCGCTGAATTCCTTTTGTTTGTGGATTTTTTTTTCATTTTCTAGATTTTGTTTTTACTGAGACTATATGCTTTTCTTCTTTATTTTGATGAGTAGGTTTGTTAACTTTTTTTGTGGTTACCTTGAAATTTACTCTTATCTTTCTAGGTTTGAACCAGTGTATTATCACTTGATATCACCTTGCCTTCCTCTCTGTTGTAAAGTTCTATATTTATACCATTTACTCCCTTTCCTACTGTTCTGATATTTTTGTCATGTACAGATTAACCTATCTGGTTCCGTGTTGTAATTCTTTCTTTTGGTTTTGGATAGTCCATGAGAGTTCATTTCCTAGATCTGGCTGGTACAATCTTGCATCCTAGATTCAGGTTATGGTCTGATGTTGTTTGTTCTCAGACTGAAGGACTCCCTTTAATAATTTTTTAAGTTTGGTTTGGTTTTTTACATATTCCTTTAATTACCATTTATCTGGAAATGTCCTAGTTTTACCATCATATTTGAATGAAAATTTTGCAGGATATATTATTCTTGGTTAGCAATTTTTTTTTTCAAGGTTTTATATATGTTATCTCATTGCCTTCTTGCCTTCATGGTTTCTCCTGAATAATTACAGCTTAGTCTTATTGTTTCTCCTCTGCATGTGACTTTTGGTTTTTCTCGAGTTGCTCACAGGATTTTTTTCTTTGTCTTTGGTTTTAGCGAGTGCGATTCTGGTATGTCTTGGTGATTTTCTTTTGGGGATCTATCCTATATGGGATTCATTGATCTTTTTGGGTGGTCAGCTTTTCATCTTTCATGATATTAGGGAAGTTTTCTGTCAGTAAGTTTTCAACAATCCTCTCTGTGTTTTCCATTTTCTCCCTCTGTTCTGGAACGCCAATCACTTGCAAAATTTTGCCTTTGATTGTAACTCACATAATTCTCAGGTTTTCTTCATTATTTTTTTTCCTCAAATACAGTTGTATACAAGTGTTTGTCTTCAATTTTGCTGATCCTGTCTTCTATCATTTCAAACCTGCTCCTCAACCCTTTAATGACACTGTCCATTTCTGAAACCTTGTTGTTTATCTTTTGGATTTCTAAATTGTTATTTTTGTATGATTTCTAGCAGTGAATTTTTGTTCTTGCATTATTTTCCTGAATTCTTCCATTTTCTTTGTCTGTATTTTCCATGAATTTTCTGCTTTTTCCATGAATTTGTCTATTTTTTCCTCATTTTTGTCTGTTTTTTGCTTCAACTCTTGGATAGTTCTGAATACTAGAGATTCGAATTACCTATAAGGTAGTTCTAGTGTCTTTTCTTCTATTGGAAAATTATCTGGTATTTTATTTTGGATGCCTACTGGAACCATCCTGACCTGTTTTATTTTTATTTTTGTATGTTTTGATATTGTCTACTGTTTTGGGGACATCCAATAGTTATTTTTTTCATTTATTGATTGTAGATTTGTTTGTTTCATCCTGCGTTCTTGTTTTATTTGACTATGTCTGAGCAGGCAGGATGTGTGTCCTTTATCGTTTGCTTGTCTGTGGGCATGATACTTTTCATCTCCTTGTCCAATGGGCAGGGCCAGTCATTCAGCTATGCTGCAGCAGGGCGGGCCCAGCTGAAGGGGAGGGACCAGGATCGGTTGTTTGTGGCACTTACTAGGGCTGACATGGTGGGCTGGGAGTCAGTACAGGGCAGGTTCTGGTAGACTTTGCCTGTGGTGCTCAAGGGTGTGATGTTCATTGCACAATGCAGGTAGGCAGGAAGGAGGGAAAAGGTTGTGATGTTTGAAGCTAAGACACATATGGGAAAGAGGAGAGAGAAACAGGAGCCAAACAAACAAAAAGAGTGCCAAGGCAGCTTGACGTTGAAGTAGAGAGATGAGAAATCCAGAAACAGAGAAAAACAAAAAAGAAAGAAAAAGAAATACATAAAAATTAGGAAAAAAAAAAAAAAGAAAAGAAAACCCCCCAAGGATCCCACTGGTCTGGCTGTGAAGACTGGGGAAGTGGCTCCCAGGCCATGCAGTACAGCCTGGCTTCAAGGGGTAGAGCTGTCACACAGTGCCAGGTATACAGGGCACAGGAAAAGAAAGTAAGTATAGAGAGGCAAGAAACTGAATATTGAAGAAATGAAGAAAGATAAAAAGGAAAAATGAAAAAAGAAATGCTCCCAGAGATCCCACTGATGCAGCTGCACAGGCCAGGGAAGTGGTTCCCAAGCTGCACAGTACAGCCCGGGTAGAAGGGGCTCCCAAGTCACAAAAAGAAAAAGAAGAAACAAAACAAAACAGGACAGAACAAAAGAACACAAAACAAAACAAACCAACGTGGCAGCTCGGGATGGGAAGAGTTCCCCAGTCAAGCGGTGGTTCACTGCCTTTCAAGAAGAAACAGAAATGGTACACAGAGCCAGGTGTTAAAGAGAAATGAGGGGATGCGAAACACACGGAACAAAACAAAAGAAAGCAGAAAAAAGCAACATTGGCAACAAACAAATTGCATTCAGGGAGCCTGTCAGTGTGGGTGGGGTGAATCCAAGCAGGGTGGGGCCGAAGCTGGTGCCTCCTGGCCAAAAGACTGCAGGCAGAGGAAGCAGAGAAGGCCGGCTGGGGAAGGGGAGAAAGACGGTTGGGGGATAGAAAAGCATATATTGGTGGTTACTGGGTGCTGTCTTCTGCTGGAAGCTCTGCGAAACTGCTTTCCCGTACTCCTTGTCTGCCGAGCTCTGATGTGGGCAGGGCCAATCCAAGAAGCAGGGACCCTGCACTTTCCAGCCGACCAAGTGATCACAGCCAGCTATGAAGCAGTGGATGTCTAGCAGTGGGGAGAAGGATGGGAGGTGGGAAAGCATATATCACTGGTTACCAGGTGTTCTGTCTCCTGCTGGGAGCACCATGAAGCTGCTTCCCCCTACTCCCTGTCTGCCAAGCTCCAATGTAGGCAGGATGAATCCACGCAGCAGGGACACTGCACTTCCTGGCTGGCCGAGCTCCCACAGCCAGCTAGGAAGTGGCAGAGGTAGAGCAGAGGGGAGAAGGATGAGGGATGGGAAAGCATATATCACTGGTTACCAGGTGTTCTGTCTCCTGCTGGGAGCTCCCTGGAGCTGCTTTCCCATACTTCTGTCCCCTGATCTCTGACGGGAGTCCAAGATGGTCAATCTGTGCAGCGTTAGCTGCTGGGAAACTCCACATGTATCTCTCCTCACTGTTCTCTGTCAGTTTCTTATTCCATTTGGTGCTTGGCTGAGTTCTTTACCTCTCGTTTGATGCTTAGGGTTCCAGGGTTGATGTTTGTCTCTGTTTTACTTAGTTTTTCAGGTCTCAGCTATGGAGGATGGAGTGGTGCTTCTATCTACAGAGACATGTTGGCTCCGCCCTCTGCCCCTCTAAACTCTGTAAATATAAAATCAGAAACAAACAAAAATATAGCTACCAGTTATCAAGAAACGAGTTGTTATTACTCTTTAAATGAAAATTTTCCATAATTTTGAGTAAATCGCTTCAAATATCTAGGCTTCAGTTCACTCACTAACCAAACAAGAAGATTAAATTTGATTATCTGTAAAGTAATTCTCTGGGTGGTGCAACCAGTTTAGTACTCAGAAAGTTTGGTAGTTCAAACCCACCCAGAGGTACCTCAGAAGAAAAGCCTGACAATCTGCTTCAGAAAGGTCATAGCCTTGAAAACATTATGGACTGAAGCTCTACTCTGCAGACATGGTGTCACCATGAGCCAGAATAAACTCGAGAGCAGCTGGTTTGGTTTTTTAAAAGGTACCTTCCAACACTTACTCTTCTTGATTCCAATTGGTAAGAAAGAAACTTAGGTATGGGCTTACCTTTTCATTTCAGGAAGTAGTACTTCTTTCATGGCTTTCAATGTGTATGTGTGTGTATGTTTCCCCCCCAAAATTTTAGAGATATTCTCATTGCAGCTACAAGCAAATAAGTCCAATTTCTGACCTCCAGAGAGCTATATGAGGGCTGTTTGGTGGTTAAGAAAAGCATTTCTTATACAGAGGTAAAAAAATTTGTATTTTTGTGTAATATAATCCTTCCCTCCTTCTAATTATTGACCAAATACATGTCTTCCATATATAAACTTACATGCTGTGCATTCATTTAGAAGGGCATTAGTGAGAAACCAAAAAAAAAAAAAAAAAAAAAACCATTGCTGTTGAGTTGGTTTTGACTCGTAGTGACCCCATAGGGTCTCCAAGGCTGTAAATCTCTATGGAAGCAGATTGCCTCATCTTTCTCTCATGGAGCCACTGGTAGTTTGGAACTGCCAATTTTTTGGTTAGCAGGCGATCACTTTTAACAACTGCACCACCAGGGCTTCCTATAAATATCTCAAGAAAGGTATCAACCCCCAAAATTCAAGCAATACATAAATCCAAGAAGTATACAAATCTACATTAAGTAATGTAGAAGATCCACATAGAAAATCCTTTGTTAATATTTTCCCTAAACTATTTAATTATCTTATTTTCAATAATATTGTTCTTAAGCAAGATATCTCCTAGATTATATTCAGCTGTACTGGGATGGAAATTGTCTACCATACTCTTTTTACTGGAATGGAATGAAAGTATAAATAAAAACTTTGTTTAAAATGATGGTATTTTTGATATTCTGCCCCAAGATCTATGAACATTATGCTACATTAAAATTTAAAAAAAAAAAAAAAAGAAATTTCTTGATTGGAAACAGCCAAAATTAAAGGACTAAGTAAAGAAAGAAATGTAACCTCTCTGGTGTGTTATATGGGCAATAAAATGATACTTCTGGAAACAATGTAGACACCTAGAAAACTGTCTTCCTTATAATGTTAAATTAAAAAAATGAGACCGCAAAACTGAATGTGCTACAATTTCTATTAGATACATATGGGGATTTTGACAATAAATGAATAGAGCCTGGAAAAATGAAAGCAGATGACTTTTTAAAGTGTAAGATTGTAAGAAAAAAACAAATTTGTCTGTTAACTTTTTAAATTATATTATTGTGTAGTAGTCAAAGATAAAAACTAGAAAATCTATGTATTTAAATATGAAAAAATAGATACGAAAAAAATTAAGAAACAAATCTCCCTTGACTCTATATCCAGCAGAGTTGCAGAAGCATGATTTAAATTTAATTCTGTCTCATTTACTTGCAAAGTGCATGCTGGTCTTACATTCTGATCATTAATATAGGTTTCACATTTTGAAATATGCAGTTTATGTTGATAATAGATAATGAACATTACAATGATTAAAATCAACCTAGCAATCAATTCACAGCTATCATAAAATCTATGTAAATGTTATGAAGATAATGATGTCATGTTAACTACATAGGAAAATAATTTGAAAAATTTATAAATTAAATAATATAAAATTGGAATTTAAAATTTTCTGATAAGACAAAAATTGAGACAATTTATAAAAATGAAATGTATTAGGGATGCATATACAGATATGTATTTCATTTGAAAGAGGCAATATTCATAAAATAATATTGTACCAACCTAGGATTTCTGATAAAAAAAAAAGTTATTATGGATAAATATAAGAGTGAAAATTAAAATGTATCACTAACTGAAATACCGTTAGTAAAGGTACAATGTCGAGAGCAGTATTTTTCCGCTGCCATTTATAGCACAACTCGCTGTCAGGACTTATGTCAGAAGAACTACTCTTCTGTTGGAAATTCTACTTCATTACCTAAGAACTCATGTCATCTTATTTCAGATTCTTTTAATTGCCTTAGTAAGTCACTGTTATTGAAGAACGCAAGCCATTTCCCTCAAGTATTATTGAGACAAAACAAAAACAAGAAAAATTTAGAACCTGTTGTTTAGAAGTCACTATATAAGAGTAATATATTCAATATTATATTCAGCTCATGTTGATAAAAATACACAAGATGCATTTCCAAACTGAATATAATACAACAAAAATATCAGAAGTTGATAAGCCGTGCCATAATGAAAATGATGAAGGCAATTTGATTCTTTAGTTTGGAGACTAAGTGACAGGTGAGTTCAGTATTGAGTATTTTAATTTGGAAGAGAGAATGGATTTATTTTATTCTTTGACTGTGCAGAGGAGGAAACCCTGGTAATGTAGGGGTTAAGAGCTAACCACATATTTGATTGTGCAAATCTGTTCCAAAGGAGCTCTTTACAGTTTTAAAAAACCAAGATGTTACTTTGACGACTAAGGCAAGCCTGACACAAGCCACGATCTTTTCAATTGCCTCGTATGCGTGCAAAATCTGGACAATGACAAAGGAAGATCAGAGAAAAAAGTATGCATTTGGATTGTGGTGTTGGTGAGAATATTGAATACACCATGGACTGCCAGAAGAATGAACAAATCTGTCTTGGAAGAAGCAGAGATAGAATCTTCCCTCAGAAGCAAGCATGGCAAGACTTCATCTCACTTACTTTGGACATGTGATCAGGGGGGACCAATCCCTGAAAAAAGACATCATGCTTGGCAAAATAGAAGGTCAGTGAAAAAGAGGGAGCCTCTCAATGTGACGAATTGACACGGTAGGTGTAACAATGAACTGAAATATAGCAATGATTGTGAGGATGATGCAGGACCAGGCAACATTTCATTTTGTTACACCTAAGGTCACTATGGAGACCTGAAGGTGTGATGGTTAAGAGCTCCGCTGCTAACCAAAGGTCAGCAGTTCAAACCCAACCAACCTTATAAGGCAGTTCTGCTTCTTCCTATAGGGTCCCTATGGGTCGAAACTGACTCAATGGCACCTAACAACAACCACAATAAGGTCACTATAGGGTCGTTAAGAGTCAGAGTCAACTAGACGGTAATGAGTTTTTGGTTTAAGGTCACTGAGAGCCGGAGGAGATTCAAAAGCACCTTACACAACAACAACATGAAGTGGTATGCTAGGCTCTTCTGGAGTAAAGGCAGTAAGAACTCAAAAACAGTGCCTAGGAATAGTTACTATTTTGATAATATATTTTCAGAAATATATCTCATATAGTAGAATAGTTAAACTCTATGTTGTATATTTTTAGTCACAGTGAATCAGCTATGTATGGTAGGTTTACTTTTAGCTATAAAGTGATGGAGAACAGTCAGAACATAACACGGAATCAATCCATTGAGCAGAACAGGCAGTAGAGAATTAATAAGCTGGAAATAATGGACTCGAATCGATGGCACTGGATTTGGTTTGTTTGGGTTATAGTCAGAGAAATGTTGAATTTGGAATGCTAATAAGTTCTTACTTTAATAAACTCGTGAAATCAGGGAAACAGTGAACAACTGAATGTCCAGGTGAAATGAATGGGAGATAACATTCCCAACCAGGTGATGGTTGGTATCATTAGTGTCCATTAAAGGGGAAGCAGAATACCTCCTCTTCTCTTCCCCCTGCATCAGTTACTGTTCTCCAGAGAAAAAGAACCAATAGGTTGGATAGATTATCAATAGGATGTCTATTTAATGGCCGACTTGGGTAGTGCAATATATACGTAAAGGTGATATGTACAGAAATATCTATGAGTTATTTTAAGGAATTGGCTTATAAGATTGTAGAAGCTGGTACATCTGAAATCCATACAGCAGACTACCCAACCCACTGCCGTCGAGTCGATTCATAGCAGCAGACTAGCAGGCTGGAAACTCAAGCAGGATTTGAAGCCTCAGTCTTGAGGCAAAATTTCTTCTTCTCCAGGAAACTTCAGATTTTACTCTTAAGGCCTTCAATTGGTTGGGAGAGGCTTACCCACATTATCCAGAGTAACCCTGTTTACTTAAAGTCAGTTGATTATAGATGTTAATCCCATCTACAAAATACCTTCACAATATTACCTATATTAACCCATAATCAGTACCCAGTTGCAGTTCAGTTGATTTTGACTCATGGCAACCCCATGTGTGTTAAGATAGAACTGTGCTCTATAGAGTTTTCCATGGCTGATTTTTCAGATGTGTATTGCCAGATATTTCTTCTGAGATGTCTTTGGGTGGATTCTAATCCCAAACCTTTTGGTTAGCAGGCTGATAGCACCCAGGGAACCCACACTTAGATTAGCATTTGATTAAATAACTGAGGACCATACCCTGGCCAAGTTGACACATAAGACTAATCACCAACTTCCCCTCTTGCTGTGCAAGTATGTACGTGTGTACATGTGCATGTGTACACACACAAAGCTGTCCAAATGAGTTGATATTCAAATCAAGTCTCCAGTCTTTTGGGGAGATGAAGTGCTTGTCAGGGTCATGAGCGAATTTTGTAACACAGGCTAAGACAGAACAATGGATGGGTAATGGATGAAAGTTTTATAACGTAAAGGTTTTCCTTGGATCATCCCAAAGGCTCTAGGTCCCTGGAACTTATTGGCCAATTAGAAGTTTTCTGTAGCAATTTAATGTTTCAATGTCATGGCTGGTCCTCCATGAAACTTTATTCAAAATCCCACTAGCTTGGAGTAAGGTGGGGGGCAAAAGCTATACTAATAGCTGAATTGTTTCAAGAACTTAATTGTACTGAAAATATTGATAGACAGCTTCAGTGTGTACTATTGTGGACCTGGATGTGTCACTGGTAAACAAGCTAACAAAGTGCAAGGAATCCAGAAGATTTGAGACTTCTTCCCAACTCTAACATGCTATGATCCTAAATGTCCAGAGGTCCTCTTCAGAGACTTCTCAAAATTGTATATATCTGCCAAATCACCTATCTGTAGTTACAGTAAATTTCCTTCTAGAATGTGTATTAAAGATACTTGAAAACAATCAGTTTTAATCAATTTTATTTATTATCTTTCAATTAATA
This sequence comes from Elephas maximus indicus, assembly GCF_024166365.1. Classification (NCBI taxonomy): domain Eukaryota; kingdom Metazoa; phylum Chordata; class Mammalia; order Proboscidea; family Elephantidae; genus Elephas; species Elephas maximus. The sequence continues at coordinate 134,622,595 of NC_064823.1, read as the reverse complement.
TTTCAAAACTGCCAATTACTATTGCTTTTTAGCCCAAATAAATAGTATTTTAGGTATTTTGGGGGCTAGCGTGGGAATTTAACCACCAACAATAGACATGTTTATAAGGTAAAAGTTATTCGGAATTTCAAATGGGAAATTTTTTTAAAAATTACCTTGAGGGCACTATTTTTTGTGTGTGTGTGTGGGTTCCCTGCAAACAGTATTACACATTTCAGAATTATAATCTAAATTGCTGCTAAAATATTGCCACTAGCATTCTGCATGTGTCGGAGAACACTGGAGTAAATCTTAGAAACAGCAAAATGAGAATGGAACAAGGCAGCAGCTGGACATATTAGCAGACTGGAATGTCATGAAAATGGAATGGGATGAATCATGTTCCATGAAAGTGGCAGTTTTGCAGGGATTGAGTCTCTCAGCTTACTATACTAGACTCATTCATTTGTACCAAATATGATAACGTGCTGGCAAGACATAGTCATGTGAATGGATTAAAAGCAGTTTGGATTAAGCCAGAATTGTGATTTGAGAATTAATGGTTAAGTGATTTTTAAGAATGGTGGCATATCACAGAGGAAAGTCAATAGTTGGAAGAAGTTAAAAAAAAAAATGAAAATGAACTAGTGTTACTTTAATAAGATTTGTCAATTTTCTGTTTTCTCACTTTTTTTCTCTTAAGATAGCTGAGTTGAAAGGATCTCAACTTTCTTTTTTTTTCTTTGGTAAAATACAACACATCATATCAGAAAATGTTAAAATGAGTTTAAGTTAACAAGTTTTTAAAAATCAACTCGACTCATTTTTAAAGTGAGTTAGAATCAAAACGAGTCAGCATCAGAGGGAAGCTGAATTGGGTCACGTTAATAAAATGGAAAAAGCGCGAACAACCTGATGAAGCTTGGCAGTTTCAGCATCAAAAACATTGCTTGCAGAGATAATGAACTTCACAATAACTCTCCTTAATCTTAAGATATGATAGCATGAAGTCACTGTACAAAATCTCAGAATGAGGCCAATTCATGCTGACTACAGAATCATTTCATGGTGACTAAGAATGTCTGTGATTGATGCATTATTATAAAGTGAGCTCCTGTATTGTCAGAGGAAGGACAAGAGCAAGAATGACACAGTTCTTCTGGGTGATACAGCCAGAGATCTCAAATTACTATGGGCACTTTGCAAGACTTCATTTGAGTTAATTTACCTAAGTGTTGAAAATCACAATTGAAAATCTCAACAGGAAAAGATTGGTTTCAAAATGACTAGTTCAGCAAGACCTCATTTATCCATTTCACTTCCATGAACAGTTCAGGTTTTTCCAGACAGTTCTCATCCCTAAATTATTTTGTACCACATTTCTTCCCAGCACAACAATCTCCCATCACCAGCCCAAGAGGACTTCTCATAAGCAATAACATGCTAGACGGACAGATATTAGTTTCTACCTAAGCCATGTCAAAATATTTATGGTAAGAAAAGACCCCTGACCATCTAGAATATTTATATTTTGAATATATAAATCATGATAATCTCAAAGAAAATTAAACTTATGTTATCCAACCTGATAAAAGAAATATTTATCATTCTTGGTCAATTGTTCTGATTGTTAGAAAGTTAATTATCAACTCTTATTAAACTCAAATATTTAGAGCCTTTAGGGACTTTTGGGTGACCTTAGGATCTGGTAGGATCTGTCTGAAAGTGGAAATGAGAAAAAGGATTGAAGGGTTATCACACATGATCTCATCCTTATGCTTGTGCTCCCAGGTAATCTTGTACAGGGCAGGAATTGATTTAGAGAAATGGGCAATTCTTATACTAATATTTTCTTAATTGTGGTACTTCATATCTGTAGTTGAGAAACAGCTATGCTATACAATCTGTTCCATTTTAGGAGGTAGCATATAATCAAGAACTGATGGTACTGAAGGAAGAAGTTCAAGCTGCACTGAAGGGATAGGCAAAAAACAAGGCAGGAATTGATGGAATACTGACTGAGATGTTTAAACAAACAGATGCAGCACTGGAAGTACTCTCTTGTCTATGGCAAGAAATTTGGATGAGAGCTATCTGGCCAACTGACCTGAAGAGGTTCATATATTCACCCATTTCAAAGAAAGGTGATCCAGCATAACGTGGAAATTATTGAACATTACCAATATCACACACAAGCAAAATTTGCTGAAGATCATTCAAAAGTGATTACAGCAGGACATCGACAGGGAACAGCCAGAAGTTCAAGCAAGATTCAGAAGCAGATGTAGATATCATTGCTGATGTCAGATGGATCTTAGCTGAAAGCAGAGAATACCAGAAAGATGTTCACCTGTGTTTTATTGACTATGCAAAGGCTTTAGACTGTGTCGATCATAACAAATTATGGATTACATTACAAAAAATGAGAATTCCAGAGCACTTAATTGTGCTCATGAGTAACCTGCACTTAGACCAAGAGGCAGTCATTGGAACAGAACACGGGGATACTGCGTGGCTTAAAGTCAGAAAAGGTGTGCTTCAGGGTTGTATCTTTTCACCGTATTTATTCAATCTGTATGCTGAACAAATAATCTTAGAATTGGACTATAAGAAGAAGGACACAGCATTAGGATTGGAGGAAGATGGATTAACAACCTGTGACATGCAGATGATACAACCTGCTTGCTGACCGTGGAGAGGACTTGAAGTACTTACTAATGAAGATCAAAGGTCATACAGCCTTCAGTATGAATTACACCTCAACGTAAAGAAAACAAAAATTCTCACAACTGGACCAATAAGCAACATCATGATAAATGGAGTAAAGATTGAAGTTGTCAAGGATTTCATTTGACTTGGATCCACAATCAATGCCCATGGAAGCAGCAGTCAAGAAATCAGATGATGTATTGTGTTGGGCAAATCTGCTGCGAAAGACCTCTTTAAAGTGTTGAAAAGCAAGGATGTCACTTAGAGGACTAAGGTGTGCCTCACCCAAGCCATGGTATTGTCAACCACCTCATATGCATGTGAAGGCTGAACAATGAATAAAGAAAACCAAAGAAGAACTGTTGCCTTTCAATTACAGTTTTGGCAAAGAATACTGAATAACCATGGGCTGCCATAAGAACGTACTCCCCAAGCAGACAAAAAGTAGAACTGTTTTCATAACCTGAATGGATATGGGGAAAAAACGATGTCTGAATATCCTGAACTCTTTGCTTGACTTCTCCCATTTTCTTTCTCCAGAGTTGTACTCTACTTTCAGCATTCATTCTATCATTTCAGAATGTTGGTAGTAGATAGAGCCACTGCACAAGGCAGTCGACTGAGAGTTTAAGTAGGGGATTAAATCATCCTTTACTAGGTTTGCAAATAAAGCCACCTAACATGGTGGTCTTCGGGAAAAGGGAAGTATTTTCTGATCCATAAATCATACTGTGGGTAGAGAGGCCCTGCTAGTGGATGTGAACCGTTTATTGTTGTTTTTAGGTGCCATTGAGTCAGTTCTGACTCATAACAACCCCATGTACAACAAAACAAAACACTGACCATACCTGCACTATCCTCACATTTGCTATGTTTGAGTCCATTGCTGTAGCCACTGTGTCAATCCATCTCATTGAGAGTCTTCCTCTTTTACACTGAAACTCTACTTTACCAAGCATGATGTCCTTCTTCAGGGACTGATCCCTCCTGAGAATGTGTCCAAAGTACGTGAGACAAAGTCTCACCAGCCTTGCTTCTAAGGAGCATTCTGGCTGTACTTCTTCCAACAAAGATTCGTTCGTTCTTTTGACAGTCCATGGCGTATTCATCATTCTCTGCCAACACCATGATTCAAAGGCATCAATTCTTTTTCTGGCTCCCTTATTCATTGTCCAGCTTTTGTATGCATACAAGGAGATTGCAAATACCATGGTTTGGGTCTGGCACACCTTAGTTCTCAAGGTAATATCTTTGCTTTTTAACATCTTCTGAGAAATGGTTCTTTAAACCAGAGAGTTATAGTGAAGCCTTCCAATCTGAGGACCATACCTTCCTGAACACAGAGTTGAGCATATGACCCAAGATCATCCTATCAGGTTGTTTTCTTTTCCTAGTCATTTGTGTTGCTCCAGAAATATTCACAGAATCTCAGCTAGACTGATCTGAGTCTCCCCTGGAATTTTTAAAATTTCAGATGGTTGAGATGATCAATTTGTGAATTCAGAATCGGTAGTAGTTATTCCCACCCAGCTGTGGACTCCATCATCTCAACTCTGAATTTTAAAATTCTAAATACAGGTAGCAGTATATAGTGTTTAAGGGCACAGACATTGGAAATAGAAAGATCTGAATTTAAATACTGGTAACACTCTTCATATAGGGTCTGTAACTTTAAGCAAGTAATATAATTTCCCAGTCTATGGTTCCTGAAATTTACAGAGATGATAATTCCTGCATTAGAGGTCTGTTGTGATATGGTTGTACTGTGCTGGCCCAGAGTAAGTGCTCAACATATATTAGCAATTTTTTTTATTTATGATTTTTGTGGGACATTAATAAATGCATTTTTTGGTTAAGGGATGTAATTCTTTTTTGCCCAAGTTTCTTTGAAGCATGACTAAATGCATGCATTATTGTTAATTTTTTTTAACTTGCTGACACATATTATTTTTTAATACCAACTTGGTAATGTAAGCATTTGAAAAGTAGTATTAATAAAATAATACCTTACTATTATGGAAGAACTGTTTGTGTCTAGCCATTCTTCCAAGTGTGCTTATAAATATCCTATGAATCCTGTTTCACCAAGAGTCTGTGCCATGTGTATTTTCATTACTCCCTCAGATATACTAAATACTAAGGTAACACATTAGTACTAGATTGAGCTCAGTCCACTTCCGCCACGTGTCTGTCAGTTTGTCGTACTGTGGGGGCTTGTGTGCTGCTGTGATGCTGGAAGCTATGCCACCAGTATTCAGATACCAGCAGGGTCTCCCACGGAGGACAGGTTTCAGCTGAGCTTTCAGACTAACAGACTAGGGAAAAGGACCTGGCAGTCTATTTCTGAAAAGAATTAGCCAGTGAAAACCTTATGAATACTAGCACACTGAACTCTTCCTAATAGTCCCCTTTTATCCTTCTAAAAAATAAACAAGCATGGGCTTTATAATAGGATTCTTAGAGAAACCTCTAACCAGCTTCCCAGATTTATTGGACCAATGTCGTATCAACGGCAGTGGGTTTGGTTTTTGGTTCCAGAGATGTTAGCTGCTTCCTGTGATTACATCCCAGGGAAATAATCCCCCAGTATTCCCAGTTTGCATTTTAATTTTTCCAATATACTTTCAACCAGTTACTTATGTCATTGCTAATGTCAGATGGATCCTGGCTGAAAGCAAAGAATACAAGAAAGATGTTTGCCTATGTTTTATGGACTATGCAAAGGCATTCAACTGTGTGGATCATAACAAATTATGGATAATATTTCACAGAATGGGAGTTTCAGAACACTTAATTGTGCTTATAAGGGATCTGTACATGGATCAAGAGGCTGTCATTTGAAAGTTAGGAAAGGTGTGTATTAGGGTTGTATCCTTTCACCATACCTATTCAATCTGTATGCTGAGCAAATAATCTGAGAAACTTGAGTGTAGGAAGAAGAACAGAGCATCAGGATTGGAGGTAAACTCATTAACAATCCGTGTTTTGCAGATAACACAATTTTGCTTGCTGAAAGTAAGGCAACTTGTAGCACTTACTGATAAAGATCAAAGACCACAGCCTTCAGTATGGATTACACCTCAACATAAAGAAAACACAAATCCTCACAACTGGACCAATCAGCAACATCATGATAAATGGAGAAAAGATTGAAGTTGTCAAGGATTTCATTTTACTTGGATCCACAATCAACACCTATGGAAGCAGCAGTCAAGAAATCAAAAGACACATTACATTGGGCAAATTTTTTCCAAGAAATCTCTTTAAAGTGTTAAAAAGCAAAGATGTCACCTTGAGGACTAAGGTGCACCTGACCCAAGCCATGGTGTTTTAAATTGCATCATATGCATTGGAAAGCTGGACAACGATTAAGGAAGACTGAAGAAGAATTGACGCCTTTGAATTGTGGTGTTGTATATATCACAGACTAGTTTTATTTATTTTTTTTTATATACCACAGACAGTCAAAAGAATGAACAAATCTGTTTTGGAAGAAGTAGAACCAGGATACTCCTTGAAAGCAAGGATGGCAAAAGTATGTCTCACATACTTTAGACATGTTGCCAGGAGGGATCAGTGCCTGGAGAAAGAAATACCATGCTTGGTAAAGTAAAGGGTCAGTGAAAAACAGGAAGATCTTCAAGGAGATGAATTGACATAGTGGCTGCAACAATGGGCTGAAGCATAGCAACAACTGTGGGGATGGTGCAGGGCTGAACAGTATTTCATTCTGTTGTGCCTGGTGTGCTATGAGTCAGAAATGACTCATTGGCAGCTGTCATGGATTGAATTATGCCCCCAAAAAACTGTGTGTATCAACTTGGTTAAGCCATAATTCCCAGTATTACGTGGTTGTCCTCCATTTTGTGATTATAATTTTATGTTGAGAGGATTAGGGTGGGATTGTAATACCACCCTTACTCAGGTCGACTCCCTGATCCATGGTAAAGGGAGTTTCCCTGGGGTGTGGCCTGCACCACCTTTTATCTCTCAAGAGATAAAAGGAAAGGGAAGCAAGCAGAGTTGTGCACACCATACCACCAAGAAAGCAGCACCGGGAGCCGAGCGTGTCTTTTAGACTTGGGGTTCCTGTGCAGAAAGGCTCCTGGTCCAGGGGAAGATTGACAAGAAAGACCTTCCTCCAGAGCCGATAGAAGGAGAAAGCATTCCTCTGGAGCTGACACCCTCAATTTGGACATGTAACCTACTAGACTGTGAGAAAAAAATTTCTCTTTGTTAAAGCCATCCACTTATGGTATTTCTGTTATGGCAGCCCTAGATGACTAAGACAGCAGCTAACAACAACAACAACAACGTGACCCTAAGAAAACCTCTACAAGTTGGAAAAGGCAAGGTAATTGATTCTCCCTCTTATAGGCATTATTTCATTTAAAACACACATACTCTCTGGGGATGATTTAATTGCTATCTCCATTTTATCTATGTGGGAACAAAGGCTTGGAATAGATAAGAATTTGACTTAATTTACACAGTACACAGTGGAAAGATTCAAATATAGCTAAGGTAAACACAAGCAGGATGCTCTGTCACTGTGGTGGGCAGAATAATGAATTCCCAAGATGTCCAAGTTCTAATCCTCAGAACCTCTGAATGTGTGACCTCAAATAGCAAGGGAGACTACAGATGTGACGCAGTTAAGTACTTTGATATGTAGATGTTACTCAGATGGGTCCAAGAAGGAGACAGGAGACTGAGTGTCAGAGGAGATGTGAAGACTGAAGCAGGAGCAGAGTGATTCAGTTTAGAAAGATGTGGAAGGGGCCATAAGGTAAGAAATGAGGGCTATCTCCTGTACCAGTACTAGCTGCCTTAAAGTTGTCTAGGTCTCGTGATGGCTCCAGGTATGGCAGAGTAGAACTGTGGTCCACAGGGTTTTCCATGGTTGATTTTTTAGAAATAGCTCACTAGACCTTCCTTTGCGTTAGCATCCAAGCAGTATAACCATTTGCACAAACCAGTGACTCTAACGAAAACTCCAGAAGCTGGGAAACTAAAGGGAATAGATTCTCCCTAGTGTCTCCAGAAAGAATACGGTCCTGCCAACACCTTGATTTTAGTCCAGTGAGACTCATTTCAAATGTCTGACTTCCAGAGTTATAAGATGATACATTTGTATTGTTTTAAGCCACCAAGATCATGGTAATTTGTACAGTTGGAATAGAAAATGAATACAGTATCTTTTTACTACATTTTCTTGCTCTCAACAGACGAGATATAAAGTTCTTTGCATGCATCCTCAAAAAGAAAAGACAAACTGGAAAACAACCAGAGGAGACATAAAGTAAGCTAATGCTGGTTCCATTTATTCACTTAGGCAACTTGATTCTTCTAGCACTGCACATTACATATGGCAGTAAATCCTGTCCGCTGTAATTTTTAAATATACCCGGGACCTACTTCTCACCACTTCCCCCCAGTCCGGCTGATACCACCATCATTTTTCCACTGGATTAGTGCAGTAGCCTCCCAAACATTCACCCTAAATTCTACCTTACGCTCCCCAGTCTCTTTTCAATTTCATAGCTAAAGTTATTTTGTTGGAACCAAACATCATAGTCTATCTCTCCATTTATTCAAGTCTACTATTATGCCTTTCATGGCAGTTTATATATTATTTATATGAGACCTACTATTATTTTTTTACTATTATTTATTCATTTTGTGGAGCCCTGGTTTTTTTTTTTTACTATTATTTTTTTACTATTATTTATTCATTTTGTGGAGCCCTGGTGATGTAGTGGTTAAGAGTTTGGCTGCTAACCAAATGTTGGCAGTTCGAATCTACAAGCCGCTCCTTGGAAACCCTATGGGGTAGTTCTATTCTGTCCTACAGGGTCGCTATGGGTCAGAATTGACTCGACGGCACCAGGTAAGGGTATTATTTTTTGTAGATTTAGTTATTAACTTGGCATTTTACTGTAGTTCTCATATTGATTGCTTTGGGTTTTCTAGAACTTAATCATATTGAATGCAAACAGAGATAGTATATCTTTTCACTTACAATTCATGTACTTCCCAATGTTTGATCTTGCCTCACGTTTTCCCCATTAACCAAGATGCTGGCTTTCAGGACAAAGCATATACTTCAACCCAAATGCCAGCCAGAATTCAATATATTAAGAATTAATCAATTTCTATTTTATTGAGTGTTTTAAATCTGAATGATTGCTGACTTTAACATATGCTTTTAACACCTATTGAGATAAAAAAGTGTAATTTTTCTCTTTAGTTCTATTCATGTGACTATATGAATATATTATTGAAGTTTCTATTACTTAACTATTTTTTCTTTTTCCTGGAATAAATTCCATTTGGTCACGATGTATTATATTTTTAATGCAATTTTGCATTCTTTCTATTACCATTTCAATCAAAATTTTTGCATCCATATTCATCATTTAGACTCATTTGTAGATTTTTTGCTTTTGGCTGAAATATTTATTCAACATGGCAGTAAAAGTTGTAGTCATCTCGTGAAAGACAATTAGACTTTGATCTTTATGCTCTAGAAGAGTTTAAGTAACGTTGAAAGTATCCTGTTAAAATTTGGATCTAGTAGTTTTCTTCTAGAGGATTCTTTAATTTCTCTTTCTGCTTTTGTGATGTTTGGTCAGTTACTACTGTGGTCAACTTTAATAAATTCATTTTTTCAAGAAAATAATGTATTTCATCTATTTTTCTAAATGTGCATGTATAAAGATATAGAGAACTTCAACATATTTTATTTCCTCCAATGATTAATTAACCTTTATTATTTCTAAATTTTTGTATTTCTACTTTCCTCTTATTAAGCAAATGATATTGAAATATTTTTTCAATTATAGTTTTTTTAAACAATACTTTCATTAGTGCATTATTTTCTAAAATTAATTTGTAATTATAAACTAATTTTTCTTCAGTTGTTTTCGATTTAAATTATTTCTAGTTTTTTATTTAAGGAAGAGTGAGCAATCCATTTATTTCCATTTTTTTTTTCAGATCATCATCTTATTTTATTGTGAAGAAATACATATAACAAAATATTTGCCATTTCAACTCTTTTTATGTGTACAATTCAGTGACATTAATTACATTTGCTATGTTGTACAACAATCTCCACTATCCATTTCTATTTTTTTAAATAATTTTTATTGAGCTTTAAGTGAACATTTACAAATCAAGTCAGTCTGTCACGTATAAGCTTATATACACCTTACTCCATACTCCTACTTACTCCCCCCCTAATGAGTCAGCCCTTCCAGTCTCTCCTTTCGCGACAATTTTGTCAGTTTCTAACCCTCTCTACCCTCCTATCTCCCGTCCAGACAGGAGATGCCAACACAGTCTCAAGTGTCCACCTGATACAAGTAGCTCACTCTTCATCAGTATCTCTCTCCTACCCATGGTCCAGTCCCTTCCATGTCTGAGGAGTTGTCTTCAGGAATGGTTCCTGTCCTAGGCCAACAGAAGGTTTGGGGACCATGACCGCCGGGATTCCTCTAGTCTCAGTCAGACCATTAAGTCTGGTCTTTTTATGAGAATTTGGGGTCTGCATCCCACTGATCTCCTGCTCCTTCTGGGGTTCTCTGTTGCGCTCCCTGTCAAGGCAGTCATCGGTTGTAGCCGGGCACCATCTACTTCTTCTGGTCTCAGGATGATGTAAGTCTATGGTTCATGTGGCCCTTTCTGTCTCTTGGGCTCATAGTTATCGTGTGACCTTGGTGTTCTTCATTCTACTTTGATCCAGGTGGGTTGAGACCAACTGATGCATCTTAGATGGCTGCTTGTTAGCATTTAAGACCCCAGACGCCACATTTCAAAGTGGGATGCAGAATGTTTTCATGATACAATTATTTTGCCAATTGACTTAGAAGTCCCCTTAAACCATGGTCCCCAAACCCCTGCCCTTGCTCCACTGACCTTTGAAACATTCAGTTTATCCCGGAAACTTCTTTGCTTTTGGTCCAGTCCAGTTGAGCTGACCTTCCGTGTATTGAGTATTGTCCTTCCCTTCACCTAAAGTAGTTCTTATCTACTAACTAATCAGTAAATGACTCTCTCCCACCCTCCAACCCTAACCTCCTCGTAACCACAAAAGTATGTGTTCTCAGTTTATACTATTTCTCAAGATCTTATAATAGTGGTCTTCTTCAATAATGGTCCTTTTGCCTCTAATTTTGCTCAGCATAATGCCTTCCAGATTCCTCCATGTTATGAAATGTTTCACAGATTTGTCACTGTTCTTTATCGATGCGTAGTATTCCATTGTGTGAATATACCACAATTTATTTAACCATTCATCCGTAGATGGACACCTTGGTTGCTTCCAGCTTTTTGCTATTGTAAACAGTGCTGCAATAAACATGGGTGTGCATATATCTGTTCGTGTGAAGGCTCTTACTTCTCTAGGGTATATTCCGAGGAGTGGGATTTCTGGGTTGTATGGTAGTTCTATTTCTAACTGTTTAAGATAACGCCACATAGATTTCCAAAGTGGTTGTACCATTTTACATTCCCACCAGCAGTGTATAAGAGTTCCAATCTCTCCACAGCCTCTCCAACATTTATTATTTTGTGTTTTTTGGATTAATGCCAGCCTTGTTGGAGTGAGATGGAATCTCATCGTAGTTTTAATTTGCATTTCTCTAATGGCTAATGATCGAGAGCATTTTCTCATGTATCTGTTAGCTGCCTGAATATCTTCTTTAGTGAAGTGTGTGTTCATATCCTTTGCCCACTTCTTGATTGGGTTGTTTGTCTTTTTGTGGTTGAGTTTTAACAGAATCATATAGATTTTAGAGATCAGGTGCTGGTCGGAGATGTCATAGCTGAAAATTCTTTCCCAGTCTGTAGGTGGTCTTTTTACTCTTTTGGTGAAGTCTTTAGATGAGCATAGGTGTTTGATTTTTAGGAGCTCCCAGTTAGCTGGTTTCTCTTTGTCATTTTGGTAATGTTTTGTATTCTGTTTATGCCTTGTATTAGGGCTCCTAGAGTTGGCCCTATTTTTTCTTCCATGATCTTTATCATTTTAGTCTTTATGTTTAGGTCTTTGATCCACTTGGAGTTAGTTTTTGTGCATGGTGTGAGGTATGGGTCCTGTTTCATTTTTTTGCAAATGGATATCCACTTATGCCAGCACCATTTGTTAAAAAGACTCTCTTTTCCCCAATAAATTGACACTGGGCCTTTGTCAAATATCAGCTGCTCTTATGTGGATGGATTTATATCTGGGTTCTTAATTCTGTTCCATTGGTCTATGTGCCTGTTGTTGTACCAGTACCAGGCTGTTTTGACTACTGTGGCTGTATAATAGGTTCTGAAATCAGGTAGAGTGAGGCCTCCCACTTTCTTCTTCTTTTTCAGTAATGCTTTACTTATCCGGGGCTTCTTTCCCTTCCTTATGAAGTTGGTGATTTGTTTCTGCATCACATTAAAAATGTCATTGGAATTTGGATCGGAAGTGCATTGTGTATGTATAGATGGCTTTTGGTAGAATAAACATTTTTACTATGTTAAGTCTTCCTATCCATGAGCAAGGTATGTTTTTCCACTTAAGTAGGTCCTTTTTAGTTTCTTGCAGTAGTACTTTGTAGTTTTCTTTATACAGGTCTTTTACATCTTTGATAAGATTTATTCCTAAGTATTTTATCTTCTTGGCGGCTACTGTGAATGGTATTGATTTGGTCTTTTCCTCTTCCATGTTCTTTTTGTTGATGTAGAGGAATCCAGGTGATTTTTGTGTGTTTATCTTATATAACCTGAGACTCTGACAAACTCTTCTATTAGTTTCAGTGGTTTTCTTGAGGATTCCTTAGGGTTTTCTGTGTATAAGATGATGTCCTCTGCAAATAGACATAATTTTACTTCCTCCTTGCCAATCCGGATGCCCTTTATTTCTTTGCCTAGCCTTATTGCTCTGGCTAGGACCTCTAGCACAATGTTAAATAAGAGCAGTGATAAAGGGCATCCTTGTCTGGTTCCCGTTCTCAAGGGAAATGCTTTCAGGCTCTCTCCATTTAGAGTGATGTTGGCTGTTGGCTTTGCATAGATGCCCTTTATTATGTTGAGGAATTTTCCTTCAATTCCTATTTTGCTGAGAGTTTTTATCATGAATGGGTGTTGGACCTTGTCAACTGCCTTTTCTGACTCAATTGATAAGATCATGTGGTTTTTGTCTTTCGTTTTATTTATATGGTGGATTACATTAATGATTTTTCTAATATTATACCAGCCTTGCATAAAAAATAAATCCCACTTGGTCGTAGTGGATTATTTTTTTGATATGTTGTTGAATTTTACTGGCTAGAATTTTGTTGAGGATTTTTACATGTATGTTGATGAGGGATATAGGTCTGTAATTTTCTTTTTTTGTGGTGGCTTTACCTGGTTTTGGAATCAGGGATATGGTGGCTT